>NC_063337.1:43760734-43797157 GCF_021869965.1 Rhincodon typus
GCTGCTTGGCCTGCTGTGTTCATCCAGTTCTACACCTTGTTATATCCTCTCATTAGTAAGTTTCTTCTTCCTTGGATGAATTCCTGCCATGCCTCCCAAATTATTCCTGGATACTCCTGCCATTGCTGCTGCACCATCTTCCCTACTAGTGTTCCCTTCCAATCAACTCTGGCCAGCTCCTCCCTCATGTCTTTGTAGTTACCTTTACTCAGTTGTAATACCATTACATCTCATTTCACCTTCTCCCTCTCAAACTACAGGTTGAATTCTATCATATTATGGTCACTGCCCCCTATGGGTTACTTCACTCTAAGTTTCCTAATCAAGTCTGTGTCATTACACATCACCAAATCTAGAATTTCCTGTTCCTGAGTGGGATCTACTACAAGGTGATCCAAAAAATCATCTCATAGACATTTCATGAATTCTAGTTCTTGGGATCGGCTAGAAACCTGATTTTCCCAGTCCACCTGCAAACTGAAGTCCCCCATGACTATTCTAATAGTGCCTTTCCTGCATGCCTTTTACAAACTGTTCCTCGATCTGTATTGTAGCAAATTCTGAAGGAATTGTTCAGGCAATTGAAGATTCTGTTGGACGATTCCTCTACACTGGAACCCTCCTCAAGTCCCTATTTAAATTGAAGAATTCAGAGAATTTGCTGCTGTTAAATAAATTGCTACTCAGGGAAATTTGGACTTTTCCACATTCTAGAATTAGACCATAGGACCATAAGACACAGGAGCAGAAATTAGGCCATTCAGCCCTCTGAGTTTGCTCTGCCATTCAATCATGACTGATAAGTTTCTCAACCGCATTCTCCTACTTTGTCCTCATAACCCTTGATCCCCTTGACAATCAAGAGCCTATCTATTTTCGTCTTAAATATATTCAATGACCTGGTCTCCACAGCCTTCTGAGGCAGTGAGTTCCATAGATTCACCACTCTTTGGCTGAAGATGTTTCTCCTTATCTCCATTCTAAAAGGTCTTCCCTTTACTCTAAGGCTGTGCCCTCGGGTCCTAGTCTCTCCTACCAATGGAAACATCTTCCCAACATCCACTTTGTCCAGGCCATTCAGTATTCTGTAAGTTTCAATTAGATCCCCCCCCATCCTTCTAAACTCCATCAAGTATAGACGCAGAGTCCTCAAAGGTTCCTCATATGTTAAGCTTTTCATTCCTGGGACCATTCTTGTGAACCTCCTTTGAACCTGCTCCAGGGCCAGTACAGCCTTCCTGAGATATGGGACCCAAAACTGCACACAATACGCCAAATGCAGTCAGACCAGAGCCTAATAGAGCCTCAGAAGTACATCCCTACTTTTATATTCAAGTCCTGTCAAAATAAATGCCAACATTGCATTTGCCTTCCTAACTACTGACTCAATCTGCAAGTTTACCTTGAGAGAATCCTGGACAAGAACTCCCAAGTTTCTTTGCATTTCAGCTTTCTAAATTTTCTCCCCAGTTAGAAAATAGTTCATGCCTCTATTCTTCATGACCTCACACTTGCTCACATTATACTCCATCTGCCACTTCTTTGCCCACTCTCCTAACCTGTCCAAATCCTTCTGCAGCCTCCCCCCTCCTCAATATTACCTATCTTTGTATCATCTGCAAACTTAGCCAGAATGCCCTCAGTTCCTTCATCTAGATCATTAATGTATAAAGGGAAAAGCTGTGGTCCTAACACTGACCCTTGTGGAACACCACTTATCACTGCTGCCATCCTGAGAAAGACCCTTTTATCCCTACTCTCTGCCTTCTGTCAGAGAGCCAATCTTCTATCTATGCTAGCACCTTGCCTCTAACACCATGGGCTCTTATCTTACTCAGCAGCCTCCTGTGCGGCATCTTGGCAAATGCCTTTTTGAAGTCTAGGTAGATAATATCCATTGACTCTCCTTGGTCTAACCTGCTTGTTGCTTCCTCAAAGAATTCTAGCAGATTTGTCAGGCATGACCTCCCCTTGATGAAGCCGTGCTGACTTTGCCTGTTTTACCATACACTTCCAAGTATTCAGAAATCTCATCCTTCACAATGGACTCCAAAATCTTACCCACGACCAAGGTTAGGCTAATCGGCCTGTAATCTTCCATCTTTTGCCTAACTCCCTTTTTAAACAGGGGTGTCATATTGTGATTTTCCAGTCCTCCACTATCTCTTCAGCTGTCTCATAACATCTCTGGGGTGTAGTCCATCTGGTCCTGGTGACTTATCCACCTTCAATCCTTTCAGTTTTTCTAGCACCTTCTCATTGGCGATGGCCACCATGCCCAGCTTTGCCCCCTGACTCTCTTGAATTTTTGGGATTTTACTCATGTCTTCCACCATGAAGACTGATGCCTAGTAATTATGCAGTTCCTCAGCCATTTCCTTGTTCCCCACTACTATCTCTCCAGCGTCATTTTCCAGTGGTCCAATGTCCACTTTTGCCTCCCTTTTGCCCTTTATATATCTAAAGAAACTCTTAAAGTCCTCCTTTATATTACTGGCTAGCTTACCTTCATATTTAATCTTCTCCGTCATTATTTCGTTTTTGTTGCCCTCTGTCAGTTTTTGTAAGCTTCCCAATGCTCTGGTTTCCCATTGCCCTTCACTGCATTATTTGCTTTCTTTCTCTTTTGTTTTTATGTTGTCCCTGACTTTCCTTGTCAGCCATGGTTGTCTCATCCTCCCTTTAGTATGCTTCTTTTTCATAGGGATGCATTTTTGCTGTGTCTTCTGAATTACCTCCAGAAACTCCTGCCATTGCTGTTCCACTGTCTTTCCTGCTAGGCTCCTCTCCCAGTCAATTCTGCCCAACTCCACCTTCATGCATCTGTAGTTGCCTTAATTCTGCTCTAATATTGCTACCTCTGATTCTATGTTCTCCTTCTCAAACTTCAGAGTAAATTCAGTCATATTATAGTCACTGCCTCCTAAGGGTTCCTTCACCTTAAGCTCCCTTTATCAAGTCTGTCTCATTGCACAACACTAAATCTAATGGGCTCCACTACAAGCTGCTCCAAAAAGCCACTTCATAGACATTCCACAAATTCCTTTTCTTGCAATCCACTATCAACCTGTTTTTCCCAGTCCACCTTCATATTGAAATCCCCCATGATCACTGTAACTTTGCCTCTCTTACACACTTTTTCTACCTCCTGGTGTAGCTTGTGCCCCAGCAATAATTCTAGATAATTTTAGATTAACTCCTGAGTAACTACTCAATTGAACCCCAGCTCATCTCTCACAGCCCCTGCTATATTTCTCACAGCCCCTGACCCAACAGCCCTCTGCCATTATACTCATTGGAGTTTCTCCCCCTGTCTTGACCCAATCCCCAATTCCTCCTCCATTTACCTGACACCCGTTCCTCCTTCACTAGACCTGACTGTTTCCCACCACCCTACCCATTAAATTGCAAAATAAGACAATTGACTGCTGTAGTAAAGGGATGTCAGATCTGCCAGAACAGAGGTACAGCTCTGCATTTCTGAAGAATCCCTGATTAGAATCTCCTGTCAGAAGTGCATAGCTCCTTTGTTGCAATATGAAGGAAATCCAGCCCATCATTCCACATTTTATGACTGTGACCGGTGAGGTGCAATGTCATTCTAGTCCCATTTCTCTACAGGTCACAGTGTCAAATCAGAACTACTTCTTCCAGCTTCTAAGATGACCAATTAAATACAATCTCTATATCAGGTTTTGAATAACAAGTTTCTTAATAAACACAATGATGGATTTAATATCAAAATAAAATTTATTCAATAAAGTTACAATGTTTGGTTAATATAGTCAATAATATCAAAGTATTAATGCTTATCCCTCTAAATTGTCTCAAAATATACACACACACACACACTTCAAGGAAAAATTATTTTAAAAATGGATTTATTTTTAGGGATTGGCTTTCTGAAAAGGTAAACAGTGCCCAGTGTATTATTCTTGAAGGCAAAAGGATAAAATGTAGGATGTGCTGGAGTCTGTTAGATTAATGTTATGATACGTGTGGACAAATTACTAATCTTGCACTGAATTATCTTGCAGGCGTAGATTGTTCAAGAAATACATTCATAATGTTCCTTCAATCAGTCTTTCAAATGAATAACAGATTAAATGGGAGAAATCAGCTGGGTAACTTGTTGAACTCAGCTGGTTCTTTAGCAGCCTTTACTCCAATTAAACCAGATAAATAAGAACATCTCCAAGCCATTCACCGTTCAAAACAGCCCAGCAGGATCTGCAGCAAAGCCAACAGTTATCACCAGTGATTGGATTTCTTATTTTTAAACAAAAGGCCTCCAATGCCCACCTTTAAGTTTCAATGACCAGCTGTGGTGTTTTGTTCATGTGGCTTACTCCTCCTGTTCCCTTTTTATACATGTCTATAAATGTGCTGTAATTTGTATTACAATTCAACTAATGGTGTGATTTTTTTTTAACTCATCCAATAACTGAACATGTTACTGCCCAGTTAAAATATTTTGAAGTTGGAACTAAGTTTCTTGGAAGTAGCTCATTTCTGATTTTCTACAGCAAATAGTACATAACATATCAGCAAGACTGTAGAATTATGAATGTGCTCCTCAAATTTAGCATGACAGTTATGCCTTGAAATAATCAAAGAAGTAGAAAACATAACCCAAATAAATTAAATGCCAGCATTAATTTGTTGCTGTTGCCAGTTGCAATTCCACTGCCAACATGTTTGATTGCATATTTGGGAGATGAAGATGAGTGACTTCACCAATCATCCAAAGAGCAAAGATCATATTTCCTCAACCTTGTCATCATAACAACCACCTTCCCTGTCTCATTTGTGTTTTTTTTAATTTTGTATATGTTGATGTTGGACCAACACCTTTAATTTTTTTTTTAGCAATTTTCTTGTAGATGTATTTTGAGGTTATCCCAGTCATGTCATGTCAGGCAAAAGGAAACCATTTGTGGCTGCCAACAATATTTTGGTCAGAGTGCTTCAACTGATATAGAAGCAATCCACTGATCTGCTAATCCCTTACTCCTGCACCCTGGCTTTCACCAACTCACCATGACATTCACAGCTATTCATAGTATCTGTGTTTCTGTATTTTTTCACAAGTACAAAACCACAATTCCGAACACATAAATGTGCTTCGCGCTTGCACAAACTGTAATAACACAGAAAGGAGCATAGTTCTGTGATAATGAAATTCATTGTGATGTTGAGCTCGCATTTTTAATATGAATTTGAGGTAGCACAATACTGTGTGTTGCGTGTGCTGCCATCCGTATTTTCTAAATGTGTAGGTTCTTTAGGGGCTTACTTGTTCTAATGTGTGTGAGGGTAGCCACCTTGCGGTCTGGTAAGAAAAGTCATATAGAGTGAACAAGATGTAGTTTATTGTATCTCTGCAATTATGTACAGTTATAAGAAAAGATTGTGCATTGCTGTAAAGACTATTGGGAGGATCTAGCCTTACTTCTGTCTCCCGCAAGATCCTACATTGATTTCCCACTAAGTCCTCATGACATGATCACAGTAGATGATGCTTATTGTACTCAATTAAGTATTAACCTATTCTGACCCTCTCAAACCCATATGGTACATTTTCCCCCAATGTTTTTTTCTGAAATTATTGTTATACATTTGTTTATAAACTTACATTTCACTCTTCTCCCTGAATGTTTTTCCTTCAGACTTGGAAGAAAGATTGTTTTGTTGGGTAGGAGGTAGTTTGCTGGGTAAAAGGTGATTTGTTGGTTAGAAGGTAGTTGTGTTAAACTCCCTCCCTGGCATTTTGAAGTTCTCTCTTTAACTGGAAGACCTTTCATCTTTTGCATTTCTTTCAAGGAAGTCATCACTCCTACCTGAGCAGACTTCTTTTTTATTCGTAGAATCTTGACTTTTTAGACATTGCTTGTCTCTTCTTAGTGGTGTCCATTTCCATCAAACCAGTGTAGTCACAGTTTTCTATCTCAATAATATGAAATACTAACAGTAGATATCCCCACGGATATTGCATCTTGTTGAGGAACCACCATGAGTTTGCAGAGAACTATAAGATCTTCTACCAGCTGTTCATTGACCGTTTGTTCTTTAACCTGCTGAATAAGATCGAAGTCTGTTCACCACAGGCCTTTCTACTTGGGACTGAGTGTTCCTGGTGTGAAGTGCATATGGGTTTTTTTCCCTACTATTTGATGCCCTTTATGTTGGGGAATTGCTTTGAGCATGTTTATTAATGTTAATTGAAATTCCCTATGCACCATATTGTTGAGGTTATGCTGGGTAAACAATATTTTGTCAACAAATGTGCATCCTATAATACTGTGATAGTTGCATGTGAGTCTAACTTGAATTTTCCGATATGCAGTTTGATGTATATGTCAGTAGGCCCAAATGTTTGGTCTGGGTCACTGATGTCCCCCAGAAAACATTTTGTGTTTATCTTCTGCTCAAACCGTTCAACTTCCTATCTCCACATGGGTGTTTCTTTGGTCTTTTGCCCATATATGTACTGTCCATAAAGCAGGACAAAACTGATCACAGCAATTAGCATCTCATCAGTCAACTCCCAATTCACCCTAAAGTGATGAAAGGTGTGGTCATCAGTGATGTCAGGCAGCTCTTATGCAGCAACAAGCTGCTCAGTATGAGTTTTGCCTTGACTTCTGCCTCATTAGAGCTTTGGTCCAAAAATTGATGCAAGAGTTGATTCTCGAGGTGAGGTGAGAGTGGGTGCTCTTGACATCATTGCAGAGCCTGACTTAAGTATGGCATCATGGGAACATTAGCAGTGGAAATCAGAGGAAATGTCTCCAAAGGATAGAGTCTTTCCCAAGACTAACCGAGATGCTTGTGTTTGTTGGAGGCCAATTATTTTAGTCTCAGGACGTTGCTGCAACAAGGGTAGTGTGCTGGACCCAAACATCCTCTGCTGCTTCATCAATATCTTCCCTCTACCATATGGTCAGAAATCAGTGTGCAATGATCACTTGCATAAGAGTCAGAATGATTTTCAACACTAAGATACTGAAGTAGTTCATGTCCACATGCAGCAAGACATGGACAACATCCAGGCTTGGCTTGATAAGTGGTATGTTGAGTTATATAAGTACCAGTAATAGTTATCTCCAATAAGAGAGAATCTAACCTTTCTCCTTAATATTCAGTGGCATTATCATCACTGAATCCCTGTCGACCTAGGGGATTATTGTCTAGAAACTGAACTGGACTAGCCATTTAAATACTGTGGCTCCAAGGTCTAGGAATTCTTAGGTAATTCACCTCCTCGCTCCCCGAAGTCTGTCCGCCATTCACAAAGCATAAGTCAGGAATGTGATGGAATACTCTGCACGTGCCTGGATGTTGAAACTCTCAAGAAACTCAACACCATTCAGATCAAAGCAGTCTGCTTGATTGGCATCCCATCCATCCTTTTAAATATTCATTTCCTTCAGTACTGATATGGAACAACACCCTACAAAATGCACTTCGCAATTCAATACGCCTTCAACTGCACCTTCCAACACTGTGCCCTGCATCACCTAGAAGAACACTGGCAAAAGATACATGGGAGCACCACCACCTTCAAGTTCCCCTCCAAGCCCTAAACCATCTGAACTTGGAATTATATTACTGTTCCTTCATAGTTGCTAAGTCAAATTCCCAGAGCTCCCTTCCTAAGATGACTAAACATGTTCCACTATCAGATGGACTGCAGTATTTCAAGAAGACAATTCAGCACCAGCTTCTCAATGACAATTTGTGATGGGTAACATCTTATCAATGACAGTCACATCCCATGAAAGAACAAAAAATAATTTTACTATTTCCGGCCTGGTAGCCTGTTAAGATGTGACTATTGCTTAGGTAGATTGATGCCTATTCACAGCACTAGCATTTTATTCAGATAAAATAATTGGAGATATTTCACAATGATCCAAATTCTGTGACAGTATGTATTCCGATACCATTGTATAATTAGCCTTTACACATTTTATACTTTCTCACTTTCTTGCTTGTTAAACTGAATTTACTGCCAAACACAATAAGAGTGAAACTAGATTTGACAACAATGGTAAGATAATATCAATAACTTTATATTTATTTGTAAATGCTTGCATAATTAGATGCTGAAATCATTGTTACTTGCTGAAACACATTCAAGATGTAGAAAGTGCTTGAAGCAGGACCTACAGCCTAACAGACTTAATAAAATACCATGCCTTGTTTTAAATTTATATTATACATTTTGTGATTGGTATAAGGGGAATGCATTAATATGTGCTTGCAGTACTTTTGTACCAGGTACAAAGCGACTTTTATCATTAGCAGAATAAATACCTAGAGCAAAACAGTGAAATTAATAGGATGATCATGGGATTTGGTAATAGGTTTTGAATGTAGTGTATTATATATGATCTATAAGTTTAAATGATCATTGCACAGCTTGATATAAAAGAAATGTAATAACATAATAAACAGTCTAAACTAATAGCTGAGATAAAAAGAATTAAACTGTGATGCGCTTGCCAGGAAAAGTTATTTGGTTTTACAAGCCTGAAAAGCTTGCAAATGTTATCAATGAACACTTTCTGAACCCAGAAAACAAGCATTAATGATGGCAAAGAAGAACTTATTTTCTTTAAACCTTCTTTTATAGCTGACCTGAACAGAATGAATAATGATGTTAAACGCTACAGCTGTACTCCACGAAACTACTCCGTTAACCTTCGAGAAGAGCTTAAGCAGACGAATGCAGTCTTCTTCCCTCGGTGCCTCCTTGTTCAACGTTGCGGGGGAAACTGTGCCTGTGGTACTGAACACTGGCGATCCTGCAACTGCATGCCAGCCAAAAGCATTATGAAATATCATGAGGTATTTGTAATGAAATTATCCTTAACTGCCACTATGATATAATATGATGGTACCAGGAATCCTCAGATGTAAATCCGCTCCAGTTGCTTTTGGTTGGAAATATAATATTCTGGTTCAAATAAATAAACTAAAAGCAAAATGCTAAAAATACTCAGCAGGTTAGTGGCATCTGCGGAAGGAGAACCGGGAGTAATAGCTAATGAGGTACTGGTGACCCAGTCCACGTGCCTGATTGTTAGGGGCAATGCCACTTTGGCTGTTGTTGGGAGGCCCAATCAGATTTTACCCTGACCAAGTACTTGCTGTCTGGCAACCTGAGGGACTCATCCCTTTGAAGGGAGGAGATTCGGCCTCCAAGTCCTGCTGGCCAATTGCAGTGCCGGTAAATTGTCAGCACTGAGCCAGCCACTGGGAGCGATGGCCACCGGTTGGGAATGCTCCATCATGGATGCTGCTCAGGAACCAAGTGAAGTGGGCACAAGGTTACCGAGGCCAACTGGGCAGGCCCCAGGGAGGGGAAGGGTTTGTGAGAGCGAGGCTATGTGGTCGACGAGGGCAGGCCTTGCTGCGAGAGCGTCCCTCTGTGCACCAGTAAAAACAATGTGGATGATGGCACAAGTGAAAAGGAGAGGTTAAATTAAAAAAAAACAGATGATGCGACTGATGGTAATGTAAGTGGGAAATAGGAGAATCATCACCGATAGCTGCGGTGCAAGAAGTGAGCACAAAGGTTATGAGCTTAAATTGTTCACGAGACTGTTATTTTGCAAACGGTGATCATTGAACCCAATGTCTGCACCAGTTTCCAAAGCATTTTGGTTTTGTATCAATCTCTCGCCTTTTCAACATAACGCTGCACGTTGTTTTTGTTTAAATAATAATTTAATGTCTTTTTGAATGTGTCAATTGAACCTGCCCGTACCTCACTTCCTGGCAATGCATTCCAAAACGCAACTACTCTCTGGGGAAATGATTTTCTCTAACCTCTCGTTTGCATCTCTTGCAAAACACTTCAAAAATATGTCCTCTGGTTGTTGATCTGTTTACTTGTGGGCGCAGTTTCTCGCTATCCAGTCTGTCTGGAGCCCTCATGATTTCGAAAACGTCAGTCAAGTCTCCTCTTATTTTTCTCCTCTTCAAGGTAAACAGTCCCAACCTCTCCAGTCTATCCTCGTAACCAAAGTTTCTCATCCCTGGAATCATTTTCATAAACCTCCACTGTGCTCTCTAAGACATCCTTCCTAAAGTGTGGCACTCAGTCCTCAAGTTGAGGAAGTATACTGCAGGCCCCCAAACAGTCAAGCAGTGATAGAATGTCAAATCTGGAATCAGATTTCACAGAAATGTAAGAATAATAAGGCAATAATAAATGGGGATTTCAACTACCTAAATATTAATTGAGATAATTTTAGTGTCCAAGATAGGGAGGGTGCAAAATTGTTAAATTGCATTCAGGAGAACTTTTCTTTTGCCATTGTGTAGAAAATCCTCACATCCCCTCTAAACCTCCTGCCCTTAGCCTTAAAATGATGTCCTCTTGTTATGGGCCGTTTAGCTAAGAGAAACAGCTGCCTCCTATTGGACCGCTTTGCAGAACACCTACGCTCGGTTCACAATAAACAACTGCACCTCCCAGTCGCGAACCATTTCAACTCCCCCTCCCATTCCTCAGACGACATGTCCATCCTGGGCCTCCTGCAGTGCCACAACGATGCCACCCGAAGGTTGCAGGAACAGCAACTCATATTCCGCTTGGGAACCCTGCAGCCCAATGGTATCAATGTGGATTTCACAAGTTTCAAAATCTCCCCTCCCCCTACCGCATCCCAAAACCAGTCCAGCTCGTCCCTGCCTCCCTAACCTGTTCTTCCTCCCACCTATCCCCTCCTCCTACCTCAAGCCGCACCTCCATCTCCTACCGACCAACCTCATCCCGCCCCCTTGACCTGTCCGTCCTCCCTGGACTGACCTATCCCCTTCCTAACTCCCTACCTACACTCACCTTTACTGGCTCCATCCCCGCCTCTTTGACCTGTTTGTTTCCTCTCCACCTATCCTCTCCTCTATCCCTCTTCTATCCGCCTCCCACTCTCTCCCTATTTATTTCAAAACCCCCTTCCCCTCCCCCTTTTCTGATGAAGGGTCTAGGCCCGAAACGTCAGCCTCTCTGCTCCTATGATGCTGCTTGGCCTGCTGTGTTCATCCAGCCCTGCACCTTGTTGTCTCGGATTCTCCAGCATCTGCAGTTCCTACTATCTCTGCCTCCTATTCACCTTGTCTGTGCCCCTCATAATCCTATACACCTCAATCAGGTCCCTCTCTCAGCATTCTCTGATCTAAAGAAACTGACACAAGCTGTTCCAGCCTCTCTTCATAGCTGGAATAGTCACCACATTGTTGGAAGGATGTGTTTGCTCTAGAGAAGGCACAGATGAGATTTATCAGGATGTTGATGTGCTGGAGGGCCTGAGGTAAGATTGAACAGACTAGGGTTGTTTCCCTTAGAGCAGTGAAAGTTGAGGGGGTCCAGGTAGAAGTGTATACGATTATAAGGGGCATAGACAAGGTAAATGGGAAGGCACTTCTCCTGTTAATGGAGGGCTCAATAACCAGGAGCATAAACTTAAGCAAGAGATTGAAGGCTAAGGCATAGACTCCCTACAGTGCAGAAAGAGGCCATTCAACCAATCAAGTCTGCCCCCATCCACTGACACCCTATCCCTGTACCCTTGCATTTACCATGGCTAACCCAGCTAGCCTGCACATCCGTTGACACTACAGGGCAATTTAGCACGGTCAATCCACCTAACCTGCACATCTTTGGACTGAGGGAGGAAACCCATGCAGACGTGGGACGAATGTGCAAACTCTACATAGTCACCCAAGGGTGGGATCAAACCTGGGTCCCTGATGTGGTGAGGCAGCAACGCTGACCCCTGTGCCACCATGCCACCCATAATGTTGGTGAGAAATACTTTCACTCAGTGGGGTAGGAGTCTAGAACTCACTTCCTGAAAGAGTGGTTGAGTCAGAAACATAACATGTAAGCACTATTTAAATATTCACTTGCATTTCCATCACCTCCAGGGCTATAGACCAAGAGACTGAAAATTAGACTAGTGTCATCAGATCGTTGTCGACTGAAATGGTCACAGTGGGGTGAATGGCCTCTCTGTGCTGGAAACATCTGTGTCTATATTCATCTAGTTCTCTCTGCTCCTGCACATCCTTTTGAATAATACCATTTATTTTATGGTGTCTCCATGTTCTTTGTACCAAACTGCATCACCTCACATTTCTCTGCATATCTTACATTCAACCAACTTGTCAATGTCCTTCTGAAGTTCTACAGTGTTCACTTCACATTTTACAATTCTCCCAAGTTCTGAGTCATCTGCAAATTTTGAAATTGTCCCCTGCCCATTGATCATTTAGGACTCTGTGTATATACCTATCAGGAAAAGTCAGGATCCCAATACAGATCACTGAAAACTCCATTATAAGCCATCCACCAGTCTTATCTGTTTCCTATCCCTGTTGGACACAGCATTGAGTCCGGAAGGCTGCAAAGTGCTATTACATAAACAAACAAAAACAGAAATTGCTGGAGAACTCAGCAGGTCTGGCAGCGTCTGTGGAGAGAAAACAGAGCTAATGTTTTGAATCCTGAAGAAGGGTCACTGGTCTCAAAATATTAACTGTATTCTCTCTTCGCAGATGCTGCCAGACCTGCTGAGTTTCTCCAGAATTTTCTGTTTTTGTTTCAAATTTCTACCCGTCGCAGGTACTCAATTAATGTGAATATTAGTGGGCCCAACATGGAACCTTGTGTACTCCATTAATCACCAGCTTCCAAACTGAAAAAGACCCCTTTATCCACACTGTCTGCCTTCTGTCGGTCAATCCTCTATCCATTCCATCTTGCCCCTAACACCATGGGCTCTTACCTTATTTGGCAGCCTCCAGTGCAACACCATGTCAAAGGCCTTCTAGAAATCCAAATAGATCACGTCCACTGGCTCTCCTTTGTCTAACTTGCTCATTACCCCCTCAAAGAATTCTGACAGATTTGTCAGGCATCCCTTAACCCCTTAGCAAAGCCATGCTGACTCAGCCCTATTTTACCATGCACTTCCAAGTACTTAAATCTCATGCTTATTAATGGACTCTAAAATCTTACCAATGACTAACCGGCCGATAGTTTCCAAATCTTCTGCCTTCCTCCCTTCTTAAACAGGAGTGATACATTAGCCATTTTCCACCCCTCTGGGACCCTCCCTAACTTCAGCGATTCCTGAAAGATCACCACCAATGCCTTTACGATGTCGTCAGCTATCTCCTTCAAAACTCAAGTGTAATCCATCCAGTCTGGGTGATTTCTCAGCGTGCATAAAAATCTAGAAAACTGAGAAAAATTGAACCAACCCATCTTTAATTGAAGATCTTGTCATATTCCTTCTACACTAAACCATATATGAGATGGCTGCACCAATCTAATGATGTCTTCATGCTAAAGTATCAATCTTTTCTCAGAAATGTCCAGTCTGCAAATTTGATTACCCAAACATGCAGATTGGTTATATTTGTACCTGTGCTTCAGACTTTGAATAAACATCCTTCTCGAGCATCAATAAGCACTAAATGGCATTCCAAAGAACACTGCCCTCTATCACTTTAAGTTATAAATAATATCTCTGTATAATTGGTTATTATAAGAAATTAGACACTCCTTATGTTCAATATTACCAAATTGCATGATATTTTAGAACAGGAGCTTTAACAAATTTGTGATACAAAATAATAAACTAAAACAATTATTTTCAAACAGATCAAGCTTATTTTCATGAAGTTTTTATAATAGACATTTTATGCATTTATTTAATACAAATATGTTAAATGAAATAGTATTAAAGATCCGGAATAAGAATTTATACTAATTTTCCTCAATTAAGTCAAGATTCCTTATTTGTAAGTCGATCCATGCACCAAAGCAACTTGCAAGGAATTGATACATTAATCTAATTCAAATCTCATTCATGATCACGTTCAGCAGTGAATATGATACATTCACATTCGCCAACTAATAATCTCTCAACTGTGAGCATGCTCCAGCTTGACATCAGACTCAGGAAATAGCACAGTAAGATGCACTCGGTAAATAAGATCTCACTTCCACAATTAATTGCACTGTTGTCTTCTTTTCATACGTAGAAAAGTGGCTGTTCCTTTGACAATGCCATGTTATTAGCATCGCAGGAATTTACCAGGACATTTAGGTCAGAACTTTGAATGCTTCTACTGAAATGGGCCTATTTTTGACACTGAAGGTCACACGAACATACAAGTGGATGACAATGTTCTTTGCTTCAATTGCCTTTCAGGAAGAAGTCAAAAATTGTGGAGACAATGCATTGCAACATTTGCTAAATATACATTTCTGCTTGAGAATTCTAGTTCTTAATGGCTGTGCTGTATCCTTGCAATCCTATTGATTGTCAAAATCCTTGAATAATTATTTTCAAACATCAAATGCTGTCCATAAATAGTTCTCAAAGATCTAATCATAACAGGACCATAGGAGACCTCTAAACTGATTTATATTCATGAACCACTGTGAAGTTGGAGAATAAAAATTCAAACTAGAGGCTGCTTTCCTTTTGTATTTCACCTCACATGGAAGTCCAACTGTTGCTTTTAAAGCTTAACTTTTAACATGAGAGTCTACAGTCACTCATGAGGCCAATTATTCTTGAATTATGGAACAGCTCAGACTGAGTAAATTAATTTTAAAATCTGGAAAGACAGCAGTCATTGCATCAACCTCAGTCCTGATGAACCAAAGCCCTGTTTGTTAAGCTGTAAGCTATTTATGCATAATGAATTTGGAAGGGATTCAGCTGAAAGAAGTTTTTGATATTCCTGATGTGCAGTGTGGAAATTACTTTGTATTCTGAGTATATGAAAAGGCACATGGAATAGCAAGGAGTGACATTATAGATGATTATAAAATCATGAGGGGCATCGATAACGTGAATAGCCAAGGTCATTTCCCCAGGTTAGGGTAGTCTAAAACTAGAGGGCATAGCTTTGAGGTGGAAAAGATTTAAAAGGGACCTGAGGGGCAACGTTTTCACACAGAGGGTGGTGGCTATGTGGAACAAGCTGCTGGAAGAAGTGGTAGAGATGGGTACAGTTACAATATTTAGAAGACATTTGAATGGATACATGGATTGGAAAGGTTTGGAGGAGTTTGAGCCAAATGCAGGAAAATGGAACTAGTTCCTTTCAGAAACCTGGTCAGCATGGACGAGTTGGGCCACAGGGCCTGTTTCCATGCTGTATGACTCTATGACTCTATAACTAGATTTATGACCTCCTTCACAATGTAGTTTACACTGAGTGATTTAACCTACTGAACATTATGTTGTGAGGATACTCACTTGCCCAATTTTTTTAAATGTAAAATTAATCATTTGGGAGAATATCCAAACATTGTTAAATATTGCCTTCATTATCATAGATTAATTGATCTGGAATAGATTGATAGCAATAAGACCATAAGAAATATACACAGGAGTAGGCCATTCAGCCCCTTGAGCCAGCTCCACCATTCAATAGGATCATGGCTGATCTGACACACTCCTCACATCCTCTTTCCTGCCCATTCCCATAACCTTTGATTCCCCAATTGATCAAAAATCTATGTATCTCAGCCTTGAATGGACACAAGGACTCTGCCCCACACCTCTCCATGGCAAGGAGTTTCAAAGATGCACAATCCTGTGAGAGAAGAAATTCTTTTTCATCTCCTTCTTAATTGACTCCCCTTTATTATGAGACTATGTGCTCTGGTCAGAGTTCTCCCATGAGGGGAAGCATCCTCTCAGCATTTATCCTGTCAAGTCCCTGAAGAATCCTATATATTTCAATGAGATCACCTGTCATTCTTTTAAACTGCAGTGAGTTTAGTGTGAATCTGTTTAACCTTTGCACATTAGACCATCTTTCCATATTGGTGCTCATCCTAGTGAACCTTCTCCGAACTGCCTCCAATGAAATAATATCTTTATTTAAGTAAGGAGACCAAAACTGTACACAGTAGTCCAGATGTGGTCTCACCAGGACCCTTGTATAGTTGCAGTAAGGCTTCCTTACTCTTATATTCCAAACACCTTGAAATAAGGGTCAACATTCTATTCACCTTCCTGATTACCTGCTGCACACGTGTACAAGTTTTCCGTGATCTGTGCACAAGTACCCCCAAGTCCCTTTGTATTACAGCTTTCGGCAGTTTTGCTTCATTTAAATAATACTCTATTCTTTTGTTCTCCCTTCCAAAATGAATAACTTTACATTTTCTCATATAATATTCCATTTGCCAACTTTTTTCCCACTTGCTTAACTTATCAATATCAAGCTGTTAACTGTAGCTGCCTTACAAACTGCCTTTCCACTACTTTACTGTCATCTGGCAACAATACATTCACTTCCTTCCTCCAAGTCATTAATATATATTGTAAACATTTGTAGTCCTAGCATTGATTCCCTATGGGACTCCACTGGTTACAGGTCACCAATCTAAACCCCTTATCCTCCTCACTGTTTCCTGATAATTAGCTAATTATCTATTCATGACAAAAACTACCTCCAACACTGTGGACTCTTTTCTTATGATGTAACTTTTTGTGAAATATCTTATCCAGTCTGGTTGAGACTTCCTTGAAAAACTCTTAAAAATTAGTCAGACAAGATTCTAGTTTTGATTTTATAAATGTAATATTGTGAATGAAAATTGACAAATTTTGGATTATTCACTGTTAGAAGCAAGAATAAATTATCAGTAATAAAGAATTAAAATTTATGGTCAATCTGAAACCTTTTACAAATTGGCTAGAATCAAGGCATGATACTGGCAGTGATAGTAGGAACTGCAGATGCTGGAGAATCTGAGACAACAAGGTGTAGAGCTGGATGAACACAGCAGGCCAAGCAGCATCGTAGGAGCAGGAAGGCTGACGTTTCGGGCCTAGACCCTTCACCGAAACGTCAGCCTTCCTGCTCCTACGATGCTGCTAAGCCTGCTGTGTTAATCCAGCTCTGCACATTGTTGTCCATGATACTGGCAGTGTTCAAGTGCTTAGCACCATCAGACCTCCTTTAGACATTATTGTCTCTCTGCTCACTTAATAACTGTCTTATCAACAGAAACATCTAACTCTCTTTACAGCTTCACAGCTTGCAATCAAATAATATGCATGATTACAAATCTTAGCCAGATTTGGTTTTTTGCGATCAGTTCAATTATCTGGAAGATGAAAAATATTAACTCATTAGCACCAATGACCTAAATCAGATTTTTATTATCTGGTGGATTTAATAAAAATAAGACATTGCTGTAATAGGCAGAAACAGTTCTTCAGGTCTGTTGAATCATGCAAGAAGAGTGTAAAGTAACTGTCTAGAAAATCTATCTAAAGGTTCTAACAATTTATGTGAAAGACAGATGGTGATTACAGATCAGAACAGCAAAGACCTAAATACAAGTGACTGAAAGAAATTCAATTTTCAACATATCAAAAATCCAATGAACAGTCAGGTGATAGAGGACAGAATAAATTCAGGAAGTTACTTCCATCTATTATCCTAGCTTACCAACACCATTAGCACGACAGTTCACAACAGTTCTTGAGAGTTCTAGTTTGTAATTTATGAAACTGTGTCTCAGTGGTAGTACTCATACCATGAAGTCAGAAGGATGTAGGCTCAAACTCCCTTCCAGAGAGTTCAGTTCATAATTTAGACTGATACTTCAATGCAGTATGGAGGGGTTGTTATGGTGTTACCCTATAATCGGTGTACAAGATTTCATCTCCTATCTCAAATGAAATATTTCATGGTATTACTCAAAGATCAGGTGAGTTCTCCTCCGTACCCTTGCCAATATTTGTTCTTCAACAAATTTTACATGAAGGAGTTATTTGGTCATTATTTATTTCTGCTAATAGGATCTTCATTTTTGGAAATTAGCTATCATGTTCCCTGTTTTACATATATAAATGAATTAGTTAAACAACGTTTCTGAGATTTTGCAAATCTCTATATAAAATATTCCTGTCTTTTAAATGTAATTTTTTTTTATTTGTTCATGGGATGTGACATTGCGAGACCAGCCTTTGTTGACTAGGTGGTGAGTTACCTTCTTGAAATACTACAATCTTTGTATTGTGAGGACATCCACAGTGCTTTTAGAAAGGGAGCTCCAGGATTTGGAACTTATTCTGACAGTAAAGGATCTTCCACATAGTTTCAAATCAGGATCTTGTGTGACTAGGAAGGGACTTTGCATTTCATGGTGTTCCCATGTATTTGCTACCTGCTTCCTTTCTGGGTGTCGAAGTTGCTATTAAAGGAGCTTGTGTTAGTTGCTCCATAGCATCTTGTAGATGGTAGACATTGCTGATATTGTGTCAGTAATGAAGTGAGTGTATATTGAAGGTGACATTCTGGTAGGCTGCTTTGCACTGGGTGGTGTCAAGTTTCTTACATATTGTTGAAGCAGCACTCATGTAGGCAAGTAGTAGTGTTCCCTCATATTCCTAACTTGTACTTGGTAAACAGGCAGTGGGGAGTCAGGAGGTGAGTTACTCGCTACAGAATTCCTGGCGTTCAACCTCCTGTTATAATCAGAGCATTTATAAGGCTAGTCTAGTTCAGTTTCTCAAATGTCAAGAGGAGATGATTCAATTCTCTGTTTTTGGAGATGATCATTGTCTAGCACTAATGTGTGCTGTGAATATTACTTGCTATTTATCAGTCCACTCCTGGATGTTGTTCAGCTTTGCCATTTCAGTCAATTACAAGACCATAATTACATTGATCCCATAATGACCGACAACTTAAGTATCATTTTCTCTTTCTATGTTAGTATCAATACGGAGGCCACACATTCCAGCTGTCAGCATTTTTATCTGACACAAGCTTGAGTACAAGAAAATAAACATTTTTGAAAATTTTCATGCAATATGCTGACCAGAATGTTAAAAAAACCTTATCAACTATTACAATAATTGCAACCATTGAAGGAGTGTTCACTTTGTGTCATGTCAACCGATGAATCTTTCAACAATTTCACACTATTCCCACTGAGAGAAGAATTAAGATATAAAAGTCACAAAAACTGTGCACAAATGCATTTTGTTAATTCCACAGAATCCCTGGTCTCGACACCACTTACAATTTCACAGAAAACGGGCCATAAGTATTTTAAAATTTAGAATGTCACAGGTAGCAAGCTAGTTCAGCCTCATAACTTCAACCACGTTTAGGCAGTAGCTTTGCTAATTATATAGACATAAATAATTTGATGCACATAAACATGTAATTTACATAAAGCTGCAAAATTATCGGGGTAGTATAATTGCCCACTATCTTAAGCAACACAAAAGGTTTCCTAGATGCAAATATTTATTTCAAAAATTCTTAAACTTGTAATTGACGAACAGCCTGACTTTTTTTTAAAAAAATATACGGTACACTGAAATCTTCCCTCAAGATAATTTCTGGTGTTCCAGTTCCTCTGAAGCACTGATCTTTAACAAGTAATCTTAATCCTTCTGAGGAAGGGTCATCGGACCCAAAATGATAACTGATTTTTTTCTTCACAGATGCTGCCAGACCTGCTGAGCTTTTCCTGCAACTTCTGTTTTTGTTCCTGATTTACAGCATCCACAGTTCTTTCGGTTTTTAATCTTAATCCTTATTGTATTGTGATAGTTAGGTCATGCACTGCTTGCTTGCATTGAAACAGCAAGAGGAGAAAGTTGACAATTAACTCCATTTCTCTCATTTTAAAAAATACCTTTTCAGATGTAGGGTTACTAGTGTTGAAATCTGTGTTAAAATACAACATCTAGTACCTTTAAAAGTGCTGAAAAAGAATTAGCTCTCCACTTAGTACCCAGGCACTTGAATTAAGTGACTCTGTGTCTCAGTACATATTCATTAGCAACATAAATACGTGTGTAACACACACAACTTGCATACACAAGATAAGTCTGCACTTAATAAATGCCGTCTGATTACCATACAAAGTCACCCAAACATGCTTTTCTAATGATAACTGTATTGTCTGGTATTGTGTCCACCAATGTGAATTTCTTTGGTCATTAGCAACCCTCAAAGAAGTTGGAGAAGGAGCATTTTTGTACAATTCCAAAGCCATCATAATACTTGAAACATCAATAAGATTTAGTAAACATGTTTATTGACTTAAATTGAACATAACTCAACTTGTATCCATAAAGCCATCCACTCGCATTTGTTTGAAGTTCTTGAAATTCTTCTGTAACTATGTATAATGTGGAATGTTTTCAAATTGTCCAGCTAGGTAAACAAATGCACTATTTATAAGCACTTCATGTTCTTATTTGTACATTCCCCAAATGGCATGAATCGTATTGTTATTTGAGTTTTGTTTATTAAGTTTATTTTCAGCAGATATGTCTTCTAGCTCTACTTCTCTAATTAAGGCCTTTACATGTTTGTATATATTCAGATTTGTTTAAGTTTTATGTTAAAATAAAACAGCACTGTATTAATCATGCATTACTCAGTCAGGAGGACAATTACATTCTACACATATGAAAGGAGATTCAAAAGTGCCACATTGCAAAGTGAAAAACTCTAAGCTATTGGATACAAAAACAGAAAGTGTTGGAGAATTTCAGCAGGTCTGGTAGCATTTGTGGCAAAAGAAGCAGAGTGTGACCCTTCATCAGAACTAAGCTATTGTACTTCATGCATCATTTGCATTATAAACAGATCTGTGAAACTGCCTAAGCGATAAATAATACCGTGGTGACATGTTTTTCAGATGGCAGTGTCTTTAAGTGACCTTTTCTTAATTGTAACTTAATTTGCAAGACTATTGAAATCTTCCCAAATAATTATGTGATAGTTTGGCTTCAGCTGCACTTCATAATCTACATTAAATGTCATGTTAGTTCAGAAACAGATGACTTAGAATTGAATCAACACCGGCTCCATAGTTAGGACAAACTTTTGTCTACAGCTCTTTTCTATTCATATATTGTGTCTCAATGTAATGTAGCACACATGTCACTTTGAGAATTTGTATCTGAGCCTCTGACTAGACTTTTTTTTTAAACATGAAAACTGCATTTCAGAATAAGTTGCAGTGGGTGTAAATATTATCCTTTCCTACAGAGCCTTGACCTTCAGACGCTTTGTATGTATTTATATACGTGCACCTGATCACACTGGTATCGACATTGCGCTCTCAGGCCTTCTGAGATTTACACTATCTATTCACTACAGGTAGATTTCCACATGGGTTCCCAAATCTCCTGCTGTCATTTTGCCAGAAAATAAGTTGAAATCCTAGGAATATAATGTGAATAGGCAATATTTCAATTTCTCTGTGATATTTGCCATCGTCACCAAACGTGCAGCAGGATTTGCAGAGAACACCACAGAATTTAGGGAACTAGGAAGTAGATTTTTTAATAAAGGACCTCTGAAAGATAGTAATCTCCAGATTACTTCTGTTAACATATGCTAGTGACTATAGAAATTGGAGGTTAGTCCAGATGAATATGTGCTGAAAAGGAGGGAGGGCGATAGATGTCTGGATATTGGGACCATTTTTGGGAGCAGTGGGACCTGTACAAGATAGATAGGTTACACCTGAACTAGAATGGGACCACAATCCTTGTGAGGAAGTTTGCTAGTGCTGTTGGGGAAGCTGTAAACTAATGTGGCAGGAGGTGGGATCCTGAGAGAATATTTAGCAGGGGGAGATAAATAGCCAGAATTAGAAGTGACAGCAAGTGAGTTAAGAAGGCATGGAAATTGTAGGCCATTAAAAGCATAAACTTGTTTGGCAAGGTTGGATAGTATATATTTTAATGCAACGAGTCTGACAACAAAGGCAGATGAGCTGAGAGCACAAATTAAAATGTGGGGATATGATGTAATTGCTGTCACTGAGATATTGTTGAGAGGGATAGGACTGGCAGCTCAATATTCCAGGATACAGGGTTTTGAGGCAAGACAGGGAAGGAGGTTAAAGAGGACCAGGTGTCACAATATTGATCACGGAATCAATTATAGCAGTAAGGAGGGATGACATCTTAGAAGGCTCCTCAAGTGAAGCTATATGGGTAGAACTTAAAAACCAAACAGGAACAATTGCAATACTGTGAGTGTACTAGGATTCCCTAACAGTCTGGGAGAAACAGAAGTGCAGATATGTCGACAATTTTCAGAGATGCGTAAAAGCAATAGTGTAGTGATGGTAGGAAATTTCAACTTTCCCACCATAAACTAATCATAGTGTGAAAGGTTTAGAAAAAGCGGAATTCTTAAAATGCATACAGGAGAACTATTTAAGCCAGTATATAGAAGACCCTACAAAAGAGGAGTGGTTGAGGCATTGAAGCTGGGCAAGTGGTTGAGGTATCAGTGGGGAAGCATTTTGCAGACAGTGATCATAACTTCATTAGATTCAAGATTGTAATGGAAAAGGTCAAGAATGGGCCTGAAATCAAAGTTCAAAACTAGGGCAAGCTGATTTTAATAAGATCAGATATAATTTGGCCAGAGTGAACTGGGAGTAGATACTTTTAGATACATCTGTAACAAAGCAGTGGGGCATATGCAAGAAGGAAATAAGGAAAGTGCAGGGCCAACATGTTCCAATAAAGACAAAGGGTGGAACCAATAAATCCAGTGAATCCTGGACATTTAGGGATATACAGGATTGGATAAAAAGAAAAAGGGAGACTTATGGCAGATATTAAGGGCTCAAAACAACAGGAGAGTGTGCAAGGGGCAATTTATAAAAGAAATTAGGAGAGCAAAAATGGGGAATAATGATGGGTAAAATAAATGAAAATCTTAAGTTATTTTACAAATACATTAAGGCTAAAAGGGTAACAAGGGAAAGAGAAGGCCCATTAAGGACCACAGTAGTAATTTGTGCATGGAGCCGGAGGACATAGGTAGGGTCCTTTACGAATATATTGTGTCAGTGTTCACTAATGAGAGGGACAATGTGGGTGTAGAAATCAGGAGAAAGAACTGTGATATACCTAAAGAAATTACCACAGATAGAGAGGAGGTTCTGAGTGGTCTGGCAGGCTTAAAAGTAGATAAACCCCCAGGGTTGGATGAAATGTATCTCAGACTGTTGAGTGAGACAGGGGACAAAACAACAGGCATGTTGGTAATAATTTTGAATTCCTTTCTGGCCACAGGAGAGGTGCCAGAGGACTCATTGACAGCCAATGTGGTACCATTATTCAAGAAGTGAGCAATGAATAAACCAGGAAACTACAGGCCAGTCAGTCTAATATCTGTGGTAGGAAAATTGTTGGTAGCAATTTTGAGGGACAGAATTAATCTGCACTTGGAGAGGCAGGAATAAGTCAAGAACAGTCAGCAAGGGAGGTCATGCCTGATTAACTCGATTGGATGTTTTAAAGAGGCGACCAGGTGTGTAGATGAGGGCAATGCATTCAAATAGTCTATCTGGACTTCAGCAAGGCTTTCAATAAGGTCCCATATGGAAGGTTGATAGCAAAGATAAGAGCCCATGGGATCCAAGGAAATTTGGCTAATTGAATCCAGAATTGGCTGAGTGGCAGGAAGCAGAGGGTGATGGTCAAGAATTGTTTTGTGACTAGAAGCCTGGGTCCAGTTGGGTTCCATAGGGATCAGTGTTGCGGCCCTTGCTGTTTGTGGAATATATAAATGATTTAGAATTGTATGTCAGAGGGTTGTTCAGTAAGTTTGTGGATGATATGAAAATATGTAATGTGGTAAATAGTGAGGAGGATAGCTTGAGATTACAGGAGGATATAAGTGGTTTGCTTAAATGGCCTAATCAGAGTCAAATGGAATTCAATCCGGATAAGTGTGAGGTGATGCATTTGGGCAGAGCAAGGGATTACATGATGAATGGTAGTACCCTGGGAAGCCTCAAGGATCAGAGAGACGCAGGTGAGCAAGTCTACGGCTCCCTAAAAGTAATGGACAATAGATACAGTGCTAAAGAAGACATGTGGGATAGATGCTTTTATTAGTCGAGGCATAGAGTTTAAGAGCAGGGAGGTGATGCTGGAACTGTATAAAATGTTGGTTCGTCCATAGTTAGAGAATTGCGTGCAGTTCTGGATTCCACATTATAGGGGGGATGTGATTGCTCTGCAGCAGGAGAGCCTGGGCTGGAGAGTTTTACTTAGGATGAGAAATTGGACAAACTGGGGCTGCTTTCCTTGGAGCAGAGGAGATTGAGGGGGTCAGGAATGTGGTGTATAAAATTATGAGGGGCACAGACATGGTGGACAGGAAGGAACATTTCCCTTGGTGGAAAGACCAATGGCCAGGGGCATAGACTTAAGGTCAGGGATGAAAGGTTTCGAGGGGCTATGAGAAAAATGTTTTTCATCCATAGGGTTGTGGGAATCTGGAATTCACTGCCTACAACGGTGGTAGAGGCAGCAACCCTCATAACATTTAATAAATACTTAGATGTGCACTTGTGATGCCAAGGCACACAAGGCAATGGGCCAAGTGCCGAGAAATGGGATTAGAATTATTAGGGAGTTTTTTTCCAGTGTGGACTCGATGGGCCAAAGGGCCTTTTCTGTGCTATGGATCTCAATGATTCTATAACTCTGAAATAATGCCAATGGGCATTAATTAGATGCTTCATTTTATTGTTGTGATACATATATTCCGCTCACAGAAAGATGAGAAGCAGTTACATTTGGAAATTTCAATGGGGATGTAGGTTGTGTCTACCAATCTTAAGCATGCACAAAATGTTTAAGGGTGTGGCAAAAGCAAATCTTTCTGCAATATGTAATATGTTATTTAAATTATGTAATAAGATCAAGGGAAAAATGTTTTAAACGTCTGAAAAGCAAATTTAGGACTGATATTTGTAATTTTCTTTATTCACACAAAGTCAACTCATTTCAAACACTGGACTTCCAGATAGGGTATGGAATATTGGGTAAACAACTAGATACTGAAATGGAGGCACAGAAAGGCTATCAAAATTGATCTGGTAGCCCCTTCACATGTTGGAAGGTCAATCCAAAGGGTTTTTGCATGTTTAAATTAGCTGTCCATTTCCTCGTTTCGTTCAGATGAGCAGCCTATTTGATTTCAGTCCTGCCATTGGTAAAACTCCCCCACAGTGGGACAAAGTTGATAAGCTGATCCTACCCAGCTCCCTGTGATTTCACCACCTCTCCCAGTTCCTGGGAGCAGGTAAATTCAAATCAATATTTATATCTGATTAAAAATACGTGTATTTACAAAGTACCTTTCAAAACCTCAGGATTACGGTGCTTTACATGGCACAATTTTTTGACATCTAAGTCACTTTTGTAATGCAGGAAATATGGCAGTCAATTTACATGCAGCAAGTACCCACAAACAGCAATGTGAAAAATCGCCCAATAATTTTTCCTTTCAGGGATACATATTTGCCAGGATTGTGGGGATAACTCCGCTTTTCTTCAAAATAGAGCTTCTACATCCATCTGAGCGAGTAAATTATGATTTGTTTTGACATTTTATCTGAATGGTTGTTCCTCTGACCGTGCAGTGTACTCCCTCAATCCTACATGTAGTGACAGTTCTTCATGTTCAGTGTTCTGGAGTGGGAGCTGAACTCTTCAACCTCATCAGCTGAGCTTCCTTTATGTGCGGCTGTATCAAGCTGTGCGTAGACCCTTGGTACGCAAACACCAAGTGTCACTACATACTGAGGTTCTACCTGTCCCCAGTGTTACGAGGGATGGCTCTGGCCTCATTACTGCAGAACACTCCAAGTAGTCAGACCTTTCTGTATCACCTGTCCCTCATGGAAGAATTTTCAATGAAAAACACCTTTGACCACAAGTCCATCAGGCATTGGTCAGCACATAATGTCCTCAAGATCTTGCAGGAAAAGGAGAAGGTTGATCCCTGAGCAGACTGTCAAAGTCATTTGGCAGAATGTCTCATCGCCAGAACTTTGCAACAAGCACCAAGACATTGCTTGGCTGGTAACAAGAAGGGCACTACCCGTTAGATCCTTTGTGCATGCCCAGATTCTCTGTGCAACCGCACACTGCCTCAAAGTGGTTGTGGGGTATGGGGGTCACTGTCACACATCTCCTTCAAGAATGTACCTTTGCAAAGAAGGTCTGGAGAGAAATCCAGTGGTTTTTGTCGAGGTTCGTCCCGAGCAGCTCTGTGACACAGGACCGTGCTGTACGGGTTGTTCCCCAGGATACACACCAACGCAAACATTGATTGCACCTGAAAGACCATCAACTTAGTGAAAGATACTCTTTTGTAAGCCAGTGTAAAGAGTTGACCTGGACTGTGTGTTGCAGACTGGCACATTCCAACATCCAGGACTATGTACTGAGGGATGCACTGAAGCTTGGAGCAGCTGCCACCAAGTTGTAATGGGGAAACACCGCTGTCTAAGGTCTTTCTGCCAAAGTAAAACAGGGATCCATTCAGTTGTCAGACTGCCTTGTTGCCTCAAAATGCAAATATTTTCTTCCGGCATGAGCTAAATTTGCCATTGTTATTTGCCACTTCACGAAAGCTCTACGGGATATAAAATTCCAGTGTGTCGTTTGGGTTTCTTTTTCCTCATAAAAATTGTACAGAACAGAATGATAACCTTTCTGTATGTACTTAAAGATGATTTCTTTATGAATAAAGTATATTTTTTGCAATAAAAAAGAAGAATCACTGATGACACATAGGGCTGGATATCCATCTGCAAGCTGGATATTGGGAGGCAAATTCCCAACTTTGCACACCTGCCTCAGGAAAATGTGGCTTCAGAGCACTAATTTTCATTACGGCAGGTAACGGTGTATGTTGTGGGTCAGGCCATTAGAGTTTGGAGGACTGAGTGCTGAGCTGGGCTGTTCAAAAGGCCCAACTCGGTGCTTTGAGACTTCATCCCAGTTATCACAATAACACTAAGGCTCTGTACCCCCACCCTCCACACATTCTAACACCCCAAAAACTCCCCGTGCCTCATCCATGTTGCCCCATGCCCTCCACCCAATCCATTGCATCTCATAAACTCCATGCCAAGTCATACCGCTCCATTCACCCCACAATAGCCACATTCCCTCATGCCTTTATACTTCTAACCTGTGATGTGACCACTTCCCTAAAAGTGCTATCCTTATAATCCTCTGCCTTATGGATGCAAAACAGTGACTTGAGCTATCGCTCAATTTCTGAGGCCCAGACTTCAGCCTTGTGCAGCCCATGACCTTTCCTTTTGATATGTTCAGCTGAGACCCATCATATATTCGAGACTTCATTAATACCTCAGAATGTCCACTCAATTTGGCTGAGCTGATCTGCCACTGCATAACTTTAGTAACTATTCATTACAATTAGAATAGTACAGAAACATACAAGTACTCACCAATTAGTTTTTGTCCTGTATCAGAACTAAAAGCCAACTGCAGGAAGAAGCTCCCAGTTCCGACTCCGCCCTTGAGCTGTTTTCTAGTTTCCCTTCGCACACTCTTTTCAAGCATTCAGACCAGTTCCCCTTGATATGAAGAGAACCAAAGGTATTGTTGTTAAATTTGCTGATGACTCAAAGATAACTAGGAAAGTAAGATGTGACAATTTCATGAGGAAGCTACCAAAGCATGTATAAAGCGAGTGGACAATGATCTAGCAAATGGAGTATAATGTGGGAGTTATGGAATTGCCCATTTTGGCAGAAAGAATTAAAAGAAGCATTTTATCTAAATGATGAGGGATTCCTAAACTCTGAGAGACAAAGGGATCTGAGGGTCCCAGTGCATGAATCATAAAAGGCTAGTATGCAGGTTTAGCAAGTTATTAGGGAAATTAATACAAATTTAACATTTATTGCAAGGGTAGATTTTTTAAAAAAATGTAGGGAGGTTATACTTAAGGCATACAAGGAACTGGTGAGACCCACATCTGGACTACTGTTTCTATTGCTGGTCATCTTACTTATGGAATAATGCAAGGGCATAAGAAGCAATTTAGAGAGGCTTTGCTAGACTAATACCAGGAATGTGTTATCTCATGAAGAAAGGACAGGACAAGATAAGCTTGTAACCACCAGAGTTTAGAAGTACAAGAGGTGACTTGACAGAATGAGAATCTGAAGGGTCTTAACAGGGTAGTTGTGGAAAGGATTTTCCCCTTGCGGGAGGATTGGTAATTAGGGTCACTGTTTAAAAATATAAAGTCGCCCATTCTGCTCAGGGATGAGGATGCTTTTTTCTATCATTGTTGAAAGTCTTTGGAACACTTTTTCCTGAAACGGCAGTGGAAGCAGTATCAGAATATTTTTAAGCTGGAGAAAAATACATTCTTAACAAGCAAGGAGATAAAAGGGAAGATTGAGAAATCAGGTCGGCCTTGAATAGAATATTACCTTATTTTTGATTTTGTATGTTCATATGTATGTTTGTACATGTATTTACCTTTATGATCTTTCACTGCAAGGATCAATATTCCACATAAAGATTTTATTGGAATCAAGCATGCAGTTGCTGAAAGTCCGTATGATTTTGTTTCAGGTGTTGAGATTTATTCCTGAACCGGGTCAACCACGCAGGAGGGGCAGAAACAAGAACATGGGCCTTGTCAACATCCAATTGGAGCATCATGAACGCTGTGACTGCATCTGCAGTTCCAGGCCACCCCGATAAATTAAGAACTGGATTGCTGATAGAGGCTGTTGAGGACCTTTATTTTTAACAAAATTGCATTTGTGTACAGATAATCGCTGGCAGATGCTGTTTTCCAACATTACAGAAAGTAATTAACTGCTGTGCTTGAATATATTCTTTAATTAGCATTGTGTCAGCCAGACTTTCATCATAATGCCTTGCTTATTGTAGTCAAAACATTATAAAACTGGGTTTTATTAATTCAACCAGCTTTTATGCAAAGACAATCTTCAACTTTTTTTTCTAATGTTCAGAATGTCATCTCAATCAGTTTATTGGATTGAAGTCTGAGAGCATGTCAATCATAAAGCAATGTTTTTGGAGACAGTTGAAGAAGGAAGTTAACCACAGATATGGCTTTTCTATTTTCAGAAGCACCTTGAACGTTTCACATTTTAACAACTATTTCAGATTAAATGTGAAACTGCTTTAAGCAAAGCGCTTTTGTAAGTCTACTTAGAGTTAAAATGTTTCTCAGGCAATGTTTGTTAATGCTTGGATTTCTTTCAATTACTTTTATCACTGAACATGTAAATGATATTTAAATGCTTTTCTTCCAATCCTTTGCAAGTCTACTGAAATATAATGCAAGTTTTTCATTTATTTTTGGCCAAAGAAACTAATCCTTTGTTATTGTTTGTTACATTATTTTTGTTTCATTTTGTAATACATAGTGTTACACATGATGATTAATCTCCACAATCATCTTCTTAAAAGGTAAAGCCTGTTTCTTTAAATGAAGGATGGTTTAATTAAAGTACTAGCAATGTACCATGGTTCAAAGAGGCCTGATTGTAAGACATACTTTGATCTTCCAGCTTTTTTAAAATAAGAACAATATCCATCAGTTGAAAGTCCGAATGCAAATTGGCTCAACAGATTAGATTCTGATGGGGCTAATAACTATATGAAACAATGCTTGAAGTGAAATGTTTTAAATTGAAATCATTCAGTTTCATTCCATTATAAGAAAATATAATTGGTCTGATATTTTCTATTCTCATTTATAATTACAGTAGTCTTCAAGTAATGGGTATCCAAATCAATGATTGTCAATTAAAGGCACCAAGTCTTTGTGTCTCACCTGTTCAACTCAAATCTTAGTCTGAGGGAAGATGACAATTACTTTAGCAACTTTATATGTCTATGGTCAGTACTTACATCCATTTTAATGATTGCATATACAATAGGGAACGGTTATGCCATTTTGTGCCCACAACAAAAATCACTTGTCATTGTTAATGCCAATTGCCTTTGAGTCATACTATGTGGAGAAGCTAAGCAAAGTTTTTTTTTATAAAAAGGATATTTCCTTCTGGCAGTGACAGTCTTCAATAGACTATCATATTTGAAAATCCTGTAAAATTCAAAGACTCAGAAATGACTCCATTATAAGTGAATTTAAAACATATTGAACTTTTACTGTGCCATTTAGAATCATGCAAGGCTTTTAGAATTAATGGTGAAGAATTTTGTTCAATTTGAGCACCATAATTACAAATTAGTTGGTTAATGGAGTCAGTTGCACAGGAGGAGTTCACGTGCCAGCTTATTGCCTGCTTAAGATCATGTACCTGTAAAGCTCTCTGCACCTTATAAATTAATGCAATATTATCTTTCAAATTCATATCCCAAAGCACCTTTTTTTTGAGATTTTCAGTCATCTTCAGATTTAGAAGTTAAGAAATAAGGAACAAAAAGTGATTTTCTTAAGATGATATTTGTTTTTTCTTAAGATTAGACATTTTTGGTTTCCTATGGGTTGTTTAGTAATTTGCTGTGCTACAATATTCTTTCAGTACTGCAAGGATTAATAGCCTTTAGAAAAATTCTGCAGGGTCCTGGGATATTGATGTTGCTCTTGTGTAATAAGAACACAATTTCCTAAAGTGCAGTTCTTATACTTTAATACAACTTATTTTTAAATATATATATAGCATTTCAAACAGCTTACTTTGATTTTTTTTTGTATGTATTATTATGATTAGAATTATGATGTGCTCTTTGTCTTGATGGAATGTAAAGATTGCTTGAGAAAGGGAATTGTAGAGGATTATTTTTTGTTATAAAATAAACTAAAATTTTCAACTTTATTTGTTATGCTGCTTCCTGGCCAATCCACAATTATAGAGTCATACAGCACGGAAACAGACCCTTCGGTCCAACCTGTCCATGCCGACCATAATTCCAAACTAAAATGGTCTCACCTGCCTGCTCCTGGTCCATATCCCTCCAAACCTTTCATATTCATATATCCATGCAAATGCCTTTTAAACGTTGTAATTGTACCCGCATCCACCACTTCTTCAGGAAGTTCATTCCACACGCAGACCACCCTCTATGTAAAAAAATTGCCTCATGTCTTTTTTAAATCTCTCTCCTCCTCACCTTAAAAATGTGCCCCCTAGTCTTGAAATTTCCCCACCTTATGGAAAAGACAACTACCATCAACTCTATCTGTACCTCTCATTATAAACTTCTATCAGGTCACCTCATTGTCCATAATTAGTAGAAGCTTTGCCAGACAACGCAATTAGGATAAAGAAAAAGCTGGCATTTATTGTGCATTTTCAAAAATGTCTTTTTTTGAGCTGTTATGCTTGTTTTGTGTCACTGAAATGTTTCCCACAACCAACCATTCAAGATATAACAGGCTGTGAACTGCTTTGTGATGACCACTCAGGAGTTCTATACCGAGAAAGGCAGCTAGACCTGGGAACAGGTACCTTTTGGAAGAAAAGCACATGGGTTGAAAATGGATTTTAGTCCAGTTGGATGAAATACTGGAGTAGTAGATCCAAGACTTGCATAATGAGGATGACAGCATGACCAAAGAAAATTGATCAATCAATCTTGTTCGGATAGTGCTAAGCTGGCTGAGATAACAGCCGGGCTGAGACAGGGAGGTGAGGGGTCTTGAAGATTCATGGTAGCTGTTAGTGTCTGTGGTTATAATTTGAACTTGGCTGGAAAATTCCTGCTCCTCCTGACTCCATGTTCAGCTCATGAAAAGCTCTAACCTTACCTTTCCATTTGGAGACTTCAGAACTGCTATGCATGTGAGGAAATGTTGTAGTCTTGTGGTGATCAGGGCTTAAAACAGACATTAGGTTTCACATCAACTATACAGCACACTTAAAAAAATGTTGGTAGTACACTTCCAGCATGAGCACACACAAGTCGTACACTTTATTGAGTCTTGCATTGTCTTCCTTTCACTCAAAATCAGTGACGTAAAACTGGGTGAAGCCACAGAGAGATTTATAAATGAGAAGAAAGATTTTAGCTTTGATGAATACAGAAAGGGATGATGGACAAGCAATCATTTAGCAGGAATAATTGGGTCTTTTTCCATCAGCAGGATGTTGTGTGTGATATGTCACAGGGTTGGCGCTGATGCCTCAACTCTTTACAGTTATGTAAATGATTTGGATGAAGGGACCAAAGGGATGGTAGCTAAATTTGCTGATGACACAAGGATAGGTAAAAAGTGAGTTGTAAAGAGGCCATAAGGAGCCCACAAAAGGATATATATAGGTTAAGTAAGTGGCAAAGATCTGGCAAATGAAGTATAATGTGAAAACATGTGAAATTGTCCATTTTGGCAGAAAGAATAGAAAAGAAGCACATTATCTAAATAGTGAGAGGTTGCAAAATTCTGAGATGCAGAGAGATCTGGGTGTCCTGTGATAGGGTTAGTGCATGAATCACAGGAGATTACTACGCAGGTGCAGCAAGTCATCAGGAAAACTAACAGAATGTTATGTTGTATTGTGAAGGGAATTGGATGCAAGAGTAAGGTGGTTATGCTTCAGTTATGCAGGATGTTGGTGAGACCATATGTGTACAGTATTAGTCCATTGTACCTGCAAAAAGATGTTAATGCAATGGAAATAGTTCATGGACATTTGCTCGACTTATATCTGAAACGAACAGGTTACCTTATGAGGAAAGGGAATAAAGGCTAAGCTTGCATCCTCCAGAGTTTATAAAATTCAAAGGTGACTTGAAATGAGGGCTCTTCACCGTTTGGATGTGAAAAGGATGTTTCCTCTTATGGGAGAATCTAGAACGAGGGAATCATAGGATAAAACTAAAGGGACATTCATATCACACACAGATGAGGGGGATAAATTCCCTCAGGATTAAGTAAAATAATGAATGAATAATTTTCTTGTTAAGTGTATTTTACAGTGAGAAAAACAGTAAAATACACTGAAAAGCTTTTCCACTGTTGTCACGATCCAGCGCCGTTCTGAATAGTTTCAAGAATAAGAAAAAAATTGGAAAAGTATAATTTAAAGAGTGATGCTGAAGATCTAAAACAAAAAAAAGTGCTGGAGAAACGCAGCAGGTCTGGCAGCATCTGTGGAGAGAAAGGAGAGTTAACGTACTGAGTCCAGTAACCTTTCTTGAGAAGAAAGGTCCTCGTGCATTAAGTTCTAGTTCTGAAACATTGACTTTGCTTTCTTTCCACTGATGTTGCCAGACATCCTGAGTTTCTCTAGCAATTTCTGTTTATGTTTCTCTCAGAATGTTGAGAGTCTTTGGAGTTCCCTTCCTCAAAAGGCAGCGGATACAGAAGCTTTTAATATTTTTCAGGCAGAGGTAGTTAGATTCTTGATGGACAAGGGGATGAAATTTTATTAGGGATATGCAGGAATACACAGTTGACATTAATATTGGATCAGCCATGACCCTATTGAATGGCAGAGCAGTCTCAAAGGGCTGAGTGGTCTACTCTTGCTTCTTGTTCTTATGTTCAGAATGCGGGTAACAGAATTTTGAGTGTGTGCAGTTCGTTCTGATGGTTCTTAGCAAACTGACACAGTATGACAGAATTATTACAGCACAGGAGAAAGTTATTTGTCTAGTCATGACTGCACTTGCTCTCTGAATAAAAAATTCACGAAGTGCTACACCCCACCTTTTTTGCGTAACCCTGCATATCTTTTTTAAGATAACAATTTAATTCCCTTTTGACAGAATCACCAACTGAAAGATCTTTGTTTACAAGTAATCAGTGTAAATTTTTACCAGTTTTGCTTTAAGTATAGACAAAAAAATAGTTATGTTGCCATTAGCAAATGGTTCTGTAAAGCTGTCTTACATTTTCAGTAGCATAATTCAATATAGAGATATGAGAACCAATAGTTGCATCTGACTGTTGCTTCCTTCCACTTGGGAGGGATTACATTATGTAAACCGATTTACATCATTTATTAATGTTTCTTTTTCTGCTGGAAATCTTAGCTTTTTATTATAGGCATTACACCAGCCCAGGAGTTCTCCCTGTTCGTCTGGAGAGTCTTGATCCCCTTCTGTAACTCTTACAGTAGATTGACAGAATCCTAACAGAAAAAAACAGAAAAATCTTCTGAAGAAGGGTCCAGACCCGAAACGTCAGGTTTCCTGCTCTTTTGATGCTGCCTGGCCTGCTGTGTTCCTCCAGCTTCACACTGTGTTGTCTTTGAAAGTAACTATTTCTATGAGAAATCCACAAAGTTACATTGGGGAGATTTGAAGAAACCCTGCAACCATTCCCCTCCCCCTCAATCTCAGTGATTCTCTGGCTTTCCTTTTGACTACCAACAGTCTAGGCCAACATTGCTGAGTTTGTAAGTTTTACTCTCCCTCTAAATGAGGTATTAAAAAGGCAAAGTAAAATTATTATGCATAAATTAGTATTTCCTTTACCAGTCCCGAAACATTTAAATGAAGGGACAACCATTGCCCAAATCATATCTAGCAAGTGCAGGTAACACCATACTTTAGCCAGATTAACTGCATTGATTAAAATTTCCTTTGTGACAGTTGCAAATGAACACAATGCACTTCCTTATATTTTATCCCAATTCCCATCAGGCAAAACATTTTTTGAAAGACATTACCTTGATGATCTTACTCTGTTATCAGATTATGAAAACATACATTTTTGATTAAAATAATGTCCTCATCTTGAATACATCAAATGGTGAGGGTTGGACTTTATTCTGTTTATTCTGTAGTTAATCTGGATAATACAACTTTTATTCTTTAGGTATTGGGATCAATGAAGTTGAACCCTGCATTTCTACAAGATTAAGAACAGAATGCACTTCAATGGCACTAGTCCACAGATTTTGATGAGATGTTCCCTTTATTTTCCAACACCTTCTGTCATTGATACCCTTTCCCCAGTTCTTTACAGGAGGCACAGGGTGATTGGTATATTAATTATAAAGTCTGTTAATTAATGGTTAATGGCAACAGTTTACAACAACTGGTGAGAGAAGACAATTACTTTTCTTCAGATACTTTTACTGCAGAAAGATAGAGAACCTGGCCTTTCAGTAGCCTGCAGGTTTCTCCCACTCTATTATAGACACCCAAGCTGATGGCTTGCTCAGAGGCCAATGAGAGAGCTGTCTTCAGGCAGATGACTTCTGGTATATACATTTACATAATGCAGTCAGTTTCCTGTTACTGGTTGAATCACTGTCTGCACATACAACACAGTCTCATGCCATCCTTTCTCACTTTCCCCACTGCAAAGCAACAGTGTAAAATACAGCTCACAATGAGTTCCAGCTGCTTGTTTTTAACACGCAGGTATTCCTTCCCCAGTCTTTGGTTTTAAAAACATTCCTTTTCCATTTTGGTCCTCATCAAAAAATAAAGAAAAATAAAAAGGTTTAGTCTGTACACTTCTTACATCTTCCTTGTGACAGATGTTAAGCTGGCTGGATGTATTTTCAAACAAACAGAAAATCATGGAGAAACTCAGCAGTTGTGGAGAGAAAGATTTATCGTTTCAAGTCTGGTATCACTCTTTTTTTCAGACTGTAGTTTCCTGTTTTCCGTCTCCCAACTCTTTCTTAAAATAATGGAGTTACAGTCATTATTTTCCAAACTAATGGACTCTTCCCCAAATCTAGTGAATTTTGGAAATTTGAAGAAAAATATATCAACTGGCTTAATAAAAGAAAAATACTGTGGTTCTGAATTCTAAAGTCCAAACAGAAAATACTGGAGATGCTCAGCAGGTCTGACAGTATCTGTGAAGAGAGAAACAGAGGGAAATTCTTTTCAAACAGAGTCATATCAAACTTGAAACATTAATTCTGTCTCTCTCTTTCTCTCTCTCTCTCCATTGATGTTGCCAAACCTGCTGAGGTTTTCCAGCATTCAATGTTCTTACATTAATTATCTTACTAAGTACTTGGTTTAAGACTCTAGGATGAAATCCATCAGAATCTGAGGGTCTTTTAACCCACAGCTCCAACAATTTGTTTAGTACCACTTCCCTGGTGATTGCATTTTTAACCTTGAGTTTCTTCCTTCCATTCTTGATTTACGGCTATTTCTGGGATATTGCTTTACTCCTCTACAGTGAAGACTCATGCAAAATATGTGTTTAATTCATCTCTCATTTCATTAATAATCTAACTATATTTTTGTCCTAAGTTCATGTAGACACATGACTGTGCAAAGAGGTGACATGTTAAGCATTGAGAGGAGGAAGGGCTGGTGGAAGGAGTCACAGATCACAGAACTGCTACAATTCAGAATATTCAGCCGATTGTGCATTTTAGCTTGGTGCTAATCTCCTATCTTTTCCCCGTAAGCTTGCAGGCTTTTTCTATTTAAATAATCATCCAAAGCTCTCTTGAATGCTTCAATATAACCATCTCCACCACACTTGCAGGCAGTACATTTTAAACCTTAACTACTTGCTATGTATAAAGGTTTCTCTCACCTCGCATTTGCTTCTTTTACAAAACACTTTTAAACTGCACTAAGACAACAAGGTGCA
>NC_063337.1:43797557-43827325 GCF_021869965.1 Rhincodon typus
AGCATCATAGGAGCAGAGAGGCCTCTCTGCTCCTATGATGCTGCTTGGCCTGCTGTGTTCATCCAGCCCTGCACCTTGTTGTCTCGGATTCTCCAGCATCTGCAGTTCCTACTATCTCTGATTCAATTTAAACTGCACTGTCTGGTTCTTGTTTCTTTCCAATGGAAACAATTTTTTTCCTCTCCACCCTGTCCAGAACCCTCATGATTTTGTACACTTCTATCAAATCTCCTCTTAGCCTTTTCTCCAAAGAAAGCAGTCTCAACTTTGCCAATCTTTCCTCAACTGAAGTGCCTCATCCCTGGACCCACTCCAGTAAAGTTTATCTGCACTCTTTCCAAAATGTTCACATCCTTCTTATAGTGTGGGGTCCAGAAGCGAACACTGTGATACAGGTAAGATCTAACTAGTGTCTTATACAAGTTCATCACAACCTTTCCGCTTTTGCATTCCATGGTAATGAAGCCTAGAAAACGCTATGCTTTATTAACAGTACCTTCTGGATGTGTATTCACCCAGGTTTCTTTGCTCCAGCACACAGTTAAGAAGAGTATGCTTTATTTTATACTGTCTTAGTTCATATTCTTTGTACCAAAGTGTATCAGATTACCACATTGAATTTCATCAGCCACCTCTCTTAACTATGCCACCAACTTGTCATTGTCTTTGTGAAGTTTAAAACTGACCCCATAGTTTACATTCTCCCAAGCTTTGTCATCCATAACCTTGAAATTGGCCCCTGCACACCAAGACCGAGACCATTTATATACATTATCAGAAAAAACAAGTTCCCAATCCGGTCCACTGGGTAACTCCATTACAAACCTTCTTTCAGCCACAAACATACCCATTAATAATTACTCTCTGTTTCCTGTCCCTCAACTAAATTTGTAAGTGTGTTGCTACTGTCCCTTTTATTTCATGAACTAAAGCTTTCCTCAAAGAGCACAGTATCGAATGCATTTTGGAAGTCCAAGTACACCATATCAACAACTTTCCCCTCATCAACCCTTTCTGTTCTGCTTCAAGAAACTCTAGCAAGGTAGTTCAACACAATTTACCTTAACAAGTCCATGCTAACTCTTCCAAATCAACCCACTTTAATTCTATCTCAAATAATTGGAACTAGAAATTTCTCCAACATTGAAGTTAAACTGACTGATTTGTAACTGCTGGACCAACTTTAATTTTTTTTCAAAAAAGGATGTAGTTAAGATCAGAAGATTATTGCCAGTGCCTCTATAATTTCCATTCTCACTTCCTTCAATATCTATGGATATACTTCATCCTGTTCCAGTGCTATCAACTGTGTAAAGTTATCAAAGTTTATCCAATTATCAATTTTAGACACTCCCAGTGTCTGAGCTTCATCCTCTGTCACTGTACCCTGGACAGCATCTACCTTAAAGTAAAGACAGAAGGAAGGTATTTATTTAGCACCTCTGCCATGCCTCTTGTCTCTAAGTATAAATATCCTCTCTGGTTAATAATTGGCCCAACACCCCATTTTAGCACCCTTTTCCTATTGGGGTTTCCCTTTTATTTAGCTGCCTATCTTTAATCATAATCCCTCATTGCTTCCCATATTTACTTGTGAACCTTCTGTATGCAGCTTGGTTCTCAATTCTATTTATTACTTCTCACCTGTCATAATTTCCCTTCTTTATCTTAATTTCAATCCCATTTATCATTCAGGGAGCTCTCAATTTAATTGACCTACTTTTCCCTTTTGAGAACATGTACCCTGACTGTGCCCAAACTTGAAGATAACTCATTGTTCAGCTATTGGTTTCCCCACCATCTTTGGTTCCAGTCTATTCAGCCCAGCTCTGTTCTTGTCCCATTGAAGCCTGCTCTCCACCAGCTGATTGTTTTTATCCTGGATTGAGTAATGTCATTTTTTACTATTATTATAAACCTTACGATGCAATTATGATGTTCCCTAAATGTTCATCCACTGTTATTTGATCAACCTGGCCTACTTCATTCCCAAGAACCAGATCTAGTAGTGGCTCCTTTCTGATTGGACAGGACACATACTGCTGTAGAAACTTCTCTGGAACAATATTTAGAAACATTTGTCCCTACTTTCCCTTACACAACCATTAACCCAATCATTATATGGGTAATTAAAGTCCTTAATTATAACTACACTATGATATTTACTCCTCTCCGTAATTTGCCCCTTTATATCCTTTGTATTAGTTGGTGGTCTATATATTACATCAAGCAATATAATTGTAGCTGTTTTATTCCCTGGTCCTAGCCAAATCAGCCTGTCCTCTGAGATATCCTCTTTCTCCAGCACTCATGTGCGCTCCTGAACCAACAAAACTGCTCCTCCTTTTTCTTCTTTCCTACCTTTTCTGAAGACCTTGTGCCAGAACTATTGAACACCCAGGCTGCTCTTTCTTAAGTCAGGACTCCATTATCGCCACAACATCATGCTCCCAAAAGGCAATCTCTGCCTGGAACTCCCCGATCTTATTTACTGTGTTCCGTGCATTCACATACCTGCAGTGTAACCCCTGACTTTGATTTCATTACCTTTCTCCCTTGCTCCAACCCTGCCTATTTTTTTTTTCTTTATTCATTTATTCTTTATTCATTCACGGGATGAGGGCGTCGCTGGCTAGGCAGCATTTATTGCCCATCCCTAATTGCCCAGAGGGCAGTTCAGAGCCAACCACATTGCTGTGGGTCTGGAGTCACATGTAGACCAGACCAGATAAGGAGGGAAGTTTCTTTCCCTAAAGGACATTAGTGAAACAGATGGGTTTTTCCTGACAATCGACAATGGATTCATGGTCATCATTAGATTGTTAATTCCAGATATTTATTGAATTCAAATTCCACCATCTGCCATGGCGGGATTCAAACCCAGGTCCCCAGAACATTATCTGGGTCTCTGGACTAATAGTCCAGCGATAATACCACTAGGCCATTGCCTTTACAATTTTTACAATTCTCTGTTTTACATTATTTTATGCGATATGGCATTACTCTAATATTCTCTCTGGTTCCCACACCCCTGTTAAGTTAGTTTAAGCCCTCCCCAACACCACGAGAAGAAACCCCTTAATGGCAGCAAATTCCACAGGCTCACTACTCTATGGGTGAACACCTTTCTCTTCATCTCTGTCCTAAATGGTCTGCTCTATATCCTTAAACTATGACCCCTGGTTCTGAACTCCCCAGTTACTGGGAACACCCCTCTTGCATTTAACCTGTCTAGTCCTGCTAGAATTATATAGATTTCTATGTGGTCTTATATGTAAGAGTCTGGTCCAAAGGAGGGCCATGCGCTTCTCAGAGGACCAGCCGAGGGGGCCAAGCCACGAGATCCTGACATCCTGGTCTGAGGTTGCCATCTGGTTCAGGATCATCTCCATTGCTTGGAGGAACAGTCAGCACAGCCACAAGTAGGTCAATAAACTGCTGGGGTCCACCAAGGTGAATGCCACACTCTCCCCTCTGCCATCTTCCCCTTTTCCAACATCCTCCACAAACTATAAGTGAGTAGGACAATTTTGGAATACCAGTGCCCCTATGGGTGCACAGTGGGCCTTTAAAGATGGCGCAGGTGCATGGACTGCTGGTCTTTGAGCGATTATCCAGTGAGTGGTAAGTTCTTCTTGGCCAGTAGGTGGCAAGATGTAGCTGGAATCAGACGTAAGGGATGGCATTTGAGCAGTGTAGGTAGTTAATGGGTTTGTTAAGCTAAGGTGACAGAACTGACTAGACCTCGCAGAGAATGACCCTCCAAAAAAAGTTGGCGCAACTCGAATTTAACCAAAAAAAAAGTAAGATTCAGCCAAGGCGGTATTAGCTGTATTTCTGGTAAAGTGCTTTGTAAAACCCCAGGCGCTATGCCCATAGAATCCAAGAACAGCCCAAGGAAAGTGAAAACAAACAGAAGCAAACCAGAAAGCTTTGGTTCAGCTACCAAGAGCTAAAGAGCTCCTGACCCCACTAAAAGGAATGAAAGAGCCCAAATATTGGAAATATAGAGGAGAAACCATGGGGGTTTCAGAAGGTCAAGTGCCAGCCTGCCAGATTAAAATATCTCAGGGTAAAAGCCATAGGAATTTAAAATGAAAACAGCAAAATGTCTACTGAGTCAAAATGGGTCAGTGAAGAACCCACAGGAATTAGAGAAGCCAAAACGCGCCTTTGAGTCTAAAAGGAGACAGTCCAGGGAAGCTGTATAAACTGAACTGTCCCAGGGAAAATCTGCCTGTCTGCAGAAGGCTGGAAAGAGGTTCACAGAGAGTTCACAAGTTCACCCCTGTCTAGGGCAGGGGGCACCAGTGACAGAATGCATCTGGGATAAGGGGGTTCGAGGGAAGCTACCTGGATTTTAAAAAAGAGCTAAAAGCAGGCCAATAAAATTAACAGTCGTCGAGAAAGGAGCTGTGGATTATAAAAGAGATGAAAGGAGTGAGCCGGAATTGTCAACCACTCCCCTTGATAAATTAAACTGGGAACAGAGCGGTTTCCACCCTGGTGAACTGATCATGGGGGTAATGCCCACAAGGTCAAACAGCCACAATAGAAACAAGCCAGCCTCATTTCATCCAGAATGTCCCACAGGACACGGGAGTGAATAGGGTCCAGCCCATTCCCACTGTTTCTGAACTGGGGAAATTGATGCTTTGTTATGAAGACCACATCTACAATTGGCCTAAAATTAGTTCAGCAGCTCCCAGGTATCAAATGTTGGTATGTGCTACTTAATGGAGCAGCAGGAGGCAAGCAGGAAGGCTGGAATGGGAATAGCAGAGGTTGAGGGGGAGGCAGCCAAAACGTGGATAATCATGTACTTCTTAACAGGGAAAAATGGAAGCACAGAAGTTTCCCTGAGCTGGCTAGAAAATTTAACAGGAAGGAAGACCACACTCCTGTTGGATGAGCAGGAGGCCTGGCTGTATGAAACCTACCTTCTGCATTTACAATGAAACCAGCAAATTCCCCGGGTAGACCCAGAGTTGGTAAGAAAAACGACCTAGACCAGATTTGAAAGAAAAAAGAATTTGCACATCTACTGGATGAGCAGGAAGACTGGTTACCTGAACCTACCCTTCTGAATGTGGAGGCAGAGGATCCCCAATACACCCAGAGCTGGTGAGGAAATGGCCTTACTCTGAATGAAAAGAGCCACAAAGCAGAGCTGCAGAAGCTTCCAGAACCCTCCGAATAAAGGTGTCTCAAAACACATGGTACAGAACAAGGACACAGAAAGGTTTCAGACCAGGCGGGAACATATAAAAAGAAAAAATTGTGTGCTCCTGCCAGAGGAGCCAGGACGTCTTCCCAGTCAATACCATCTTTCTGAATGTAGAGGGAGAATGGGGAAGGTACCGGATTGCGACACAAATGGTGAGAGAGGCCCTTGCCCAGGCTACACCTAGTGCAGCAGGAGCTGAACATCCACATTTACTTGTGAACCTTCTGTATGCAGCAGTGTTCTAAACAAAATGGCTCAGATTGGGAACCAACCCATCCCCAAAGTAACAGAGCAGGGGAAGATAGTACCTCAAAGTTCTGCCACGATTGTGACTTCCACAAGAGGAGTTCACATGTATATAAAACCCAATGGAACATAGAGCCCAGTCAACCGATGACTGTCTTCCATGAGGGTAAGCATATCTTAAGGTATCCAGGAGGACTCTGTTGGGGAGGAGAGACTGGATGCTTCTCTAGTTGAACCCCAGTAAGCCAGGCTGGCAGATACTGAAATCACAAACTGAAACACACAGTTGGTACCCAAGACTGAAGAGCAGTGGGAGGTTAGGGCCACCCATCCATGGGGATCTGCTGTAACCCACCAGAAGTCTGTGATGGGGAGGTGGGAGGAGTACAGGTCCAGGTCAGACAGAGAAACCAGGACAACACAATTGGGCCTAGTTGGATTTCCATCATTGCAATGGTCCTGAAACCAAATGGAGTCAAACAGCTCTACATTTACGACTGGGAAGTGAATGGCCTGACTAGGACTGATTTTTGTACAAAACCATTCATTGAGGATTGTATGGACCAGGTGGGTTCTATTGGCTTCGCTCAGCAAAATCAACCTTTCAACAAGACACTGTTTGCATGATCTCTAGAGTGAGAGAAATCCCAGCCCTGTCACCCCAGATGATCTATTTCATTACAAGATCAAGTAATTTAGTTTGAAAGGACCCAGTAATCTTACAGAAATTGACAAGCCAGCAACTGTGCAATGTACCTCAATGACTTGATCATTTACTGCACCAAAAGGAAAATCATAGCTGGTGGAGACAGAAGCATGCCAATGGATAATTTTTTTTTAAACAAAAATTGAAAGGCATCCTGCTATACATAGAACACAATCCGTTTGAATTCCTAGAAAAATGCAAGACAGGAAAAGTAGGATTATTATGAAGGAGTTGGCTCTTGCAGACATTTTAAACTAAAAATCACTTATATTGGCTGGTAATTTTCCTGCTACTTGTGTTTTAAAATTTCAAGAGTGAATAAGAGAACAAATGCATACATCAGCACTGTCTTTTACAAGAAAACCTGATCAAAAAAGAACTGAAATAGAATTCAGCCCTTCCTTGATGATCACAGGCTATGAAGAGAGATCCCACATTGTTTTAAAAGCTATACTCTCTTGTTTATTTTTAAAATGTATCCTATATGGATTTAAAATAGCTGCTGCCACCCACTGCTCCCTCTTGTCTGTGACACACCTCCATGCAAAAACTTAGCAAATGATGCCATATTCAGTTGCAGGAGCTTTGTTTTTAATAATGAAATCAATCTGTATTTCTTAAATATAACTCCAAAGACCCCTATAAAAATCTCAGGTCCAATTTAACAGTGGGTCCATTGCATGTGCAAATCAAGCATAAGCCATCAAACTGCAAATATGTCATGTTTGAAGGGACATCATTTGCTAAATCAGTAACTTGGCTGCCATGCAAAGCTGAGGATTCTACAATATAAACTAAAAGTATGAACTATGAACATGCTCAAATTGGTGGTGAACTTTTGTACATTATTGGAATTTTTTAAAACTGTAATTAGCTTTAAAGCATAATTCACGTTGGTTTCAGTAGTTGCAGCTCAAATACCTCCCAGTGCCACAGATTAATTGGACTATGGCGTCAGTTCTCAGTTATAATGCCGTATGATTGATTTGTTGGGTCAACCATTGGCTCCTTCATGCATCAGGTGAATCAAGGACTCACTACTGCCTTCACCACTCCATACATAGATAAATATTGCAGTAAGTTACATAAAATATAGAACGATACAAACAAAAGATGAAAAATTTGAAAACAAAGCCTTCCCACCCCTTCCCAAACATGCTTTTTGAGGAAATTCAGATCTAGTATAGCATTAATCAGAAATATCCAGCAATTTGGAGCAGCCATCATGAAAATGAACAAGAAATTACTGTCAATGTTGAAATTCTGAAGTACAGACAAAAAATACTAACGTACTCAACATCTCAAGGAATGTGTTTAGAAAGAGAAACAGAACATTTCAGGTCTGTGACTTAATTGCAATTTATTTTTTGACAGCTTTCCTGCAACTTTTATACATTGACAGAAAACTTAGTAGGATTTAAAGAAAACTCCATGAAAATATTAGCTCAATATTTTATATAGAATTAACATCGTATGCACCTTGCACAGTGGTAAATGGTATGTTAGTTCGAACTTGTTGAAAACTGTGTTGAGCCTTAATTATGATCTTAAATAAAAAGTACATATTGTATCATTCTAGCGCTGGGAGCAAAACTGATTTCTTGTTTCTCTTTGTTCAGGCTGCCAGCAAAATAACATAATCTTGTATGGATTCTCCATATATTTGTTCTCTCTCTCCGATTTGAAATGACAATAAATCATTTCTTGGTAGCTTTTCTTTAAAAGGATAACATTTCTGCTTAATGAGTTCACATGACCATAGAAACCAAGAAGATCAGAGCGGGAACAGACCATTCAAACCCTCAAGTTTGCTTTACCATTCAATATGACTATGGTTGATCATTAAGCTCAATTCTGTAATACCACCGGCCCCCACCCCCACCCCCCATATCCCTTGATCCCTTTAGCTACAAGGGTTGTATCTCCTTCCTGAAAACACGCAATGTTTTGCCTCAACCACTTTCTGTGGCAATGAATTCCACAGGCTCACCAAGATCTGGATGAAGGAGTTTCTCCTTACCTCAGTCTAAAAGGTTTACCCTATGTCCTTAAAATTTGATCCCTCATTCTGGACTCCCTCACCACCAGGAGCATCCTACCTGAATCTAATGTATCTAGTCCTGTTAGAATTTAATAGCATCCTATGAGATTTCCCTCATTCTTCTAAATTCCAGTAAATACAATCCTAGTCAGCTCAATCTCTCCTCATACATCTTCTTACCATCCCAGGAATCAATTTGGTAAAGTTTTATTGCACTCTCTCTATAGCAAGAACATCTTTCCTCAGATAAGGAGATCAAAACTGCACACAATGTTCCAGGTGTGGCCCAGTATAAATGTAGCAAAACACCCTTGTTCCTGTACTCAAATCGTCTCACCATAAAGGCCAGCATACAATCTGCCTTCTTTACAGCTTACTTTCTGTGACTGGTGCACGAGTACACCCAGATCTCATTGAGCATTCCCCTCTTTCAATTTACAGCTGCTCAAGCAATAATCTGCTTTTCTATTTTTGCTTCCAAAGTGGATAACCTCACATTTATCCACATTATGCTGCATCTGCTATGCATTTGCTTACTTACTCAGCCTGTCAAAATCACACTGCAACATCCCGGCATTCTCTTCACAGCTCACCCTTCCACCTAGCTTTGTGTCATTGGCAAATTTTGAGAGGTTACATTGATCTCCCTCACCTAAATCATTAATACTTATTGTGAACAGTGGGGATCCTAATACCACTGCCTGCCATACAGAAAAAGACTTGTTTTTTTCTACTCTTTGTTTCTGTCTGCCAACTAATTTTCTATCTATCTCAATACACTACTCTCAATCTCATGGGCTTTAATTTAATACGTTAATCTCTTACGTGAGACTTTGTCGAAAGCCTTTTGAAAGTCCAAATAAACCACATCCACTGGTTCCCCTAATTAACTCTACTCATTACACCTTCAAAGAATTCTGGTAGATTTCCCAAGCCTGATTTCCCTTTTGTAAATCCATGCTGGCTGTTTCGGTTCTATCACTGTTTTCTAAACATATCTCAATTGTTGTAAAGGTTTCAATGATATAATTCATTAAATGTCCAAAGAATATTCTCTGTTTGGCTATGTATAATCACTTGCAATATTGCTCATATTCATTCAGAAAATTGAATATAGCTGATGGATTGACACAAAGGAAGCATTTCCAACAACTTGCATTTGTATAGCCGCTTCAATACAGAATGTCATTCAAAGTGCATTCTGGGAAGTGCAAGGAAGAAATGGATACTAAGCTAAAGAAGGAGATATTAGATGGGATGACTTGGTCAAAGAATTGGCTTTTAACAAAAAGAAGGTGATGAGTTAGGAGTACCACTGTTTGTCATTATGGTGCATTCTGGGAAGTGTAAGGAAGTGTAAGGTTATTTTTACATGTCATCTAATCTATAGGACACAATGTAAGTGGTCCCCTCTTGTGCTCAGCATTGAAAATGAAACTCGATAACTTCCAAATGTGGTCATGATAGCATTAAAATGGACAACATGCAAATTAGAAAACTCAGATTCTTCTTCCAAGCATTTTTTTAAATTCTCATTGATGCCAATCACTTATTTTGTCTTCCTTACATTCTGAGTGTATTGAAATCAATAGTCATCATCGTCTCATATTCCACATAATTTTTTGCAGAATTTCAAAATTTTCAAGTATCTCAGAATTTCCTCTTCCAAATATTTGCACATCTTTCACTTTTCAGAAATTGAGAAAAAAATGTGGAAGGAAGTGTCAGTTATCTGTAAGAATAATAGGGTGGTTATGGTAGGGGATTTCAATTTTCCAAACATAGACTGGGACTGCCAAAGTGTTAAGGGCTTAGATGGAGAGGAATTTGTTAAATGTGTGCAAGAAAATGTTCTGGTTAGCAAGGTTAGATCACACAGAATACAGGGAGAACTAACCATTTAGGTACAGAACTGGCTTGAAGGTAGAAGACAGAGGGTGGTATTGGAGGGTTGCTTGTCAGACTGGAGGTCTGTGACCAGCAGTGTGCCACAAGGATTGGTTTGGATCCACTGCTTTTTGTCATTTATATAAATGATTTGGATGTGAACATAGGAGGTATGGTTAGTATGTCTGCAGATGACACCAAAATTGGAGGTGTAGCAGACAGTGAAGAAGGTTACCTCAGGGTACAATAGGGTCTTGATCAGATGGGCCAATGGGCTGAGGAGTGGCAGATAGAGTCTAATTTAGATAAATGTGAGCTACTGCATTTTAGAAAGGAAAATCAGGGCAGGATGCATACACTTAAAGGTAAGGTCCTGCGGAGTGTTGCTGAACAAAGAGACCTAGGATTGCAGGTTCCTATTTCCTTGAAAGTGGAGTCACAGGTAGATAGGATAGTGAAGAAGGCATTTGGTATGCTTGCCTTTATTGGTCAGTGCATTGAGTATAAGAGTTGGAAGATCATGTTGCGGCTGTACAGGACATTGGTTAGGCCACTTTTGGAGTATTGTGTGCAATTCTGGTCTCCCTCCTATAGAAAGGATGTTATGAAACTAGAAAGGTTACGAAAAATATTTAGAAGTATGTTGCCAGGGTTAAAGGGTTTGAGCTACAGGGAGAGGCTGAATAGGCTGGGGCTATTTACCCTGGAATGTCGGAAGCTGAGGGGTGACCGTATAGACGTTTATAAAGTCATGAGGGCCATGGGTAGTGTAAATAAACAAGGTCTTTTCCCTGGAATGGGGGAATCTGAAACTAGAGGGCATAGGTTTAAGGTGAGAGGGGAAAGATTAAAGGGGACCTAAAGGGCAACTTTTTCATGCAGAAGGTCATGGGTGTATGGAATGAGCTGCCAGAGGAGGTGGTGGAGGCTGGTACAATTACAACATTTAAAAGGCATCTGGATGGATATTTGAATAGGAAGGGTTTAGTGGAATATGGGCCTAATGCTGGCAAATGAGACTAGATTAATTTAGGATATCTGGTTGGCATGGACGAGTTGGACCAAAGGGTCTGTTTCAGTGCTGTATATCTCCATGACTCTATTAAATTGTAACTTCTTGAAATTATTTCTTTACTTTTGTACCTTGTAAAATGATTTTTGCAGTGGCCTTTGGCTTTTTGACCAAGAATTTTCAATTTTAATAGATCAGGAAACTGGGCAATCTCACCATAGACTTCAAGCAGCCATCTGTAATTGCTAGAATTCAACCTTATAATTCTTTGCAACAAAAGGCACAAATATAAATGATTGTAGAAATTGCTGCTCGGCTATATTGCTGGATTAATAGCAAAAGTGTCTTTTTTAACCACAGGAAAATTTGGAGCCTATTAAAAATGCCAATAAGAGGAGAAGAAGTGATTTAGTCTCCAGTGGACTGGATGTCTAAAGTCAATAGCTTTAACATTTAACTGCACTTTACCAGAAATTGGCTGGGTCAGTTTTGGTGAGTTTCATAGAGGGTTTCTGTCTATAAGCTCTAGCAAAATTTCTCATGCTATTCTCTGAAGCTCTTCCCATTAACTATGCATCATACCTCTACGGCACCAAACAGATCTTAACTTCCTTACACTAAAGGCAGAAGGATTCATCACTGCTGGGACACCTGGCTCAGACATGACAGTTCATAGAGTCCCTGCAGTGTGGAAACAGGCCCTTCGGTCCAACAAGTCCACACCACCCTCCAAAGAGCATCCCACCCAGACCCATCCCCCTGCCCTTTCCTTGTAACCCTACTTTTCCCATAGCTAAAACATCTAATCTACACATCCCTGAACACTATGGGCAATTTAGCATGGCCAATCCACCTAACCTGCACATGTTTGGATTGTGGGAGGAAACTGGAGCACATGGCGGAAACCCACACAGACACGGGGAGAATGTGCAAACTCCACACAGACAGTAGCCTGAGGGGGGAATCGAACCTGGATCCCTGATGCTGTGAGGCAGCAATGCATAACCACTGAGCTACTGTGCTGCCCAGGTGTAGTACACCAGGTCAAATGCTGTTAGCCTGGAGCTGCCCTGTATTGTTCTTCCATGTGATAAATTAACAGAAGTAGTGCACAGAAGCAATTTGGCACCCAGGTATACTGGCAGGAACCTGGTGGATGGGGCAATGCTGAGGAGAGCCATCCCTTTCCACAGGATTTGCAGATGAGACCACACCACCTGTCTGGCCTGAAATTGCCACCAGGATCACAAAATTATCTTTCGTCCGGAGGAGCACACACCAATTCCACAAGTAGGTCAATGACCATGCTCTAAGGGTGGGTGCCACCATCTTCTATCAGCCAGCTCACACTCATGTAATTTCTGCTACTCTTTCTCTCGCTACTTCCCATCAATACTCATTGTCTTGTGAGGATGCTATGGCTTTAAGTGATGTATTTGGTCCCGTTTAACAGAGGTTGACAAAGAGGCACTGAATAGTCTTCTTCAAACCAATAAAATAAACAGCTTGTGAGGCCTTTGGTTTTTTTTTATACATTGGAACAATAGAAGCAGCCTGGATGGTGGACTCAAGATCCTACAGAGCCAAGATTTTCCTTTTAGTTTTCAACAGTTGCTGGGATCATGAAGCTGGATGTGGATGATCTTATTCCTCTCTCTGTTACAGCTAAAAGCTGGGGTTCTCTTCCTGCTGGAATTGCATGTGAGACAATCTACTTTACTGAATTTATCATTGCCAAACGTGTGCTTATGGGATGTTACTTTATTGAAACAGTTAATGTTTATTATTTTGTTATGTACTTACAGTTAAGCCAGTTCTTTTCTTTCAATTTTATTTTGTCTGCATTTTAACTATAGTGTATGAATAAAGCGAGTTTTACTTCATGCCTGACAGTTTGACCAATCAAATTGCATCTGGAACACAATGCCTTTAAAAGAAGAAAAGATTAGGGTCCAGGCTATCTCCTTGACATGTTTTGAAGGGGTTTGGTCTGCTCCATAACAAACTTGGGGCTCTTGTCAGGATCAAAATCTCTAATTCCAGGTTGGGTTTAGGATTATTGGACTCAAAGACAGTGAGTGGTGAGTGTTGGTGATTTCTATTTCGTGTGTTGAATTCAGTTGATTAAATAGTGTAATAATGGCTCTTTCAGTCACTAAGAGTTTCCTGAGAGTGGATGAAGTCACTTCAGGAGTTTTACAGAAAGTGAGTAAGGCAAAGCTTTTGGAGTTGGACAATCTAGGGTTGGGACTGCCTTTGTCCGTGTGAATAGGAGAAGTAATTGTAGCAAAAGCTTGACACTTACGATTGACAGAAATGGCTAAATTCAATTCCAAATGAAGCAGCTTGAAGATGAAAAGGAAATGAACCACATTGAATTATGATTGAAAGTAGAAGGAAAGCAGAAAGAGAGAAGAGAGGAAAAAGAAAAAGAAAGAATAGTCCTGGCAGACCAAAAAGGAAAGGAAAGGAATGCTCTCGCAGAAGAATGGGAGAAAGAGAGAATTTTTGAACTTCAGAAGTTGGAACTAAATGCTCAGTCAACCTAAAATGCTGAAAGTAACAGTGAAAGGTAGGAGTGGTGATGAGGACTGTTATTGGGAGCAATCCCATCGTAGCCAAAGGCCTGATGGAGATCAGTTTAAATATGTCTAAGTGTTACCAAAGTTTAATGCGAAGGATGTATAAACCTTTTTCATTCCATTTGAGAAGGTGGCTAAACAACTGAGATGGCCGGTAACAATGTTGTTATTGTTGATCCAAACAAAGTTGGTAGGTAGAGCTAGCAAGGTATTTGCATCACTATCAATGGAGATATCTGGGGAATATAATGAGGTGAAAGAAGCCATCTTAAGTCTGTATGATCTAGTACCAGAAGCCTAAAGACAACGTTTTAGGAATCTAAGGAAGGAACCTGATCAAACATATATACAGTTTGAAAGGATCAGATAAAATAATTTTGATAGGTGGATTAGGGTGTTGAAAACAGATCAGACATATGATCTATGTCATTACCAAGGATAAACTGTATTTCTGGAGCCAAGAATTTCTCTATTATTCCTACTACTGCTTCACCAATTTTCACTGGGCTGTCCAACCTTACTTAATATACGCTGCTCTTCTCTTCATGAGTTTGCAGTTTATTAATACGGCTTACCCTTGGTAACAATACAGCTGGATCACAGGTGGGAGTGATGCCTACTGTGGTTGAAAAGGCAGTGGAAAATCAAGAATTGATGTATTACAGGAAGTTTGATCACATGTTTGAGAAGAAACAATTTCTGAAGAAGGGTCTAGGCCCGAAACGTCAGCCTTCCTGCTCCTCTGATGCTGCTTGGCCTGCTGTGTTCATCCAGCTCTACACCTTGTTATCTATGGAGGACAAAGTGGATATTTTTAGTTCACAGAAATTAGCTGAATTACAGCAGAAATATGAAAAACTAAGGTAGTTGTATCAAAAAACATATACAGAAGAAGAATCTGAGTGTATCCCATTAAGTCACTATCTTTAAAAATAATGTTTGTGATGAGGAAATGGAGGCCAACACATATTCAGACAGATGAAAAATGGGCAGAGGTTCATCAAGTTGCATTACCAGTGGGTTATAGAATGGAGGTGTTGCAGGTAGGCCATGAATAACCAGTAGGAGGTCATTTGGGAGTATGGAAAACTCAAGCTAAAAGACAAAAACATTTTTATTGGCCTGTACATGTCATTTGTGTCAGATAATTGTAAAACCCCAGGCAGTGGTAAATCCAACACCTTTAATGCCCATTATCACATTTAAGAAACCTTTTTTATGAGAGTCTTACTTGATTGTGTAGGATCCCTATCTAAAACAGAATGTGGGAGTCTGTATTTGTTGACCATAATGGACATGTCTATTAGATTTTCAGAGGCCATTCCATTATGCAGTATCACAGCAAAAAGGATTGTAGAAGAGTTACTCAAATTTTTTACTAGATATGAACTGCCCACAGAAATGCAATCAAACCAAGGGTCAAATTTTACATCAAAATTATTCAAGAAAGTTATGAATAGCTTAGGAATACAGCAATTTAAATTCGCAGTGTACCATCCAGAATCACAAGGAGCATTAGATCGGCGGCATCATACATTAAGGACCATGTTGAGGGCTTAAAGTCGAGACTATCCAGAGTATTGGGATAAATAAATTCTGTTTGTACCTTTTTTGCAGTTAGAGGTGCACCTAATGAATCAACTAAATTCAGTCCATTTGAATTAGTTTTTGGGCATGAGGTGAGAGGACCACTGAAATTAATTAAGGAGAAATTGGTGAGTCAAAGTTCAGAGACCACATATTCGGACTGTGTGTCAAATTTCAGGGAGATCTACCCACTCTTTTATTGGGCATTCACTGCCCATGGAGCATGGCCCTGAGATGATGGTGACTGCTTTCTGAGGAGAGACCTAGAGGAGCAGGCAGCGAGCCGAAGTCATCACGTACTTGCTCTGATTTTCCAGTCACATCTAGATTCTATCCAACAGATGGGACAATAGGCAACTACTAATCAGTGAGGCAAGATGAGGTACTAGCGGCATGCAAATGTATATAAGTAGACCTCTCACCACTTGCTTTGAGAGTTTTTTTTTAATCATTCACAGGGCGTGGGCAGTAATCATTGGCATCCCTAATTGCCCAGAGGGCTGTTAAGAATCAATCACATTGCTATGGGTCTGGAGTCATGTATAGGCCAGACCAGATGAGGACACCAAATTCCTTCCTAAAAGGACATTAGTGAACCAGATGGGTTTTTCTAACAATGCCAATGGTTTCACGGTTATCATTAGACTCTTAATTCCAGATTTTTATTGAATTCAAACTTCACCATCCGCCAATAGTGGCATTTGAACCTGGGTCCTCAAAATATGGCCTGGATATCTGGATTAATAGTCTAGCAATAAGATCGCTAGGCCAACACCTCCCCCTTATTTTCTCTTACTTGCCTCTTCTCATCTTTCATAACATGATTGGAAAATTGAACCTTTTCCTCTCAAAGTCAAGAATTCCATTCTGCTAATCTCATTGTCTCTCCAACACCCATATCATTCAGGGGCTTGGAATTTACCACCCATGGTATTGACCTTTCCATTTATAGTGTATTTTTTAGTTTGAAGAAAATCTAGTTGAACTATTTAAAATTCCCGCATCAGGATGTGCAGCAGAGAAAGTAGATAGGGATCATATAAAAGTCAAACAGACTGAATCTATGTTTAAAATTAGACCATGACTTTGATAGGTTAGCCATCAAAACATTTCAGTATATTGGACCTTTACTGTGGGAGCTTCTAGAGAAACTTTTCTGATCTGCCCTTTCCTAAAGTTAACCAGGGATGATTCATGCTAAAAGTAAAACAACTAGAATCCTACAGATCAAGAAGAAATAGAATTGCACAAAATTTGACCATAAGAGCCACAGCAGGCTAGTTGGTAATATCAAAGAAAATAGTCTCTGCAACTCTTTCTGTTACTTTCCATGCTTTCAGAACATGAACAGGCATAAAATATTGCAGAATCCTTCCACTTGAACAGGGTCTTTAAAATGAGTAGAGCAGCGAGAATTGAAATGATGCTGAAAAAGTGCTGTCCACATTTGTAATTACACTCATACAGCCCATGAATCCTCCATTTCACAACTTTTGTAATCTGGTGCACTTATGTGGAAAGATCAGTACAAATATATGGGGAATAACGTGTACTCTAATATCTCACCTAAGGTTTCATGCTTTGAAGTGTGAAGTTTCAGAATAGATGTCATCCAGGGCTGAATCATAACAGTCTGGGTTCAGCATCAAAAAGTATTGGCTTCCAGACTAACCAAAACTTTTGGGCCCAAAATCTAGGCAGACACTAAACTGCAAGTGTATTTAGAGATGCTATCTTTCAGATCTGGTGTTAAACCAAGGCTCTCTCTTCGTTCTCAAATAGAAATTTTAAAAGTACATGGCATAATTTTCAAAGCAGACCAGGGGTGTTCAGTGCTCTAGCTAATTCTTATTGTGCAATCAACATCATTAAAGTAAAATTAACTGGCCATTATTATTGTACTGTTGTCTTTGGAATGATGTGAAAATTGGGTACCATATTTCCAATGCATGTTGCCTGAAAAGCACTTTGGGATGCTCTGAGATTATGAAAGTTTTTTTTATTTTTGCTACTTCTTAGGCTTTTCCAACATGATGTTCAATTTCCATAATTCAGATTGCTGAATCATAATTAGTATCACAAATGTAATAATGGCTCTGAGTTAGTTCATTTTATTACAGTGTGTACTAAGCCCAGGTTCAAATCCAGAAAAAAAATACAACAAACAACATCAGACTGAAAACAGTAAAATGCAGAAAGAACAATTTCAAAAATTTACCTTATTCATCAAAAATATGTTAATATATACATAGTCACAAACACAGTTTGATTCTGTGCAGTAGCATATCAAGGAAACAAACAAGCATTGAAAATTGGCTCTATCCAACCAACAAGAGCAAGGACTTGTTTGGTTTGTGTTGCTCTGGTTCTACACTGCAAAGTGAAAAGATAGCTGTCTTCTTGATAGTATGTTACCTGTAATGGTTTCCTTTTCTCTAAGAGTGACTGCTGTCTGGCTCAGATAGGTTTCTGCAAGTTCTTTTATTTACATTATTGTGTGTAATACTTTTTTAAACTAATACAGACAATCCATCCTTTCTTTACAGTCTTTTGAACATCTCTGTTGATCTCACTGCCACACCCCATGATATGCATCACCAGCTCATTGTTACTATTTTTCTTTATTTCTTATGGGATGTGGGCATCACTGACAAGGCCAGTATTTGTTGTTTACCCCCAACTGCCCATGAAACGAGTGGCTCGCTGAACCATTTCAGAGGGCCACTAAAAGTCAACCACATTCTGGAGTCCCATTCAGGTCCAACCCAGGTAAGATTGGCAGACTTTCTTCCCTGAAGAGCACTTGGGAACGAGATGAGTCTTTATGACAATCAATGACAATTTCATAGTCACCATCACTGAGACTAGCTCTTGTTTCCAGATTTAATGAATTGAGTTTAAATTCCACCAGCTGCCATAGTGGGTTTAAACTCCTGTCCTCAAAGCACTATTCCGGGGTTCTGGATAACTAGTTCCAAGACATTGCCACCATCTCCCTCTTGGTATTGTCTTACCCATTCTCATTTTACTACACCATTGACAGTTATAGCATTGACACAACATGCACAAAACCACTCAGCTATCCCAGATTGAAACCTCTGCCCTCGAGGATTTGATCAGAATGCGCAAATATCACGCACTTTCCTAGATGAAAGAATTCTTCAGAAACCATTTCTGGCAAATAGACTGCCACAATAAGAATGCAGTGGTTTTTACTGTATTAAAAACAGATGGGGAAAACTGAAAGAAGCGACAGCAAGCAGGGATGTGTACTGATTTAACATTGAATCACTTCACTAATGCGAGATTTATATTGGCACTTATAATGGCTTTTTAGCACCATCAGGCATTCACAGGGCAAGCATTTTATTAAGAAAGACTGCTACCAGGAGTATCCAACATCATAAAATAAATTAGGTTTTAATTAAGCTTTACATTGATCTTGGGGACACAGTGAATATGATTTTATTAAATGCTAATACTATGTAAATTATACAAAGGTAATAGAAGAGTGGAAGAATATGACGAGTGAGGCACCATAGGGGTGTGGTGCCGAGGTATCGTGGCAAGTTTGGGACAAGAACATTAGCAAACGCATTCGGTCTCACAAAAAGAGACACTCCATAAAACTCACTAAAAATGACAGCCAATTTCTGGTAAGATTCAGCCCAATAATACAAGTCATTTATTTGTTTCTATTACAGAACCTTAAGTTGTAAATGATGTTAATGCTGGATATGACGTGAGAAGGAGACACTGGAATGTATGGAAGTTTACATTGAAAGAAATAAGAATTTTTTACTACCTCCAGCTCAGTTGATGATGTTGAGGCAGCACCTCGAAATAGTAGTAGGCAACAGGAAGAAGACCAAGAAGATTTTCGGGACTTATGCATGACTCAACTGTTCATTAAATGTGCATATTCTGCACTTCTGTAAACAGGCCTTGACTTCTTTGTGAAGTACTGATATGGTCAACTCAAATGAATGGAGTTCAGCATCTTTCCCCATCAGAACGTAATTCTGATCTTCAATCAACAGACCATTTATTTGTCTCACATCATCCAACAATGTCTTTGCCTCAGGGTTCTGTCATTATCAAGGGAAGGATAGACCTATCCTTCAGGGATTGCAGTCAAGGTGCATGAGATTGATCTCACAGACAGTGGTACAGTTGGATGAGATGAGACTGAGGAGAATGAACATGTTGTCACTATAGTGCAGAGAATGGGGAGATGAATAACCAAATTTGGCCAGGCTCTGAAGCACAAAGGAAGGAAAGACATTTCCCCTCCATAACCAGGCAAAACATTTTCAGAATAAGAGCCAGAAAATGCGTTACTGAAGTGTAAAGGAATTTATTCTCTCAGGTGAGGGGGTGGTGCGCATGGGTGTGAGTGGGATGGGAGCATTAGGAATTGTCCCATTCATACAGTACTGGAGGCACAGTAGTGAACATGGTCAAGTAATACAACCTTAGAATTATGGGAGATGAAGATCTTGAGGACTACAGGGATAGTGAGAGAATAAGGTGATAAGTTACATTGATCATGATATTGGAGAACTGCGGAATAGGGTCTAGTGTACAATTGGCATAAGCTTCCTTCTCTTTGTCAGCCATATATTGCTATAATTGACTCACAACGTTGTCAGCAAGACATAGTCCACATTCAAAGCACTCTGTTTCTCCTCAATGACTGTCTGAAGATTCCTCAATAGTGGATTCCTACATCTTGGGCACATCTTTCATCTCCTAACAGTCTCCTGAGGACCATTAAAAGTGTCAGCATTCCAGGATGTGGGAATCATAAATTGCTTTGATATTGGTTGAAAACCTGGAGCAATTGACTGCTGTTGTCACATATTAATTACGCACTAAGGTAGTAATACTTGCCATAGTCTCAGAAGGCCATTGGGCTGCTTTTTCTTTAGAAAGTGACAACTGTTGGTGAGCTTAACCTGCGGCCACCATGTCTTAGGTGAGCTTGAAAAGGCAGGATCTTCATGGTGACCTCAGCCAGTGGGGGCATTGAACCTAACCTGCTGGCATCACTCTGCGACATGAACTTGCCACCCAGCCAACTAAGCCAACCATGGGAGTGGAACTCTTTTCTCTTGACAAAGATATCTGCTGATTCCAAGACATTCTCATGATAAAATGTGTACCATCTTTAGCATTTTGCAACTGTAAGAAGTCAACTGTTGCAGCAAAACCCCACTTGCCTGGCTGTCTGCATCTGAGGAGAACCAGACACAAAACCCTGGGCTTTTTGGAAAAGACTATCAGGGGCCTCCCGTACAGATTTGTGAATCTCTAACTGGGAGATTCCAAAGAAGTCCCAGTGGACCCCAGAACAAGCAACTTGCAAAATGTTAAGGGCTGTAATGGCCTTCAAGGCAATTGGCATGGGATTGTCATCCAGTCCTTATGGTTAAAGGTCCTCATCCAACAGCTGACATATGCAGGAGATAGCCTGATAGAAAATCCTAAGCTGTCTTCTCATTGTGTTAGTTGGAGTTGGAGTTACCCATAGATTCTCCTGCAGATTTTGTTTCTGGCCAATACTTGCTGTTGTCATGGCCTGTAGTTGCCTGGCACTGCTACATTACACTAGCACTCTGCAAGCTGATTGATTATATCCCACTGTTTCTGCAGCTCAATCCTTCTGGGCTGGTTCCTCTTCAGCTGAACAATGGTCAAAAGGAATGACAACGTCTTCTGTACCTACCATTGTCAGTTTCAGAAATTCTGTGCATACCCTTCATTGATCCATAGAGTCATCATATTCTTTAATGTTTGCCCTCCAGTCTTGCTCCATGATGCCCTGTTAAGCCATTCACCAAGCATCTATTCTCCCTCGCCTTCTTCTGAACCAACAAGCCAAGGTACATCCTGTGCGACCCCAGATGACGGCTCCGTGTGGCCAAACCCACATGTGCACAGAGGTTGTCAGGGAACTTAAAGCATGATCATGAGCCTTCCTGGACACACTTCGACAAGGTTCGAGCACAGCCATTATAACCTTGCCTCATAATGTTAGACCTACAACCCTCTATCCTCCTCACCACCCATCCAACCCCCTTATCCTTCCACCATTTGTCTGCCATGGGCTTTTAGCCAGGAAACTAGAAGCTCTTGCCTGGGAGACTGCTGGCCTCTGCTGCATTGGACCCTTTAGACTTGTATCTCTCCCTTTCCTCCCAATGATTTCATCCATGCCTCAACATCATGAGATGTCAATTAGCCCAAAATCTACTGAAGATCCATGGCTTTGTGGGATCTCATTGGATATGAAGTCATGAGGTCTGGTGTGATTCTGATTCATCAGGAATGAAACTCAGTTGAACATAGTGTTCAATTTGTGGGCTTAAAATTTATGGAATGTCCCAACAATTAGTCAAATATTCCAAGCTTTAACTCTGCCCACGCAAAAAAAAAATCTCTCCTTCCAATTTGGGTGTTGCCTCTTCAACAGCACCTGTGATTTTGTCTCCCTTGCAAAATATACTCGCTTCACTTTTACTCTGCAATCAATATGTTTGACCCACTCCCTGTAGCCAATCAACAATCCTTCCATTATCCTTCACACTGCCTTGTGATTCCTACTGTTCATTACACTTGAAACATTCCCCTTTCCAGTTAATATCATCATTGGCTATGTTGACTTCTCTACATTTCCTAACTGATCCCTCCTGATCATAATCTCTCCCATTCTGAAAGCAACTCCACCCTCACTGTTTGTGACACTTTTACAAGACCATATAACAACCATCCACACCCTTGGAAGTTCAACTCTACCACATCCAACTCCTTCCTTTGAGTGCGATTATACTCCCTGATGCAACACTGCAACCCCAAATAAGCTTCTGTTGGTACCAGCCACATACTGGTCACCCAGCACTCTGTGACACATACTCAGAGCATTGAGTCACTAGCAAATGACTCTGGAATAAATGACTTTATTCCAGCAAGATGGAGTTTGTAAAATAATCTCTTTCCTCATGTTGTATTTTAAGGACCCTTTTTACCATGCTTTTTGGATGAAGTAATATCTTAATGAATTTATTTCATGTTTTAAGCCTCTTACACATTGAGATACGAGTCTTGAGTATCTCAGGCTATGGGTAGCTGGACATACATTGGCCCTGGAACTGCTCGCATCTTATCTTGAAGTCAGGCTCTTCAGCTTCTTATGCACTGTAACATCTGTGCATAGTAAGTTTTCAAATACAGCTTTATAGGGTAGGGCCTAACACCTCTCTCTTCATATAGTCCATTCTAGGCTGGTCTCTCTTACCGATGCCAGCATCATGTTTTACATGAGTTTCATTTTAGAACATCCATGTTCCATTTACTCTTGCTAAAGTGCTTTCAGTTAGGGTCATAATAGTAAGGGACCTCTACAGAGCAATAGCACATATTCCTGGTGTAGTTAGACTAGAGATTTTATGGCTTTAATTAGTTTGGACCTTGAGATGAGAAGATTTATGGGCCGTTTAGTTATGTGGGAAACCCATTGATCAAAAGTCTGGGTGTGATGCTTTAAACTGGCTGAGAACATATGACCATTAAGAGGCTTTTCCCCTCCGTTTGTTTCAACAGTTGAACTCACTTTTTTGTTTGTTCAGCTTTCCAATGAAAATGTTATACATGTTAAGAAATGTGACCCATTGAACTAGACAACATCTTTTACAATTTATACACTGCCCTCTATCGAATCTTACATTAAGGGTGTTATGAACACTGGACCCACATTTTACCTGTATTTCAATTTACCACTTACTGCCACCATGTCAGTTCACAAGGAGATCCTTGTTTTCCTCCTTGTCACTTTTATCACTTGCTAGTTAAGAAGCTATTCTTAATAATCTCCTTTGCGAGTACAGTTTGTGATTTTTCAATGTAATATGTTACTTTGTAACTGTAGCAATCATCAGTAAATGCATTTTTCTTAGACTCTTAATTTTTATTCCATAGAAAAGTCGATGACCCCTGAGTGTTGATGTTTGTGTTGCTGTATGAATGATTTAGAATAGGTGCATATACATCATTAAGTGTTTATTACAGATCAAGGAATCCCTACCATGTGGAAGCAGGCCAGTCAGCCCATTGAATCCCTATCTCTCCTGCAAAGAGCATCCCACTAAGACCTGCCCTACCAACTTAACCCTGGCCAATTTACCTAGCCTGCACATCCCTGGACACTGTGGGCAATTTAGTGTGGCCAATCCACCTACCCTGCACATCTTTGGACTGTGGGAGGAAGCCAGAGCACTCGGAGGAAATTCACACAGACACAGAGAGAATGTGCAAACTCCACACAGGCAGTCACCTGAGGGTGAAATCGAACCCATGTCCCTGATTTGCTTTGATTTCATTTGATTTATTGTAGACTTATGTACCTAAGTACAGTGGAAAGCTTTGTTTTGCGAGCAGTACAGGCAGATCTTAGCAAACAAGGACATACAGATCATTGGGTGCTTATACAGAGCGAGGCATACAGGTTACAACTGACAGGAGGTGCACAAAGCAAGAATATTAGCAAGGTCAATATTATTTGAAGTTAGAGAGTTCATTCAGCAATCTAGTAATGGCAGGGAAGAAGCTGTTCTTGAACTTGTTGGTGCTTGTGTTCAAGCTTCCGTATCTTCTGCCTGGTGGAAGAGATTGTAGGAGATTATTGCCGGAGTGGGAGGGGTGTTTGATGATGTTGGCAGCCTTTCCATGGCAACGAGCAATGTAAATGGAGTCCATGGATGGGAGGATGGCTTCCATGATGTTCTGGGCTGTGTACACATCTTTCTATAGTTTCTTCAGGTCCTGGGCAGAGCAGTTGCTGTACCAGGCTGTTATGCACCTGGATAGTATGCTTTTAGTGGTGCATCTGTAAAAGCTGGTGAGGATCCTCATGGACATGCCAAATTTCCTAAGCTGCCTGAGGAAGAAGAGGTATTGTTGTGCCTTCTTGACTATTGCATCTACAGGGGAAGTCCAGGACAGGTTGTCGCTCACCGTTGCTCCTAGGAACTTGACACTCTTGACCCTCTTCTCCTCAGCATATGGTAGAGGCAACATCCCATCAGAGATACCCAAGCTCCCCAAACAAGCAGCTTGGAAGAGAAGTAACAGAAAACAAACATCTTGCACGATCACAAACCCGAGCTGTATCTCAAATGTGTAATTGTAGAATCATGACAAGAACACTGGAGTGCTTGTGAGCAGTGAAAATACCAATGGAATTTGCATAAACACCAATCAGTCTGAACTGGGAGATAGCAAGAACTGCCGATGCTGGAGTCAGAGATAACACAGCGTGGAGCTGGAGGAATACGGCAGGCCAGGCAGCATCAGAGGAGCAGGAAAGTTGATGTTTTGAGTCGGGACCGTTCTTCAGAAATGGGGAGGGGGAAGGGAGCTCAGAAATAAATTGAGAGCGGTGGTATGGGTCTGAACTGGCCTGATACCTGGCGAGTCAGAGGTGATGATGTTGCAACTTGTGGTTGGTGCATGCATATGCAATAAAGTTGAACATCACCATTGATAAAATGAATGTAAGTCTATAAGCAATTTCCTCAGAGGGAGATAAAAAGTGTTTTTTGATTGGTTGTTTATTACAAAATAGTGTTTCCATGTTCCCTGCTGAGAGATAAAATGTCTCTTGTCACATAAACAACCTTTCCCTTGCAATAGGGGGATTTAGTCTTTACTGTTCATTTATTGATGAAATGGTTTAGCTACCAGCGTCTCAGTTTATAGTAAAGTAACCTTTGAGTCACAAGATTGGGTTCAAGTAGTGCCGTGCTGTTGGCGATGCTGCCTTTCAGATAAGATGTTAATCAGAGACTCCATCCGCCTCGTCATATGAATGTAAAAGATTCCAAGGCTTTTCTCCTTTTGAAGACTTGGGAAGTCACCTGTTGTGTCCCAGACAATATTTATCACTAAATCAACATCACAAAAACAGATAATCTGTCATTATTACCTTGCTTATTATGGGAATGAGCTGTGCGCTAACCAACTGCTGCCATTCTTCCCACATTACACCAGGAGCTTCACTTCAAAGATAAGTATTTAATTTGGGTGTAAAGCATTTTGATATATCTAGTGGTTGTGAATCTTTCCTTTAACAGTATTTGGTCAGGGAGTGTGAATGAAATCGACATTTAGGTTTCTTGTAGAAGCAACTGTCTCCTGTAAAGAAAATTCTGTTATAGACTTTTCACACATAGATGATGCTGTTGTCTTCTTCACGATTTTCTAGGAAGTGTCACTTTCTTTGCTACATGTTTGTCATGTTATAATCACTCACCTAGATATTTTGTTGGGTTGAGACAATTTCAGGTAAATGTACGTTAGAGAGTTGTCAGGCATCACAAATCTTTTCATTCCCGCTATGGGAATGTTGGATACCAAAAATGTCTGCATATTCCTGGCATCAGTGTTATTATGATGTGTAGTCTATAAGCAATTTCCTCAGACGTGTAGCAGCTGAAGTAAAATTCAGTTTTTTATAGTTGCCATTAAGAAATGCAATGATACGTGGCGTGATAATTGTATTTCACAAGCTTGCAATTTAATTATTTTTAAAATTTTCCTGCTGCAGCTTTTACAAAAATGTGAGATGAGTTCCACTGAGCTCTCAGTATCAGCAAAACTAGCAATTGGCTCAAGTCAGTGATGTTCAGTTTATGAAAATGCAACCGCCACAATTTGACTCCAACTCCAGAAGTTTCAGTCCAGGATAGGGGTTTGAAGGCATTTTCCAAAAACCACCATTGAGAAATTTGATAGACGTTGCTGCCCGTCTCTGAGAGACAACGGTACATGCATAGACGAAGATACAGCGGAGACACTTAGAGCTCTATAAAACTGCAATTATTTTATCAAGTACTTAGACAAAAAACACACACGTTTAATGACTTGAGATATCTCAATCACTGTCTTTCATTACCCCAATTTCTGCGACTAAGCCCAAACCCAGGAGAGTTGACAGCTGGCCAGGCTGAAACTCTGCTCGACATCTTTACCACACCTCCTGATGTAGGGTACTTCTCACAATGTTAATCTTCAAAATTATGCTGAACAAAGGGATTTCTTCAGGCTCTTTATAAACAAGCCTCTGCTCCAAGTATGTGCCTTATTTGAAATTATCCGTGCACATGACCAATCCTGAATGTTTTGGCCAAATGTATGCCTTATTTGGTAGAACCAGCAATTCCTGATTTCCTGCAGTTTTAGCTCGTCGCAGAACTACATGACTCATTCATATTCAATTCACATAACAGCCCATTTCTGAAGAAGGGTCACAACCTGAAACGTTAGCTTTCCTTCTTCTCTGAAGCTGCCTGAACTGCTGTGTTTCTCCAGCTCCACACTGTGTTATCTCTGACTCCAGCATCAGCAGTTCTTACTATCTCTGAGTGAGTTACAGCCCATTGGTAAGCCGCTGATCAGTTTCTGTTATCTTCAGCCTTATCCAACAGTGTACGTTTTCTTACAGGTCACTTCTTCTGTTTTTACCACTACCTGTTCTCTACTAAAGATCTTTTAAAAGCAATAAGAATATGGTTTCAGTTCTATATTACAGCCAGATAGCTGTACTTGACCACTCATGAGAAGTCGTAACCAAGAATAAGTCTCCTTGCTGACGTTTGATATAATGAGACTTCAGGGAATCCAGAACAAATGCTGAGGTCAGCAATAAATATTTTACATGATTCAGATTGTTGCCATATCATTGTTATAGATAGATGGTTTGTGTGTGAATTTAATATGCTTAACAGGCAGAATTTTATGCACTCAGGCAAATGGGTTTGCTGGGTCAGTGAGATCTCTCAAAATACCAAGAGTGCCTTTCCTGGTATCAACTTGTCTGCACATGCCCCATTGCAGTTTTATGAACAGTGGGCAGCGAGCCCATCCTTGTACCAATTGAGTGACCAATTAATTGCCACTTTCTGCCTCCATCAATATTTCGTGGGCAATAGTTGGGGCCAGCAATAGGTGCTAATGACAAATTTTCTTGTTGTCTTCTCGGGTGTCTTTGCCCGCTGTTCCACTTGAAAGATTGCCTGAGCCCGAAGAGGAAATATGTCTCTTTCACAGGCCAACTGTTTGGAGCCTGTCCCAAAACTGAAAATGCTTCCAATTTTCCCATCCATCACTGCCCTCTCCACCCCAGCCCCAATTTCCCTTGCGTCCTTTTTTGGAGACTGGCAAACTAGCATTGGCAAAAGCGATGCACCAAACCAATATCTTCCCAACCTTGCAATTACTTCTATCTGTCTGCAGTGATGATGTTGCTGGGAACTGGATGCTTTCCCAATATATTGGCCATGGATCCTCTGGCAGCATTGGGACAGAAGAGCTGCCTGCCTGCCAATTGGCTAGCTCATTGCGGTGAGACTTGCTTCCCAGGTGGAGAAAGCAAACTCAACTAAAGGCAATATCTCAAGGGGAAATAAATCATTGCAGGCCACAGAATGAGCAGATGGTACACCCTATTGGTGGATGCTGGATGCAAATTCCAACCTAATATGTTCAAATAGAGGAGGAGACAAAGTGAAAATTCCCATTTGGAGAATGCCAGTTTGACAACAACGAGCTCTTTCATCACCAATCACCAGGGCTGCAGACCAGTAGAAGGAGAAAAAAACATCAATCACTAACTGAAGGTGCGAAATGTATTACAGCCCATGATCTTTTTATTTTTTCTTGGTCGCTGGTATTTTTCCAGACCCTTGGAACTTATGACATTTTTCACGTCAACAATATGGCAAATGGTGCTTCGAAACAGTTGTTTGAGGTAGCCCATTGTCATCATTCCTCCTTTGTCTTTACTTTGTCTTGGAACTATACATTAGTCATGGAGGATAAGTCTTCTATAGAAGACTCACTGTTCCTTGATAATCAGAAAGCTTGCATATTTATATCTATGTACTACATGAATAACTCAAAGACATGGAAATATTTGCACCTTTTTGGATTGAAAAGATTTTGTCATGAGCTTTTTTTTGGAAATGAAGTCAATAGATTAATGTGTGCTGTGGTTTACCTAATGTTTACAAAAATTCAAGTGACTTTGGAGGAAAGATAAACAAAGATTTTAGGGAGGTAAGAAAGTCGGTAATGCATAATGTGGGCATAAAACAGAGGAAGTCCGCAGTGATTAATTGATGTAGGGAAATTTACAGGGATTCCATCAGATTCTCAAAACAATAATTAAAAATTAATGGTATAACTATACCCATTACAGTGACAAAAATCTAGATTTTCCTTTTTTTTCTGCTAACAGAGGCTTGCCAAATGAATCTACTAGGTTACACCGACTTGAATTGATTTTTGGCCATGAAACAAGCAGGCCATTAAAATTGATAAAGGAAATGGTTTTAGGATAAAAAGATGAATCATCTATATTAGATTATGTGTCAGCATTCCTGGAAAGATGCATGAAAGCGTGCAAAGTAGCACTAGAGTACCTTAGAGACTTCACAGACAAAGATGAATGAAAGGGCAGATAAGCACTGAAATCCGAATGTTTCAAACAGTAGGTGAAGTTTTTGTGCCATTACCTTTACAGGGGGAAACCTATGAAGACAAATTTCAATGGTCCTTACAAGGTAATTAAGAAGGTTATTAAAATAAATTATCTGGTTGACACTCCAGATCACAGGAAGAAGAATGGATTGTATCTTATCATCATGTTGAAATTATACCATCATAAGAAGGAGCAAATAGGACAGGTTGTAGAAAAAGTGGATAGTTTCAAAGACTGAGAGAACGTGATAGAAGGAAATGTAAACAATTCACAAATTGAACCTCCGGCTAAACAAAAACTGAAAATCAGAAACTGAATTATGAAGAAGTGCCATTGAACTAGAAACATTAACTCTGATTTCTCTCCACAAACATTTATAAACCTGCTGAGTTTTACCAGCAAATTCTGTTTTTGAACCTCCTATTATTTGATGAGCCAATATTGAAAAACTGGGACAATTGGACACCAAATTCTTGTACATTGAGGCAGGACAATAGGAGAATATAATCAGATTGCTTATGGAATTTAAGGAAACCTGTAGAGATAAACAAGGTTTCCAACTTCAGGCCAGGCATGATGTAAATGTAAAAAAATCTACTCCAATAAATAACTTATCAGTTAAGTTCAGAAAAAAACTCAACCGAAAACAGAGTTTCAATGTATGCTTAAAAATCACTTGATAGTACCTAATCAAAGGAGTTGAAGTTCTCCAGAACATTAATTCCTAAACCTGATGAGCTGACGAGATTCTCCTTAGATTACCAGAAAGTAAATGCAGTAACAAAAGAAAAAGGTTTCGAAGACTGTACTGATAGAATTGACAGTGCTTCATTCCCTACTAAGAGACATTAGGAACTGCCGATGCTGGAGTCTGAGATAACAAGGTGTGCAGCTGGATGAACACAGCAGGCCAGGCAGCATCAGAGGAGCAGGAAAGCTAATG
>NC_063337.1:43827725-43863197 GCF_021869965.1 Rhincodon typus
TTCTCTCATTCCCTACTAAGATTAATTTATTGATGGACATTGGCAAGTACAATTGACATTGAGAACTAAGAAGGTATCTAGTTTCGTTGCACCAAAATGGACTACATCAATGTGGAATAACGTCATTCATTTTTAAAAACATTCCAGCTATTTTCCAAAGACGGATGATGTAACTAGTGTTCCTTGGATGATGTAGGAATGTACAGCAAAACCTTAGAAGGATAATGTCATTTCTAATGCATCATCTAATCTGTAGTGATGTTTGAATAGTTTGGAGATTGAGGTGACAAGAAACTGTGTAGATTTCTTATAATAAGTGGATTAGAATGATTTAATGTAACTTTAAATTGGCGTGTTTTTATCTGCACGTATAAAGTTTAAAAGACATTTGGATAAGTACATGAACAGGAAAGGTTTGGAGGGCAATGGGCCAGGAGCAGGCAGGTAGCATTAGTTTAGTTTGGGATTATGTTTGGTATGGACTGCTTGGACTGAAGGGTCTGTTTCTGTGCTATATGAATCTATGACTGTGTCAATGGAATTGATAATTGAATGTCAATGAAGTCAAGTGACTTAGGAAAAAAGAAAATCAAGGCTTTCAGGGAAATAGCAGATTGGCTGTTAATTGCTGGAGTACCTGACGTTAAAAAGACTATGGGAATCTGTGTGCTAATGGGGGTTGTCTTGCAACACTTTCTGATCTTAATTTACTGTTTTACAGACCTAAGGGTGTGAACTGCAAGCCTCTTTCTTTTTCAGCCAACGTTTCAGAGAATCCGATACAGTTTCTAAATATTAATATTTCTAACTACGTTATAAACCTTGAAAAGCTGAACTGTGGCCATTTTCCAATGACTTGGAGCTAATCTGATTTCAATCCAAATTGAAGATCTTACATTAGTCTAAGGCTGCGGACTTGCTGAATTTGTGAATTTGGTAGACTATGAGAAGTAATCAAATTCTACAGCTTGCTTTCAGATACATGACCAAAAAGAGTTTTCCCTTTCTTAAAAATTAACTTCTGCAGAGACTGTTGTGTTTTCTGTTGTATGACCAAATGTATAAAGTTTCAATTCTGGATTATAGTTTATATATTAACCAGGGTTTCATGCATATTTTTAAACAAGAAGTTCTGTGTTGAAATAAACAGATTATTTGAGTTCATTAAAGAAGTTTGGTTAAAATCTCTTTTATGTTGGAACATAGTACAAAAGAAAAGCAGTTGGCCGTCTTGATGATTCAATCAGCACATTTATACTACGATGCGACTGACGGAATAATGGGGCTTGATTACGAGCACGTTCCTTGAAGCACAATTGTAACAACAAGTACAACTTCATTTTGTTAAGCATAATTACTACAAACTGCAATCGCTCCCTCTGACAGCTGGAATAGAACTCTTATTTCCATGTGTAGGACATCAGTGGAATGGTTAGATTCATTCTATCATGAAAGTTAGCTCCTTCAGAACAATATGTTATATAACAGGTACCATATAAACCTTGGCTCTGGATAGGGCTTTCTGGACACTGGGAGCTCCAGGACATCATTATGTTTCATTGGATATTGTTCTCAAAGTATTCTTTCAGCATAGAAGGAGGTCTTTTGGGTCATCGTGCCCATCCTAGGCCCAAGCATCTTCAATTGCTTCATCAATGACCCTCCCTCCATCATAAGGTCAAAAGTGTGGATATTCATTGACCATTGCACAATGTTCAGCATTATTTGTGGCTCAGAAACTGAAGCAGTCCATGCCCAAATGCAGCAAGATCTGATCAATATCCAGGTTTTTGCTGACAAATGGTAATTAACATTCGTGCCATAAAAGTGCCAGGCAATGATTATTTCTAACAAAGACAATCTAATCATCATCCTTTGACATTCAATGGCATTACCATGCTGAATCCTTAACTATCAACATCCCACAGTTGCTATTGACCAGAAACTGAACTGGACTTATCATATCGAGGTAGCACTGCTCCCTCACAATGCCAGAGACATGGATTTGATTCCACCCTCGGGAGACTGTCTTTGTGAAGTTTGCACATTCTTCCTGTGTCTGTGTGTGTTTCCTCTGCGTCCACTGGTTTCCTCCCACAATCCAAAGATGTGCAGGTTAGGTGGATTGACCATAGGAAATGCAGGGTTCCAGGGATAGGTTAGAGGGGTGGGTGTGGGTGGGTTGCTCTTCAGAGGGTTGGTGTGGACTCGATGGGCTGAATGGTCTGCTTCCGCACTGTAGGGATTCTACATAAATATGGTGGCTACAAAACAATTTCAGAGGCTAGGAATGCACCTTCTAGAAAGCACATCAGGAGTATGACAGCATTGTCTCCACTTGCCTGGTTGAGTGCAGCTCCTACAACACTCAAGAAGCTTGACACCAAATAGGACTCACTTTTTAAGAATAAGTTCTGTGTTATAATAAACAGATTATTTTGAATTCATTAAAGAAATCTTGCTAAAATCTCATTTTTTTTGGATAATAGTAAAAAGAGAAACGATTGGCCATTTTGGTGATTCAATCAACACATTTATACTAAAATGTAACTGATGGAGTTGTGGGGCTGGATTAATTTTCCATACTTTTTCCTTTCTCCATATACATCTTTTCTTAACTGTTGTTGCTCTTCACTGCAGATCCACAGTGACAGACATAGAGGGTGAAACAAGATGAGGAGGAAGAGGATCAAGAGCAGGAGGATAGATGATAACAGTAATACTAAAAAAATCTTGGAGCAAGGAACACTCTTGTGTCCCTGGTGAATCCATCCCCTCAATACCATCATCTGTACCACTTATTCACTCCATCCCACATACCAGTTCAAATATTCCAACTGAAGGGAAGTAGATCATATATCAATCTGAATTCATATTCAAGATCTGGGATGTGAATTGAACACATAACTTTCTAACTCAAATATTGAGAATGTGACCAAGGTGCTCGTCTGACACTTTAACAAAAATTAAAGCTGAACAAACCTAACAATTCCTGTGTCACCTTTCTGTTCACAGCCTCTTCTCTACATATTGATTCTGGATTGTTTTCTTTCCTGTGCTAAATCATTTCCTCACTAGTGTGGTTAATATTACCTCAGCTGAATCTAAAACGTATTTCAGCTGCGCTCGCTTCCTCTGGGAAATGATTTTCCCATTCAGTAATATATACTTCCCACGTTGAAGAATGGAAAAGTATTTAGTCAGCTTCATTGCCTATGTCAATCATTCCCGCATTAAATCACTGGCTTGTATTGTCAGGTGATGCTTGCTTGGTACTGGGATTCAATTTTGCTGAGAAAACTAATCAGGCTTAACTTTTTTTAAATGTGGTACAGATATAGCAATGAAAGACGCTGCCCATAAATATTATTCATTCCTACCTAACTGAACAATTCAATAAAGCAAAATTTGGACTGAAGAAACAATTCCAGTTAGGTTCTTGAAATATCCTCTCTATTCTGGGTGTCTCTGGTAATTACAGCATTTATTGCCTGTTCCTAATTGGTTTTCAGAAGGTGATAGTAAGCTGCCTTCTTGAATCATTGCAGTCCATATGGTGTAGGTGAAATAATTCCACAGAGGTCGATATCCTATCACCGAGTCACCTTTCATTTACACATTGAGAGTCCTTGACATTGATCCAGCTTCCTCAGAGTGAACAGAACCTCTGGCACTCCTTTTTTTAATCTGTCAGCCAGGGGTCCCTGATTGGAACAGATTAACCGCCCCAATATATGATGTCTACCTCACTGATTTCATTACAATCACTGCAGTAGGGACACCCAAAATGCTGTTGAGAAGTTGAGACCCAAGATTTTGCCTCAATGAAAGTGAAGGAACAGTGACCTCATTCCAAGTCAAGATGTTGAATGTTTGGAATAGAACTTGAAGCTGTTGGTTTTCCCATCTACCTGCCATCCTTGTCCTCTATGTGGTCAAGGCACTGGGTTTGGAACAAACTGTTAAAGGAGGTTTGTCAAGTTGCTGCAGTGCACCTTGTAGATGGAATGCAGACCCTGCTAATTGTGGTGGAGGCAGTGAATGTTGAAGGTGGTGGATAGGGGACCAATTAAATAACTGCTTTGACCTGCATGGTGTTGTTGTAACTGCACTCATCCAGGCAACTGGAGCGGAATCTTACAATCTCCAATCGTAAATTCAATGCCATGCAATTGAAAACTTGATTATTGTTTGAAAACTATTTCTAATACTGCAGATTTAATTATTATGCAATAAGGTTTTCAGCTTGTGTATTATCATCCGTAATGTACGTATATTTATTAGTCTTAAAGATGGTTCACAGAACAATAAAGAGAGTGACTGTGAGGACTACAAATGCAATTAACTATTTTTGCTGCACAGTATTTTGACAAAAGTGCAAAGCATCAGGCTATTTATAAAAAGTAGTATTTTGTAGAAAATTAGTATGAATATCCTAACATGAGAAATTGCAGAATTGCATATTAGCATTTAATCATCCTGTATGGATGAGTTTGAATGTGAATCTGCTTTTTCTTTCTTCAATATGACTTTGTTAATGTCAACATTGAGTCACAGTTATCAAGTTTGGTTATAATTTTAATTTCCCATGATTCATTATTTTGTTAAGTTTACTTTAATGCTATTTGAAGTTGACTTTAAGAACAACTTTAAGAGTAGAAATTGATTTAAATTTTTCCTAAAGAATCTACTGGTTGTTATATATGCTTTGCTGGATAACTAATTTTATATGTAATGTAAACTGTATTCCAACAGATAACTCTAAAAGACTAGTTGCAAACAGTACCACTTTGAATGCTTTTTGAAAGGAATGCATTCCATTCGAGATTTAAAAGATAGACAAGTTAATTATTTTGCAGATAGTTTTGCAATTTCATCATCTGCTGTGTTTGAAAATTAAACACAATATTTCACATGTCTGGAATAGTGCACGGATATCAAGGGGCTTTCCAAAATTTATTCAGAAGTGCCTTTGACGCTTTATGAATTACAGGATATTTATAACATGTCCTGTTTATTTTTTTAGATACAGAGTAGAATGTTTTCATACCTTCAAGAGAAAGCAAACAGGGTATATTGAGACTAACATATAATTTTATCCAATTGATGAAGTTTCTTTTCCCCATTGAAAGGGTTGGGTGCATTCATTATATCTACAAGTGCAAAACATCGGCCCAGATTATGAAGTTAGTGACAAACAGATGTTGCAAACTGTTATTTACGTTTACATTTAATAAGTGTTTCACAGTCGCAAACAAAGGTATAGGACTTGAAATGTTGACACTGGGCGGAATCTTATGGAGGCCTGAATGACATGGGTTATAATGAGAAATATGATGTCTGTAGCAAAGTCTATTAATATGAAATTATTGCTTGCTAACGACCTTGTTAACTACACATCTCATTTCATTAATTTATGCAGCTTTTGATCACGCTCTGAGTTGTAAGTAAACTGAATACTGAGAATTCTTGACATGGATGTCAGAGCAGGTACCTGCTGAGTTCAACACGCTGCTTGCTCCAAAGGTCCTTCATGTTGGAAACCAGGCAACAGCAACTCAGGGCACGCTGCGTGAACTCCAGCTGCATGCACCCCTTGTCCATGGACACTGACATCCAACATGTGCCAACCTCTAAGAAACCGCGTGGCACTCAAAACATGGAATTCTGGGGAGAGTGTTAAGCAACAAGAAACTGTTCATTTCAACTGTTTCAAATATGTTACCCAGAAAAGGATTGTGTTTTGTGAATAGTGTTCCTTTAGACATTTGGTCCAGTGAAAATGTTAAAGGTGTGAAATCTTTATGTTTCATTATTTCTGCTAATAACTGGACATTCAAATTTCTCTTTAAACGTTATCAGTCTCAATGAATATCATAACATAATGCCAAATATTAAGTGAAATCAAAAGAGGGAAAAAATGAAATTTGAAGAAAAACAAAAGCTATTAAAAGGAAAGTTAATAATCAATCTCTGACAATAATTAAAACCTGAAAGAATGAACTCTACACTTGTAAAAGTTAATTCAATTATCAGAGATGTGGCATGGCAGTGATTAAGACTTATCATAGAACCATTTACAGCACAGAAGGAGGACATTCAGCCCGACAAGTCCATGCTGGCTCTCTGCGGAGCTTCCATTCAGGCCCATCATCCATGTAACCCTGTAACCCTGGAGATTCAGTTCCTTCAATGCTCACCCAATTCTATTTTGAAATCATGGATTGTTTCTGCTTCCACCAACATCATAGGCAGTGAGTTCCAGGTTATTATCACTTGCTACACAAAAATTTCTTCCTCAGATTCCCCCCTACATCTCTTACCTGAAACCTTCGATCTTTGTTATCTGTCCTTATGTTAAGGAAGCATTTTTTTTGCCTACCATCCAAGCTAGTCATAATTTAGTGCACTTCTATCAAATCTCCTTTCAATTTTCCTTGTTTCAAGAACAACACCAGCTTTTCCAAACTAACCTTGCAACTTAAATTCCCTATCCCTGAAACCACGTTCAGAAATTCTCTTCCACGTCCTCTCAATGACCCTGAAATCCTCTCTAAAGTGTGGCAACTGGAATTGAATTCAATACTGCACTTGGGGACTAAAAAAGAGCGTTATAAAGATTTGGTAGAATTTTCCTCCTTTTATACACAATTCCTGTGTCATGAAGCCCAAAATGCCATCTACTTTGTTAACCATTGCCTTTACATGCCTTGGCAGCGCCCAATCCCGCTGTTCTTGCACACGCTTCAGAACTGTGCCGTTGAGTCAATATAGCCTTTCGCTGTGTTTTCTGCCAAAGGCAAACCTCACACCATTCTATGTTATACCCAGCTGTCATTGCCTGCTTATTCTGCTAGTCTGTCATGATGCAGACAGTTCATATCACGTTTACTACTTGCCACTCCTCCAAGTTTGGCATCCCCCATTCTTAATTCCATGATGCAAAACTTAAGTCATTTATACACACCAAAAAAATAGTGGTGTCAGCACTGACAGTTGGGGAACATTATTTTCTACTATCCTGAAAATTAATCATTTCAACACTTCGATGTTTTATGTCCTTAAGTAAATTGCTTTACAATTGGACACCGACCCATCTATTCTAACAGCATTTTTTAAACCAACTGTCTATGTGTCACTTCATCAAAATTTTTCTGAAAATCCAGAAACACGACATCTGCAGCATTCCCTTCATCAACATTCCCTGTCACTTTATCAGAAGATTCTATGACATCAGTCGAGAATGACTTTCAAACTTGTGCTGGTTATCTTTGATGAACTCAGTTCTCTCTAGGAGATGCTTGATTCTTTCCGAGATTATTGGGCTGGATCTTATACTGACCCCACCAGCAGGTTTGAGAATGGGGCAGATTATAACCTACCTTCCACCCGCCCATTCACCCCTTGATCCCACAACAATTTTTCTGGTCACGGCGGTGCATTAAGTAACCACATTGGCCAACAGATCCTTTAAGTGGGTAACTAACACATTTCTAAGCATTTATCACCTTCTTTGTCTCTGATAGGTTCCAGTCCACCTCTTAACCACCTGCTTGCTATTTACATAGCAGGAGCAGATTTCAGGTTTCCCTTTTATATTAAATATCTTTCCAATCTCAACTTCTTGTCTTGTTGGTCTTAATGTCCTCTTCTCCCATCTCGACCTCTTGTATTCGACCTTGTTCTCATTAGAAGATTTCATCTGACATGGATTGTAAATGTTGATTTTTGTTTTATCATAATCTTTCTTGTCATCCAAGGGGCATGTTTTTTTTGTTTCCTTCACCTTTAACCCTTTTTTGAATATACCTGCCTTGTATCCAAAGCATTTCTTCCTTATAGATAACACATTGTTCCATTACATATTCTGGTGTCAGTCTTCGGTTCTATTTTTACTGTACCCCTTCTCATGGCATTGGAATTAACGATCTTCAATCTAGGTGATCTATTATATATTGCCCCTTGCTTTCTTCCATTACTAATCTAAAACTATATCACATGATGTAAACATTTTCTTCCAATGGAATGGCAAATATTATTTCTTCCTGATATTTCTAATAGTCATATTTCATACAAGCACTACAGCTTCTAAGAGTTCAGCTATTTCAATTCAGAGTCATGTGTATTGTTAAAGTGCAACTCCAGGAGCAGAAAAACGTGGATAAAAACTTCCTAGTATCTACTTTTAACTGCACAAGTGCACAGATGTCACTGTCCAATTTACTGTTTAATAATATGAGCACTGATACCTTCAGTTAAAGCTGATAGCTGAATTTGGGCTTTTCCAACTTGCGTACACATTTGTTTTCAACGTGAAGACATTTAAACAATTATTTCTGGGTTCTAAAATGTTTACATCTTGGGAAACATATAATGTAATGTATGTACACTAGTTTCTTTTTTAACTCATTTTATCTTCCTTGTTACAGTATAGTATACTTTTTCATTCTATGTTAATATCCTCTCTCCTTGTTCTGTATTTTAACCTTGCTAAAACCATTTATTTCCCAATTCAGAAGGCTGAGTGTACTTATGAATTGCCTGTGTAAAAAACAGTAAATTGGTATTCAAGTTGAGGTCCACTTTGCAATGATGCCATGATGAAATCTTTGAAAATGAATCTTCTGTCTCAGCGAGACTTGAATTGTCATGTTGACCTTATATACTTTGAAAACCAATAGCCACATTGATGTTCAAGAGCATAAACTGTTCAATATGTATTGGGTCATGTCTAGACAGCAAGGTGAGACAGTGCCACTCATTCTGTAATGTTGTTTCTTGCATAATGAATAGAGAGAAGTTTTAGTTACTTCATAGCCATTCAGGTTGAAACTTCTGCTCTATAATGCCAGTTCAGTGTCTGCTGATCAACGTGAGGATTTAGCAATGACCGGTGAGAAACTTCTTAAAGGCATCATAAAATTCACAAGAAAAGTATTGTTATTGGGCTTTTTTTTACCTAATGTGTAAAAGCAGCTTACGAGTTATAAGAAAACATTAATCATACACTGAGCGCTTCATCATTGAAGGTAATTTTTTCTGATTCGCAAGTAAGAGTTGGTAACAGCTGTGGACTACTCACTTCACCACCATCTCTTGTACCCCACCCACTGTCTCGAAATAGTCAGACTGCACACCTAATATCCAGCATTGGATAATCAGGAATGTCCCGCAACTAAACACTGAGAAAATTGAAACCATTGAGCTGAACCAAACAGTTTTTTTTTGCTAAGTCAAGTTGGAGTTAGTTTTTTGCAGGATTTTCCTGCCATGAGGACTTAACAAATTCTCTCATTATAACTTACCAAAAAAGCCTCTTTAATTACTTACCATGTCCCTATGGTGTTTCTGTGGGTAGAAAATAAATCGGGAGATAGAAAAGACGTGTAAGAAAGGCACTATTACAATAACCCAGGAAGACTTCAATATGGAGATGAACTTGAAAAATCATGTTGGGAGTCGATACCATGGAATGAAATTCATGGAATGTCTATGAGATTTTATTTGGATCAGCTTATGTAGACCCACTAGGGAATTCTGGATTTGGTGATAGGTTACGAGACAGACTAGAGTGTTCATTAGAGAGCTGAAGACGAAGCAACCTCTAGGGAGCAGTGACCATAAAATAAAAAGAATTCACCCTGCAGTTAGAGAGGGAGAAGCTGGAATGAGATGCAATGGTATTACAACTGAGTAAAGGTAACTTCAAAGACATGAGGGAGGAGCTGGCCAGAGTTGATTGGAGGGAGAGCCAGCAGGGAAGATGGTGGAGCAGCAATGGTAGGAGTGTCTGGGGTGAATCAGAAGGCACAGCAGGAATTCATCCCAAGGAAGAAGAAGTATACTATGGGGAGGAGCAGGCAACCGTAGCTGACAAGGAAAGTATTGTCATAGAGTCATAGAGCTGTACAGCGTGGAAACAGACCCTTTAGTCCAACTCGTCCAAGCCGACCAGATATCCTAAATAAATCTAGTCCCATTTACTAGCATTTGGCTCATATCCCTCTAAACCCGTCCTATTCATATACCCATCCAGATGTCTTTTAAATGATGTAATTGTACCAACCTCCACCACCTCCTCTGGCAGCGCATTCCATACACACACCACCCTCTGTGAAAAATTTAGTCCTTTGGTTCCTTTTAAATCTTTCCCCTCTCACCTTAAACCTGTGCCCCCTAGTTTTGGACTCCCACACGCCAGGAAAAAGGGCTTGGCTACTCACCCTATCCATGCCCCTCATAACTTTATAGACCTCTATATAGATCTCTAATAAGCTCCAGGGAAAATAGGCCCAGCCTATTCAGCCTCTCCTCATAGCTCAAACACCCCAAATCTGGTAGCATCCTTGTAAGTCATTTCTGAACTCTTTCAAGTTTCACAACATCTTTCCTCTAGCAGGAAGACCCAAAATGAATGTAGTATTCCAAAAGTGGCCTAACCAATGTCCTGTACAGCTACAACATGACCTCCCAACTTCTATTCTTAATACACTGACAAATAATTGCAAGTGTACTAGGAAAAACCATACAATGTTGTGATGATTAGTGGGAGGCCAAAGGATTGAGAAGCGTTTAAAAAACAGCAAGAGGACAACTAAAAAGCATTAAAGGATGAGAAAATAAAATATGAGGGTAAGCTGGTTAGTAATATAAAAGAAGACAGCAGGAGATGTTTTCAGAAGGTAAAAGAGAGTCAAGAATGGACATTGGACTGCTGGAAAATGAGGCTGAAGAAGTAATAGTGGGGAACAAAGAAATGACAGAGGAACTGAATAGTCACTTTGCATCAGTCTTCGTGGTGGAAGACACCAGTAGCATATCAAAAATTCAAGCGTTAGGGGATGGAGGTGAGTGTAATGGCCATCACTAAGAAAAAGGTGCTGCAGAAGCTAAAAAGTCTTCTTGGGATATATAACCCAAACCAGATGGACTACACCCTAGGGCTCTGAAGGAGATCGCTGAGAAGATTGTGGAGGCATTGGTGGTGAACTTTCAGGCATCATTGGGGTCAGGGAGGGTGCTAGAGGACTGGAAAATGATTAATGTAACACCCCTGTTTAGGAATAGAGGGAGAAGACTGGAAATTATAGCCAGGTTAGCCTCAACTCAGCTGTTGGTAAGATTTTAGTGTCCATTATTAAGAATGAGGTTGTGGAGTACTTGGAAGTACATGGTAAAATAGGGATGAGTCAGCACAGCTTCATCAAGGTGAGGTCATGCCTGACAAATCTATTAGAATTCTTTGAGGAGATAATGACAATGGACGGCCAGTGGATGTAATCTATTTGGATTTCCAGAAGACCTTTGACAAGGTGCAGCACAGAAAGCTGTTAGATAATATCCCACGGTGTTAGGGGTAAGGTACTGGCAACGGTAGAGGATTGGTTGACTGGCAGAAGGCAGACAGTGAGGATAAAGGGGTCCTTTTCTAGATAGCAGCTGGTGACAAGTGGAGTTCCACAGGGGTCAGTGTTGAGACCACAACTATTCATGTTATACATGATTGATCTGGACAAAGGAACTGAGGGTGTTGTTGCTACGTTTGCAGATGAAACAAAGTCGGCTGGTGTTGAGGAACTGGCGAGGCTGCAGAAAGACTTGGACAGGCTAGGAGAGTAGGCAAAGGAGTGGTAGATAGAATACAGTGAGGGAAAAATGTGAGGTTATGCACTCTGGTAGGAAGAATAGAGGCATAGACTATTTTCTAAATGAGGAAAGGCTGGTGTAATCTGAACCACAAAGGGACTTAGGAGTCCCAGTTTTGGATTCTCTGAAAGTCAACATGCTAGGTCAATGGCAGTTAAGAAGGAAAATGCAACGTTAGCATTCATTTCAGAAGGGTTAGTATACAAGAGCAGGGATGTACCTCTGAGGCTGTATAGGACTCTGGTCAGACCACATTTAGAATATTGTCAGCAATTTTGGGTCCCCTATCTATGGAAAGATGTGCTGGCCTTGGAGGCTCATGAGAATGATCCTGGGCATCAAGAGCTTGTTATATGAGGAGTGGTTGAAGGGTCTGCATTTATACTCGATGTAGCTTAAAAGGATGAAAGGGGAGCTGATTGAAGCTTACAGGATACCAAGACGCCTGGATAGAGTGGACATGGAGAAGATGTTTCCGCCAGTAGGAGAGACTAGGACCCAAGGATATAGCCTCAGAGTGAAAGGGTGACCCTTTAAAACTGAGATGGAATTTCTGCAGCTAGAGAGTGGTGAGTCTGTGGAACTCATTGTCACAGAGGGCTGTGAAGGCCGAGTCATTAAGATCTTTAAGACAGAGATAAATAGGTTCTTGATTAGTAAGGGGACCAAAGATTACAGGGAGAAGGCTGTAGAATAGGTTTGAGATATATACACACGCTCTTTTATTCATTAATGGGATGAGGGCATCACTGGCTAGGCAGCATTTATTGCTCATCTCTAATTGCCCAGAGGGCAGTTCAGAGTCAACCACATTGCTATGGGTTTGGAGTCACATGTAGGCCAGACCAGGTAAGGATGGCAGTTTCCTTCCCTAAAGGACATTGGTGAACCAGATGGATTTTTCTTGACAATTGACAATGGATTCATAGTCATCATTAGATTGTTCATTCCAGATATTTTTATTGAATTCAAATTCCACCATCTGCCATGGTGGATTCGAACCTGGGTTCCCAGAACGTTATTTGTGTCTCTGCATTAACATTCCAGCGGTAATACCACTAGGCCATATTCTTGCCTTATCAACCATGATCAAATGGTGGAGCAGACTCAATGGGCCGAATGGTCTTAATCTGCTCCTTTGGTCTTCTGACTCTTATGGTCCTTCTCACTTCACATTTCTGCTTCATCTCGCCATGTGCCCTTCGTGGAACAACTCACAACTCAAAGGATAGCCTCCAAAGCACCGGGATTGCTTGTGCCCACATCATCTGTAAACCTCCTGGACAAGTGCTGACAGTCCAGAGCTGCCTTACAAGGTGGCCCCAGCCATGGCAGATGGGAGAAATCTGCACTTTATTTTGTGAACAGAGCCCTTTGGAGATCCTGTGGATGGGATGGTGCCAAGGCAGGACATCCTTCACCTATAGGACTAGCAGTGGAGTTCAGGGCACCAGACCATGCCAGCCTCATCCAAGGTTGTCACCTAGGTTACAGTGGCCTCAGTCATCTGGAGGAATGGCCAGCACCGTCGGAAGAAGCCAGTGTAAGTGCCTCTCCAATACCGTACACCCACTCTACCTCTGGTGCTGTACCCACTTCCTTAGCTCACGCTCTGCTGCTCTCACATTTCCTGCGACATCTTCCCTCATTTACTCTCATCCACCCCAACACCCACCCACTAACCCTGCTGCCCTCTACGCTGCCTACTCACTCGCTCAGGACACTTCCCACCTGCACTATAAAAGATGTGCCAGCACTTTGATCTTTTCTAAAAACTGCCTTTCTCTCATTGCAAGAGGGAAAAAACCCACATTATGCCAGAAAGACTCAAGACAAGTAGTGCGCTGCCCAAAATTCAGCTTCTCCCTCTTTCTGAGGAGAAAATCCTTACTCTGACCACCCTGAGCAGGGTCGAACTAGAGTCTCCCATTGACTTACTGTGTCTGGACTCCCTGAATGAAGACTATGACCAAGGCCTGCTGGCAACCATGACAACCTTCTTTCCTTTGTATATGCACTAGGCAAGACATCAGTTATGTGACACTGGTATCAATGGCTGAGATGCAAAGTGCAAAAAGGCCAGGCAAAGCCATGTAAGGCAGGGATGCTATGAGCACGGAGGTTGACTCAGAGTGAGTGAGCACAATGACAGCGAGTGAAGAGATCACAGATGTTGCCTGGTCCAGTCAATGACCTGGGTGCGTGTCCCTGAGTGCACACTGTGCTTGCAACTGCATTGCAATGATAGATGTTGGTGCAGCCCCTTTGAAATGCAGAAGCTTCCCAAAAGTGGATCAGAAATGTGTCATGAGGGTTCTTAGATGCTGGCACATGTCAGATGCCAATCTCTGAGGATGTGGGTTGCATCTGGTTGGTGCCCATGGAGTGTGTCCTACAAACTTGGTGTTTGGTTTCCAATATTGATGTATTTTGGAGCAAGCAGTGAGCTGAATCCATCAGGTACACCTTTGGGTTCCTCGTTGAGTTTTCCTGATGTCAAGCTTGTTTGGTGAGTTTCATAAGATGGGAGGCTGAATATTAATGAGGCAAACTGGGTTGTTAGCAAGGCAATAATCATTGTGAATTGGCACCTTGAAACTGCCTAGTGAAAATCTCACCAAATTGCTTGTAAAGAGCATAAAAGACAGTGTGAGTTGCTCCTGAGATCAAAATTGATCTTGCCACCTGACTTAGCCACACACCTCACCATAGCCCACATCATTCATCTACTCATTGCTTCAGTCTCCCAGTTCTGGCTGCATCCCTCTCCCCTGTCACGCTGAAACAGATTTTTCACAAACCTCTCATATTCAGCATAGGGATGAATCTATGACCACATAACCTGTGCTTTCACTATCTATTTCCATATTTTTAACGCCCCCAGATTCTTTCTCTGTCTCAACTTATCTGTTATTGTTCATTAATCCATGCCTATATTACTGATTGACTTGACTATAGCATTCTAACATTATCCTGGCCGGTTTCCCATGTTCGACAAAAAGTGCTTAAAATATTCAGCAGATCAAGTGAAGTGAAGCTGTTCGTTCCTCAGGTGAATGACCTTTCATATGAATTATTTTGCTAATGTCATCTCAAAAGACCAGTCAAAAATTTCGCCCAAATATAAAATTGAACATGTCAGTTCACTTTCATAAAGGCACAAGGAGAACGTATGAACATGACAACCCAGTGTTAAGGCCAGGTGAGGAGGGTTCATGACTCCCCTCTTTCATAATCCCCTTTCAGTCAGTTGTACCAATTTTAATTTTTTTTGGCATGCAGCTATCACAACTCGATTTAATCTAGTTAACCAGATCAGAACCGATAGTGAGACAATTCTAAATTATTCTTGAGTGAAAGAGAATGGAGTTTATCATGTAGTACTCAGAAAAAAATAAGTTGCCACAAAAAAAACCACACAAACACGTTCAGCTAATGAGACACAAATACAAGGAGAGGTGGGGAGGTAGGAGTGTATAGTGTGGACAGAAAGGTAAAGACAATTACAGTTTGCAGATCTTAAGAGCGCCTTGGATTGTAAGAATGAAAGGTCTGAGTCCAACTGTTGTCCTGTTTCTTTGACAGTGATGAAGTTTGCAGATCTTTAGTCCTGTGTGAAAGACAATGTTTTCAATGTGCTTTTTCTCTGCAATTTGAGAGCTAGAGTGAAAAAGAGGGAAGAACTTCCATTATCCTTGCTACTATCAGCCTGTGCTGCTTTCTCTTGTCTTTTGCTCAAAGGCTGCTGTTGATCTGCTGTTCCTCTGTGGATTCTAGTGTCTGTACCATTACTTTATTTCAAGTTTGATTGTTGTAGGCAAGCTTTTATCTCTCAATATGTAGAGTTATTTTGTAAGTGTCAATAAAATTTGAGATGTAAATTTCTTGACACCTCACTAAGATTCATTGCCAGCTGATTAAAATGGTAATTTTGAGGCAGCTGGTTTCCAATACGATATGTGTGTTATCAGGTGATCATAACAGACATTTTAGGTTCATAATGTTTTTAAGGCCTTTTTTTAAGTCCATGCAAGTCTCAGGTATTGAAGACAAAGATGAAAACTGAATATTGATAATTTGCTTTCATGACTATTATAGCACTAAAAATACACGAGGGCTCATGTCCTGCTATAGATTGATATGGACTGGTTCATGCTCCTATAGTGAAGCCATGTCGGCCTAAACAACCACCTAGGCCTGGATAACATTTCATTGTTAACATTCATACCATGTAAGTGCAGGTAATGACTATGACAATGAGGCATTCAAAACAGCAGCGCGCAGAATTCTGATTCACCAGAGATTAGATAGCAAGTATTCAAAGAGAAATAAAAATTATGTTGTTTGGATTCTGAAAATGAACCAAAGATTGAACAGTGCATATAGGGTGAATAGGATTTATTAGCTTCCATTTTAGTTTTCTATGAGGTGTTGTTAAGAGCAAAAGAATTGACTCTGGAGCCCACTGATGTTGTTGATGTCAGATTATTACATAGAGTGGAATGTTTTCTGCTGTTAATGTACACGTACTCCAAAATTACAACATTATTGAAGCAAATGTTTTAAGGGTAATTATTGTCCATTCAATAATGGAGTGAGCTTAACAAGGCAATTGTATAGTCCTTTCTATCAAATGCAGCAGGTTCTTCATCACTTTTGTCATCATGAGTTTGTAGTTCAATGTTACAGCCGTCGACTGCAGACAATATTTATTATGATGTTTCAGCTGGGAAATTAATTCATTTGTTAAAGACTCTGAAGATGATGTTCAAACCATTTATTTTTCAGGAACTCACTTCTCAGGGTATGAATTTAAATGAGATCTGACATATTGTATGGAATCAAAGTGTTGGGTACAAATACTTGATAATAATTGGAAAAAATGATGGTTGATAAAATTATAATCACACCACATTGCAAAGTCATCACTGAAGAAACAGACAAGGATTTAAGAAATGTAAAATTTCAGAAAAACTAACATCGAACTGTCATTACTGCTCACGTAAAATTGATGATTCTAGTTATTAACAATTGATGCTTTGATCAAACTTCAAATTTTCATTTCCTCAACTAGGCTTTCTCAAATTTTCAATTCATTTTGAAGTCACAGGCTGACTTCATAATGATACATCTCTCAGAAAGCATGTTGTTCTAACTCTAAAACCTTACTAATTTCCATTTTGTACTGAGAATGGCTTATAAACCTCTTCAAAAACCAATCTTCTATGGTCATGTTCCAGCATCGGTCACAGCTAGAGTTCCAGGAAATTCTCATGACTGAAAAGGAAGGTCTAAACATTCCTTCAGAAAAGAGGACATATTTCCCCACTGAGGCCAACGTTAAACAATATTTGGGGGGCCTGATTATCTCAACCAGCCAAATATGAATTTTTTTAAAGGATCCAGCTTTGAGGAAGCAGTTTAGGTACCTATCTAAAAGTTTTGGTTAAAATTGTCATTAATAGGCCACACATGGCTCAAGGACATGTAAGCGTCCTGGCAGATTCTTCTGCCAACCTGACAAATCGTAATATATTCATACAAGTTTAAAAAAGGCTTAGAGAGAATAGGTAACAAATATGTTAATCAGTGAGCACTGAGGATGTTCCTCCAGAGACTGTGAATAAAAACCTATTCATTCGGTTCTTCCAGCAATAGAGAATCGTTTCACACTAATTGCATTGGAGAGTCTTCGCCATCATTTCCACGTCAGTACTCAAAGGGTGAGTGGTTTCTGCCTGTGCTGCAATGGTAGCTGAGACATTAGTGACCATACACTGCATCATGTCCGGATCTGTAATTGCTGTCAAGGAGTTGGCCTTCATTTCCACATGGAAAAGCATGGTTTGTAAGCACTGCATAAAGTCCTGTGCCAAGTTGGACTCCTCCACGCTGATCAACATTGACGAAAAGCTCTATGGCAGCTGTGCTTATGAACCAACCATGCCCATTAGTCTTCTCCTGTACTTTACCAATGGAGTTCCTCACCTGAGTTTAACGGAGCGGAACTCACCTGTAATCTTGCCCTATGGTGAGTTAGTACATACATTATTCTTTCCAGCTGGCCTGGCTGCAGATCATGCTAGATGCTCTACCTTATGCTGATCCTAATTATTAATTAACCTCTAGAGGATGCATGGTACCAGTATTATTACTACATCAGTTATAGCAGGGCACTTAGATAAGTTCAATGTAATCAGGTAGAATCAACTTGGTTTTGTAAAAGAGAAATCTTTTGTCCAATCTATTGAAGTTTTTTAAGGAAATAATATCGGCTGTAAATGAGGCAGACCAGTGCATGTACTATACTTAGATTTCCAGAAGGCATTTGATAACTTGCCACATCATGAGATTTTGTGGAAAATAAAAACTCATTGTGCAGGGAATAGCATAATGGCTGGCCAACAGGAAATAAAGAGTGGTCATGAATAAGCATTTTTCTGGTGGGCAAGAAGGGATAAAAGATGTGCTACGGGGATCAGTCCAGGGATCTCAACTGTGTGCAATTTATGTAAATGACTTGGATGAAGAAATGAAAGGTATAGTTGCCAAATTTTCTGATCACACAAAGATGAGCAGGAATATAAGCTGTGAAGAGGACATAAGGAAGCTTCACAAAGGTGAATTGATTTGTAAGAGTCAGCATTGATTTGTTAAGAGAAAATCATGTCAAACTAACTCGTTGGAGGCTTTCAAAGAGGCAACAGAGCGGGTTGATGAAGGGAAAACTGTTGAAGAGGTGTACATGGACTCTTACAAAATATTTGATGCAATGCCACACGACAGATTTGTGAAGAAAGTTATGTCATGGAATAGAATAGTGTCAATATTGGCTGGGGGGGCGGGGAACAGAGAGTACTGGTTAATACATAATTTTTTGAATCATAGAATCCCTACAATGTAGAAGCAGGCCATTCAGTCCATACTGACCCTCCCACCCAGAACAACTCCATATTTCCCATGGCTAATCCACCTAGCCTGAACAGATTTGGATAGTGGGAGGAAACCGGAACACCGGGAGGAAATCCACACACATACAGGGAGAATGTGCTAACTCCACACAGTTACCTGAGGGTGGAATCAAACCGAGGTCCCTGGTGCTGTGAGGCAGCAGTGCTAACCACTAAACCACCATACCACCTGGGCTGGAAGTATGTTTGAAGTGGAGTTCCCCAGGGTTCAATATTGACATCCTTACTTTGCCTGATATATATGTGGATAATACCAGATTTGGAACAGTTGTAAACTGTGGGGCAGACAGTGTAGATATCGAAAGGACATTGACAAGATGATGGAGTGAGCAGATACTATTCAATGTGGAGAAGTGTGAGGTGATGCACTTTGATACAGTTGGTACTGCTATCCTAAAGGGTGTGCAGGAGCAAATAGGCTTGGGTGTATGTTTTCGTGAGTCATTGAAGTTGGCAGGACAGGGAGACAGAGCTGTTAATAAAGTATACACTGTTCGAGGCTTCATAAAGTGGGGCGTAGAGTACAACAGCAAGGAGGTTATGATGACTTATAAAAGACACTGTTTAGAACTTGTGTAGAGCATTGTGTACAGTTCTAAGTAGCACATTATAAAAAATCATGTGAGCATATTGGAAAGAATGCAGAAGAGGTTTATGAGAATATTTTCAGGGATGAGACACCATGATGATAGACTGGGACTGTGAGAGGAGATGGAACAAATGTGAAGTTGTCCAATTTAGCAAGAGGAAGAAAAAATTAGCATGTGCACATGATTGCACTGATCTGGAAATGCTTGAGCTTGTTTGATCTTGGTAGCTAAGCAAACCCAGGCCTGGTTAGCACTGGTGACTGCCTGGGAATGTCAGGTGAAATATTAGAAAAAACAACTAAATATGTTCAAAAAGGAAATAGATATTTTTTAGATTTTATAGATTAACAAGGGGAGAAAACAGGAATACAGCATTGAGATAGAGGATCTGCCATGATCATATTGAATGGCAGAGCAGGCTCAAAGGGCCAAATGAACTATTCCTACTCCTAGTCTCTAAGTTTATAAGTTTTTATGTTTACCTAATTGGTGAGAAATTGCACAGCTCTGAGATGCAGAGGAACCTGTGTGTCTTGAATGATAAAAGGTTAGAATGCAGGTACAGCAAGTAATTAGGAAACTTAATAGAATGTTACAATGTATTGTGAGGGAAAGTGAACACTAAAGTAGGGAGGTTATGTTTCAGTTATACTGGACACAAGTGAGACAATATCTGGAATACTATATACTATAGTAGTCACTTAATTTAAAGAAGGATATTAATAAATTGAAAGCAGTTCAGAGAAGATGCCATCTCCTCCAAGATACATATGAGGAACAGATGAGATGCCCTCTACCCCCGACAGCTTCCTCCGCCAGTTCTTTGCTGCTTCCTGCAGTTAAGTTTAACTTGGTCCTACAATAGAGAGAAAAGAATGTCAATGAAGGAATTGCAAAGTGTTTCGATGAAGTGCCTGTCATAGCTATATAGCCAGAAGAATGTGGCTACTGCAACAACTGAGTATGAGGCTAGCAGCATTGATAATTTTGCAAGAGTTAGGTGGATCTCTTAGTTATAACCCCTTATTTGCTTATCAGTTAGTGATGGGGCTGTGATACATTGAATATCGTGAGAGGTGAGGCAGTGAGTAAGAGAAGTCTTTTAGAGATGTTTTCACTGACCTTGACTCGTCACGTGAAGTTATTGAACTTTTTCCAGCACGAGCAGTCGGGTCATTAGGGCCAGACTTCATAAATCCATTTTTGGAACCATCTGCTCCCATTTTCTTCACGGGATTTGCCTTGAGCCTCTCCTGAACCTTTGTAAATATATCTTCCCTTCTTCTCTCAACCTGATGAGCCAAGTCTTCCAGTGTCACATCAAAGAAACTAGGAGCCACAACCAAAAACAGAAATTTTACAAAAACGTTTCAGGTCTGGTGACCCTTTCTCAGTTAACTCTGAATTTTCTTCACAGATGCTGCCAGGCCGGCTGAGCTTTTCTAGCAACTTCTGTTTTTGTTCCTGATTTACAGCATCCGCAGTTCTTTCAGTTTTAAGCTAGGAACCATCACCAGTTTGCTCCCCTACCACAAAGAATTTTAAAAACGGTGAGAGCAGTTGCTCCAGTATGACTTTAAGAGATGAACATATGCATGAGCAGGTTCAGGGACATCTACGTCCCGTCCATCATGAATGGACTCTCTTGCCTCAAATAACACTGATCTTGCTAACGTTGATCTCACCTGGCGCACGCCCTGTACAAGGTAACCTGTAGGCTTGTGTCCAAGTCTTTTCAATCTGTACATCGTTCGCTTGCTATGATCTGCCTGTACCACCCGTAAAAAAAAGCTTTTCACTGTATTTCAGTACGTGACAATAAATAAATAAATAAAATAAAATAAAATCAAAGAAGGCTAACTTGAAGATTTGCAGGCTGGTCATATTTCATGATATCCATGCACACTCTTCTGCCTCTGCTGAGAATGTAGCAGCACTTTCCATCCTTGGCTGCAAGCTACCACATTGAAATGTACAGGCAGCCTAATGTTTGTCTGTTGCCTGATAAAACTCAGCAAGACTCAGGGTGTTCCTGTAATACAATCTTTGCACCTGCAATTAGGCCTAATAAGATTTCGAGCTCATTTTGTTTCTGTAAATTCGAATGGCTCTCCAATGTGGTGTTACATGGTCTTGTATACGGGTGTGACATCACCATAAAGAAACAAAATTACACTGAACTAAAGTATGCCCAATTATGACTGCTGTTCTGTGTATTTACTGTAAAATACTGCAGGTTTTGGATTTCTATTAAACCTTAAAGTGTTTCCTTGGTCTGTTTTTGACAAGATTCAAAAATCGCTGGTGCAAAACGTATATACGTCCAATTTATATCACAAAGACATGCTACAGTTTGTAGCCTTGTGTTATGTTTTCGCATGAGCAGCTATAGGGCACAGTGAGTCAATTTACCATGAAAGTAAGACACTCAAACCACTGACAGGTACCACTGAAATCGAGAAGCCATCAACAGCAGACTCAAAATTCTAACAGCTTTCATTCCATTATTCATCACTTAAATTCTTGCTTTGCTGAAAACAAAATCCATCATTAAATGTCTTGCTCTATTCTTTTCAAATCTTAAACCTATGAAATTCCATCTTTCAGAGCCCATTACGCTACAGTCTATAGGATATTAAAACTGAAAACTGAAAGCTTGGCACCACTTTGCTATTACTTCTATTTTAATTTTGTCCTTTTTTCTTTCTAGCCTTCATGATATACAGCTAAGTCATCCCAATAAAAAGCCATGTTAGGGCTGGGGTACTCGTGGGGTGTAAGCCCCTAATACATTGTCTCACTTAATATAAATTCATCAAGGAGCATTTGCACCTACCCATTTGGAACACTAGACAGGTTAAAAATCAAACACAAATGAGCAAAAGAGTAGATGATAATCAATGCATGAAATCATGGGCATGACAAATCAGGATTCAATCTACAAGCAGTGCCCAGGTTATGAATGGGTTCCATTCTGGAATAGGTTTGCAAGTTGATTTGAGCACAAGTTGGAACACAAAATAGACAGTGCATCACAGCTGTTCGTAAATATGGAATTTTTTTTTTTATTCATACCTAGGATGAGGGCATCACTGGCTAGGCCAACATTTAGTACCCATCCCAAATTGCCCAGACAACTGTTTAAAGAATCAACCACATTGCTGTCGGTCTGGAGTCACATGTAGGCCAGTCAAGGATGGCAGTTTCCTTCCCTAAAGTACATTAGTGAACCAGATGGGCTTAGCCTGACAATCGGCAATGGATTCAAGGTCGTCATTAGACTCATGATTCCAGATTTTCAATGAATATAAATTCAAACATCTGCCATGGTGGGCTTCAAATGCAGGTCTCCAGAACATTACATGGGTCTCTAGATTCACAGTCCAAAGATAATACCACTGTGCATTTGTATATTTGTATGTCAGGTCCTTCAAGCTATAATGTATGGGATTGTTTTCAGCTTTCAGTTTATTGTAAGATGCTTATGAGTCAGCCAGTGGGATTCACTAGTTACTTCAAGACTCTACAGCAGTCATCAGTTACTAGTTTTGTCCATAAAATAAGTATCAAGTTATATTGAAATTTGGCTCATATTGGGATAAATAGGCAGGAAAACAGAGTTGAGGCAACTATCAGATCAGCCATGGTCTTATTGAACAGCAGAACAGACTTGAATAACCTACTCTTGCACCTAATTTGTTCGTCCATACATCCTCTAGTCATTGTCTTCATGTTAGAATAAAATAATTGTAGCTTCACTCAAGTCCAGTTCAGAGCCACGTAATCATGAATTGAATGAAATCTTGCTGAACACATAGGAATTTCACTCCCAATCACAATAGTAGCTGAGCTATACACTAAATTTAATTCTGACCTATATGCCAGTTTCTGGAAGCTCCTTCACAGAATTCAATTCAGTAAATAAATGGCAAGTATGAGTAGATCTGCCCTATCTTTCAAGAATTAAGTCCCAGAAAAAATCAGAGCGAGTAAGAACTGCAAATGCTGGAGTCAGAGATAACACAGTGTGGAGCTGGAGGAACACAGCAGGCCAGGCAGCCAGGTCAGGACCCTTTTTCAGAAATGAAAAAGACCCTTCAGAAGAAGGGTCCAAAACCGAAACATCAACTTTCCTGCTCCTCTGATGCTGCCTGGCCTGCTGTGTTCCTCCAGAAGAAATCATTTGTGTTATCTTTGGTTCAGACTGACTAAACCTAATCCCTACAGTGCTCGGCAGAAATATATTCCAGTGATAAGGAAGAACTGTAGGAAAAGACAGAGCCAGCCATGGATGTCTAAGGAAATGAAGGAAAATATCAGATTGAAAAAGAAAACATATACAAAAATGCAAAGAGTAGTGGGAAACTAGTAGACTGGGAAATCCTTAAAGGCCAACAGAAAGCCACAAAAAAAGTTATAGAGAAAAGTAAGGTAGATTATGAGAGTAAACTAGGTCAGTATATAAAAACAGGCAGCAAAAGTTTCTATAAATATGTAAATCATAAAAGAGTAGTAAACATTGGTCCTTTAGAGGATGAGAAAGCCAATTTAATAACTGGGAATGACGAAATAGCCGAGACATTAAACAATTATTTCGTGTCGGTCTTCACAGTGGAAGACACAAATAAAATGCCGAAAACTAATGGCAAGAAGGTTATAGCAGGTGAGGACCTAGAAACTACCATTATCACTAAGGGGGCAGTGCTGGGCAAGCTAATGGGGCTAAAGGTAGACAAGTCTCCTGGCCCTGATGAAATGCATCCCAGAGTACTAAAAGAGGTGATGGGGGAAATAGCAAATGCACTAGTAACTATTTACCAAAATTCACTGGACTCTGGGGTGGTTCCCGCAGATCGGAAAACAGCCAATGTGACGCCACTGTTTAAAAAAGGAAGTAGACAAAAAGCAGGTAACTATAGGCCAATTAGCTTAACTTCGGTAGTGGGGAAAATGCTTTAATCTATCATTAAGGAAGAAATAGCAAGACATCTGGATATAAATCGTCCCACTGGGAGCACCCAGCATGGGTTCATGAAGGGTAGGTCATGTTTAACTAATTTGGTGGAATTCTTTGAGGACATTACTTGCATGGTGGACAATGGGGAACCTGTGGATGTGGTGTACCTGGATTTCCAGAAGGCATTTGACAAAGTGCCACACCAAAGGCTGCTACATAAGATAAAGTTGCACGGTATTACAGGTAATGTATTGGCATGGATAGAGGATTGGTTGACCAGTAGAAAGCAAAGAGTAGGGGTAGATGGGTGTTTTTCTGGTTGGCGGTCAGTGGCTAGTGATGTGCCTGAGGGATCAGTGTTGGGACCGCAACTGTTTACAATTTACATAGATGATTTGGAGTTGGGGACTAAGTGTGGTGTGTCAAAATTTGCAGATGACACTAAGGTGAGTGGTAGAGCAAAGTGTGCAGAAGACATTGAAAGTCTGCAGAGGGATATAGATAGTCTAAGTGAATGGGAAAAGGTCTGGCAGATGGAGTACAATGTTGATAAGTGTGAGGTCATCCATTTTGGTGGGAATAACAGCAAAATGGACTATGTTTTAAATGGTAAAAAATTGCAGCACGCTGCTGTGCAGAGGGACTTGGGTGTCCTTGTGCATGAATCGCTAAAAGTAGGATTGCAGGTGCAGCAGGTAATTAAAAAGGCAAATGGAATTTTGTCTGCCATTGCTAGAGGGATGGAGTTTAAAAACAGGGAGGCTATGCTGCAGCTGTATAGGGTCCTGGTGAGGCCACACCTGGAGTACTGTGTGCAGTTTTGGTCTCCTTACTTGAGAAGAGATATACTAGCACTGGAGGGGGTGCAGAGGAGATTCACTCGGTTGATTCCAGAGTTGAGAGGATTGGATTATGAGGAGAGACTGAGTAGACTGGGATTATACTCATTGGAATTCAGAAGAATGAGGGGAGATCTTATAGAAACATATAAGATTATGAAGGGAATAGATAAGGTGGAGGCAGGGAGGTTGTTTCCGCTAGCAGGTGAAACTAGGACTAGAGGGCATCGCCTCAAAATAAAGGGAAGCAGATGTAGGACTGAGGTCAGGAGGGACTTCTTCACCCAAAGAGTTGTGAATCTGTGGAATTCCCTGCCCAGTGAAGCGTTTGAAGCTACCTTGCTGAATGTGTTTAAGGCAAGGCTAGATAAATTTTTGAACAGTAAAGGAATTAAGGGTTATGGTGAGCGGGCAGGTAAGTGGAGCTGAGTCTCAAAAAGATCAGCCATGATCTTAATAAATGGCGGGGCAGGCTCGAGGGGCCAGATGGCCTACTCCTGTTCCTAGTTCTTATGTTCTTGTGTTCTTATCCCAATCTTTTAGATGAGACATTAAGCCAAGGGCTCTCCTGACTTCAGCAGAATAAAGAAGATCCCATGACATTAGTAGAAGAAGAGCTGAAGGCATCCCTGGTATCTTGACCAACATCTATCCTTCAATAAACAACAAAAAACAATTTAAATGCTAGTTTTTTGTCTTTGTTGTTTGTGAGACCTTGATACGGTTGGCTGCCATGTTAATTTCAGCATCAGTCTGACTAGATTTCAAAAATAATGAATTTGCTGGAAAGAATTTTGGGATATCATTTAAGGCACTATTTAAATAAAGGTTCTTCCTTTTTTCAAAGTTACAAACTTAAATGTGCATTTTTATCAGGAAAGAAATAATATTTAGTAATTCCTACCTTATTCAGGAGAAAAAAGAGCCATGTATCATTTTTGTCATCACAATATTACACACGTTTAATGTAATCAATTAGATTAATATTGCTATTTTCATATTTGTCAAATAATTTCACCTGCAATCTGTGCTCTGTTACAATGCACATCATTCTCAGGTGTTTAAGTTTTTGTTATGTTTTAAATCATCTTATCCAGACAGAATTATGACTTGCAAATCTAAGCTACAATTAAAGGGATTCTGAGTTTCCAGGTGTTCTGTATGCTCAAAAGAAGCACATAAAATGCTGATAACTCTCTGTAGTCTGACAGCATTTGTGAAGACAAAAACAGATTTAACATTTCAGCTCCATGACCTCTCATCTGAACTGAGGAAAGTTCAAAATGTAATAGGTTCCAAGAAGTGAAATGGAGGAATTTGGGAAGACAAACGAAAGGGAAGGTTTGTGATAGGGTGGATAGCAGGAGAGATTCAATGACAAAATATTTCGTGCTACAAAACCAAAGGATATGGTAATGGGGGAAGAAAAGAAACAAAACATTTGCTTTTCCTGCTATATAGTAATGGTCTAGAGCTTATGTCTGGGTGGTAATTTTAAATTTTGCAGACATTACAAAACTTGGAATTATTGTCAGCTGTGAGGTGCTAGGGGTTGACTGAGTAGATAGAATCACAGAATCCTGACAAAATGGAAGCAGGCCATTTAGCTCATCAAGTCAACTCAAACCCTCCAAAGAGTATCCCACCCAGTTCCATCCACCGCCACCTTATTCTTGTAACCCCACATTTACCGTTGGTTAATCCACCTGACCTGCACATCCTTGGACACAACAGGCAATTTACCATGGCCAATCCACCTACCATGCACATCTTTGGACTATGGGAGTAAACCGGAACACTAGGAAGAAACCCATATGCACACAGGAAGAATGTGCAAATGTCACACAGTCATCAGAGGGTGGAATCAAATTCAGGTCCCTGGCGCTGTGAGGCAGCTTTGCTAACCATTGAGCCACCATTGCTGACACCCATGACCTAGGTGTCACAGAGGGAACAGTTGCTCTGAGACTTGAAAGGAGAGAAAAAGATGTATTTAGTACCAGCTTCATGATGAAAGTGGTGGAAAAGATGGACAATGATTCCTTCAATCCAGAAGTTATGCTGGAGTGCAAGTTGAAGACAAGGGGTGGTGATCATGGTTCAAAGAAGGAAAATTAAAAGTAGTTAAAATAAAAATGGAAATATTAATGATATACACCTTCCTTTAGGCTCAGGTGATGTCAGGAGCCTATGATGTTCTATGGTGCTGGACTGGGTGGAACATTCACTGGTCTGAGCATCTCACTTCCTGCTGCAACTTTAGCAACTCCGCTATTTAAGAATGGGAACAAGATTGGATCATGGAAATTTTCAGTCAGTGCGTTCAACATTGACAGTAAGAAAGCTTAGAAGGAGTATGATTAAAGCTTCTGGAGTAGTACTGAAGGGGCTGGATGAAATCTGGTTAAATATATCATTTGAACTATTTGAGACTTACTTGAGAGGAGAAAGATCTAAAAGGGACAAGAAGGGCAACTTTTTCACACAGAGTGTGGTTCATATGTGGAACAAACTGCCAGAGGAAGTGGTAAATGCAGGTACAGTACAAACTTAAAAGACCATTTGGACAGGTACATGAATAGGAAAGGTTTAGAGGGATATGGGCCAAACACAGACAGATGGGACTAGTCTAGTTTAGGAAACCTGGTCGGCATGGATGAGTTGGACGAAAGGGTCAGTTTCTGTGCTGTATGACTCTATAACTAGATAATTTCATAAAACTCACACCTATAACATTTGGAGGCAAAGAGTCAGTTTAGATTCTTATAGGTATGGGGTGAATTTTACCTTCAAAAATAAATGGTTTGAGCTTGAGCCAGATGTTAACATTTTAAATTTTACTCACCCTTAAATGATTACCTTTGAATAATCATACCTCATGGTCTGGTGTCACTGCCTAAGCTGTCATTTATTACCCATCCCTAAATATGGAATATACATCTACTGTTAGTAATGGTAATCATTGATTTCTGTAAAACCTCTCTGACCCTACAGTTCATTCACATTACCTGTCCTGCCAGACATTAAGCTAATAGTTTGTTTTGTAGCCTGTTACATGTCTTCAAACATGTAGGTTTTTCTTACTTTTACTCTTTCATGGGATTTGAGCGTTGTTGGCAGGGCCTGCATTTGTTGCCCATTCCTATTTACCCTTTGAACTGAATGGAAAGGGCAGTAAAGAGTTGACTACATTGCTCGTGTCATATATAGGCTGTGCCATGGAGACATTGATAAGCTTTTGATAAATGGCATCTGCAAAGCAATGAGAAAAATTCAACTGATTCAATAATGGGAAGGAAACCTGATGATCTGTGTATAACGTTAATAGTAAACAATCTTTTAAAAAATTTATGGATAGGATGTAGGCATTGTTGGCTATGCCAGCATTTATTGCCCATCCCCAATTGTTCTTGAGAAGGTGGTGGTGAACTGTCTTCTGGGACACATGTCGTGTGGTATAAGTACACTTATACGAGTTCCAGGATTTTGACCTTCTAGGTGGTAGAAGTTCAGGTTTCGGAAGGTACTGTCGAAGGAGCCTTGATGAGTTGCTGGGATGAATCTTGGAGACAGCTACACTGCTGCCACTGTGCATTGGTGTGCAGGGAGTGAGTATTGTGAATGTTAGATGAGACACTAATCAAGGCGGTTGTGTTCTTTTGGATGAAGTCAAGTTTCTTAACTGCTGACTGAATTGGCCTAAAAAGACATTCAGTTGCATTTCCACCATTCAGGGGTAACATAGGATGTAAATAAATGGTAAACTTTCCCAAGTAATGTTCAGGTCTAGATAATTAACTTTTTAGAAGTATATGCATTATAATTAAAGTACAAGGATATTTTGAGGAATTCAGTTTGTGGTGTGCTTTATGCAAAGTATCATGTAATGAAAACTCATTAAATAATTACTATTATCACCTTCTCTGCTTTCCTCAGTGCTTGATAAAATAGTTTGTCTTTTAATGACATCTTTCCTGGCCTTAGTGTCATGGCTCAAAGAGATAGTGGCTGGAATCCAAGTTCCACTATTCCCTGACTTGTCATAAAATTCATAGATTTCGTAAAAATTCACCAATTTACCCGATTTTCCGACCCAAGTTAACAGAAAACACAGACAAATTTCTGCACTGCGTTAGAATTCTTGGCCCTCCTTTTCCAGATGCTTTCACTGGTTTGCAGGAGATATGGATGACTAGTTCACACTGATAAAATATCTCCGACTCATTAATTAAAAGTGACAGCTCACAGAAATTGCTGAAGGAAAGATAAACTGGCATTCTTCAGGTTTAAAGTGGTTTTTACTGCAAAGAATAGAAAGAGATCCTCAGCTGTGGAGATTAGGATGATTTCTCACTATCTTGTTCACAACCCAAGCTGTTCAACTCACAGAGAACCAATCACACACATTTTTTGGCAGGCAAAGTCGTAGAGTCATAGTTATTGAGTCATAGAGTCATACAGGACAGAAACAGATACCTTGTTCCAACCAGTCCATGTCGAATATAATCCCAAACTAAACTAGTCCTACCTGCCTGCTCCTGGACTATGTCCCTCCAAACCTTTCCTATTCATGTACTTATCAAAATGTCTTTTAAATGATGTAATTGTACCCACACCCTCCACTTCCTCAGAATGTTCATTCCATATGTGAACCATCCTCTGTAAAAAATTTGCCCCCCATGTCCTTTTTAAATCTCTTTATTCTCACCTTAAAAATGTGCCCCTGAGCCTTGAAATCTCCCACCCTAGAGGAAAGAAAACAACTGGGGGAAAGAAAACATTAACCCTATCCATACCCCTCATTATTTTATATACTTCTATAAGGTCATCTCTCAACCACCCACACTTAGTGAAAAATGTCCCAGCCTATCCAGCTTTTCTTTATAACTCAAGCATTCCATACCTGGCAACATCCTTGTAAGGCTATTCTGAACAATCTCCAGCTTAATAATATCCTTCCTATAACTGGGCGACCAAAACTGGACACAGTATTCCAGTAGAGGCCTCACCAATGTCCTGTAGAACATCAACATGATTCCCAACTCCTATCCTCAAAGGACTGAGCAATGAAGGCAAGCATGTTAAAGGTCTTTTTAACCACCTTGTCTACATGTGACAAAATTTCAAAGAATTATGTACCTGAACCCCGAGGTCCCTCTGTTCTACAACATTACCCAAGGCCCTACCATTAATTGTGTAAGTCCTATCCTTGTTTGTTGTACCAAAATGCAATACTTCACATTTATCCAGATTGAATTCCATCTGCCATCTTTCAGCCCATTGACCCAGAAGGCCTTTGTCGTCTGTAGTTGGTCACTAGTCCACAGACCAACCAGTTACTTGTTGCTGGCTGAATCTCCATTTGTCCACTTCTTTGGTTCTAACTACAAACTACTTTTCAACTACTGCTTGAAGAAGGAGCTATGTAAACAGCACTTACAGTGGATGTCAGGTAACTTGCTTCCAAAAACTCCAGTAATCCATCAGCGATCCTTGGTTTTTAAAATAGCTCTTCCCCTATTACAGTTCATAATCAAAAATACAAAAAATCGAAAACACGCTGCCTTTACATGAGAAAATCTCAAAATGCATTGTAGTGAATAGATTACTTCTGAAGCAAATTACAGTGACCCCAGTTTAAATTAGGTTAAACAGAAAACGACATTAATTCCTGTGCTTTAGCAAATTAAAGGCTGGGGTGATATTCTTGTGAAATGAATTATGGGAAATCCTAACATGCTTTTAAAGTCCATGCACTGGGTTCCTTTTTTTTAATTTCAGAATTAATATTGCAATTGAAATACCCATTTTTCGCACATGCAAGTACTACCGTCTGCTTGTTAATTTAAACCAATGATACAGTTTGAGATTTGTAGAACAGTCAAATTGATTGGGAAGAGACAATCTCACCCTAAATCCTCATTATGCAAATAGGTTATAGCTGGCTTGGATAATTCAATCTCATATAGGGTGGAGATGAAATGGTGTTGTCTGTTGTATTAAGATGCCAAAGTATCACTGTGAGTAATATTTAAGTGATTGAAGTTAACTGATCAGCACACATCTTTCAATATTACTAAGCTACTTAATTTGCAGACAGCAGATTTCTAAGTCTGTTAAAATTCAGACCATTATATTATGCTGAAAATATATATCATGTCCAAAACATATACAACATTTAATTTCTAAACCACTGCATGCTAACTACTGCCAGGTTATTTTTTTTGGCAACTACTAGCAGAGTTAAATCTAACTGCAAAACCCTGACAGATATAATGTGTAAATATTCCACATTATAATCATGATGAGTACACAGCTGCTTTAAATCTGTTCATCAAATCCTTCAAAGACAGTAATATAGGTTGGGTACGCTTTAATCACACATCAGAAAGCTGAAAAAGCCTAAAAAATGAAATTTCTTTCCAAATGCACCTTGTCAATTTGTGCAAGAAATCTGTCACCTAAGCACGATGTCTGGCAGTTGTCCTTCAAGAAGAACCTTAGTGTTACATTTCAGGTATACTGTAGTAGTCCTGGAAGACCCACCAGGGTCAGTGTCAAGTCGTTTATTTTCACTTCTGACATTTCTGCAAAATGGCCCTGATTTGAAATCCATCAAATTCAGCTGTTTAGCAATATCACTGGCCATCACATGTGCGTAACCTACCTTGGAATTTTGGTCTTTCTCAGTGCAAAAGTAATTTTATTTTTCTACTAAATATGTCAGAAAGGCCATAAAATACCCATATGGGTGGTGTAAGGAAAAGGAAGCACTATTTATTGTCAATTTCAAAGAAACTGAAGGTGTTGCAAAGAATTGACTGTGGTGTGCCTATAAAACAACTGAGTGAGGTGAATGGGATAGGTGTCATCATCATACATATTTTGTTCACTAGTGGGAAGTGGATTACCCTGAAGAAGTTGGTGGTGAGCTGCACCGTTGCAGTCCATTAGCTGTATGTTGACCCACAATGCCTTTAGGGAGGGAATTCCAGGATATTGACCCGACTGTGAAGGAACAGTGATATATTTCCAAGTCAGGATGATGAGTGGCTTGTAAGGGAGCTTGCAGATGGTGGTGTTCCCGTCTTTCTGTTGCCCTTGTCCTACTAGATGGAAGTGGCTGTGGGTTTGGTATGTGCAGTCTGAGGATCTTTGGTGAATTTTGTCGTGCATCTTGTAGATGTACACACTGCTGCTAATAAGCATCAGCAATTGAAGGAGTGTATGGTTGTGGATATAGTGCCAAATGAAGCAGTCTGCTTTGTCCTGGATAGTATCAAGCTTCTTGAGTGTTATTGGAGCTGCACTCATCCAAGCAAGTGGGGAACATTCCATCGTACTCCTGACCTGTGCATTGTAGATGGTGGAAGGGCTTTGAGGAGTCACTACCATATTCCTGGCCCTTGGCCTGCTCCTATAACCACTGTGTTTATGTGGCAAGCCCAGTCAAGGATTTGGTCAATGGTAACCCCAGCATGTTGATAGTTGGGGATTCAGTGATAGTAACTCCATTGAATATCAAAAACGGTGATTTGATTGTCTCTTATTGGAGATGATCATTGCCTCACATTTGTGTGGTGGAAATGTTACTTTCCACTTGTCAACCCAAGCCTGGATATTGTCCTGATCTTGTTGCAAATGAACATGGATTGCTTCAGTACCTGAGAAGTCACAAATAGTGCTGAATATTGTGCAATCATTTGCAAACAGCCCCACTTCTAATTGTATGATGGAGGAAACCTCATTGATGAAGCAACTGGAGATGGTTAGGCTTAGGACAATATCCTGAGAAACTACTGCAGAGACTTCTCAGAATTGAGATGACTGGCCTCCAACAACCACAACCATCTTCCTATGTGCTAGGTATGACTCCAACCATCGGACGCTTTGCCCCCGATACCATTTGATGCCAGTTTTGCTGGGGCTCCTTGACGCCACACATGGTCGAATGCAGCCTTGATGTCAAGGGCTGTCACTCTCACCTCACCTCTGGAATTCAGCTCTTTTGTCCATGTTTGAACCAAGGCTGTAATGAGGTCAGGAGCTGAGTGGCCCTGGCGGAACCCAAACTGGGCGTCACTGAGCAGGTTATTGCTGAGCATGTGCTGCTTGATGGCACTTTTGATGAAACCTTCAATCACTTTACTGATAATAGAGAGTAGACTGAAGTGGCAGTAATTAGCTGGGTTGGATTTGTCCTATTTTTTGTGTACAGGACATACTTTGGCGATTTTTCACATTGTCCGGTAGATGCAGTGTTGTGACTGCACTGGAAGACCTCGACTAGGAGATTGGCAAGTTCTCTATTGCTATTGCTGAAATGTTGTCAAGGCCCATGAAACCATATCAATCTAACATTTGGCAGGTCTAATTGAACACCATTGTATTTTGGTCCTTTTCAGCAACCAAATAGCTGCTACCAACGCTGGTGTAGCCATTTGTGCGAAGAACGATGAGAATGAATCTCTGACGGGCTGTCAGAATGAGGGCTATCAGAGTGAGGATTTGGCCTTCAAGAACTGTTAGCCAATCAAATCAGTTTTAGATCCTGCTGTGCCACTGGAAGTGGAAGTTACTGCTAGTACTGCAGGATGACAAGGAATACCCATGAAAAGAGATGTGAGGCAACATTGCAGGCCCAGCAGGCAAACATGGCAAGGATCGGGGAGTGGGTTTCACTGAGAAGAACAGTGAGATATCGACTCGCACAGGTGATCCTTGCTGCCAAAGGCCCCTCCATGGGGCAGAACATATTTGAACTGCAGGGCACTTGCCTGAGCCCTATTGGGTCATAGAATCACAGAAATGATGAAACACAGAGCTGGCTATTTAGCCTATCGTTTCTACACCATCTCTCCAAATGAGCATTTTACCTGGTGCCATTCACCTGCCTTTTCTCTGTAACCCTGCACTTCTTCCTTTTCAAATAATTGTATAATTTCCCTTTGAATGCATCCATTGAACCTGTCTCCACCCAATTGTCAAGTGTTGAATTCTAGACCACATGCACTCAAATATTTCGGAAATGGTATTAGAAAGTCTAAAATTAATAAAGTAATTGTTATATTATAACAGTGGAGAGGACATTAATGTAAGTTCATTCATGAATATCTTTTGCAGGAATTTATATTCATGCAATTCATTCTGGGCATTTCCACACAGAGCTAATTAGTTCTTGAAAAATAATAGAAATTCATCTTAATTGGAAAAAAAAATGCTATGCGTTTACTTCTCCACTTTCCACTATTTAGAATTGAGGTTTTCCTGTTTTGTGCCTAAAGGATCACCAAGGTGCAGCGCATAATGGAAAATCAGAATCGAATAATTACCACCAATGATGGAAATGGCTGAACATTGTATCCATTAAGATGAAAAATGGGTGTGGAGGATTACACATCCATCATAGAATCCACTTGATTTACAATCCCTGCAGTCCTCTTATAAATTTCTTTCATATGTTGTTGATCCATGATCAACAATACCAATGTCTATTAATGTAGCATCTTTAACATATCCTCAATCAAATATGAAACCAAGCCACATGAGGAGCTTTTAGTTGAGGTGACAAAAAGCTTGCTCTAAGAGGTAGGCTTCTGTCTTAAATAGTGCCATAGAATTGCTACAATGCAGAAGGAGGCCTTTTGGCCCATCCCTGCACTGGCCCTCCAAGAGCATCCCACCCAGACCCAACTCCCCACCCTATTCCCTGTAAGCCAGGTTTGTCCACATAGTTTACACATCCCTAAACCCTATGGGGCAACTTGGCATGGCCAATATACCTACCCTGCACATCTTTGTATTGTGGGAGGAAACTGGAGCAAAGATCCACACAGACATTGGGAAATCGTGAAGACTCCATGCAGACAGTGACCCAAGAAAGAAATTGAACCTGGATCCCTAACACTTTGAGGCAACAGTGCTAACCATTGTGCTACCATGCCAGCCAGATAGTTTTTGCAAACAAGGAAGGAAAGCAGGTGGAGAGATGTATGGAGGGCATCCAGAGCTGAAGGTCTAGACAATTAAAGGGGTGGTCACCAATGTTGGAGCAATTAAAATTGAAGGTAGCCAAGAAGCTAGAATTAGTTGAGCTCAGATATCTCAGCACTGGAGAAACTGGAGAAGATTATAGCAATAGAGAAGAATTACACCATGGAGGGATTTCAAAAAAAGGATGAGAATTTTAATATCGAGACATTGGTTGACTGGAAACCAATCTAGGTCAGCAAGAATTGAATCAGAGATAGTAGGAACTGCCGATGCTGGAGAATCCGAGACAACAAGGTGCAGGGCTGGATGAACACAGCAGGCCAAGCAGCATCATAGGAGCAGAGAGGCTGATGTTTCGGGCCTAGACCCTTCATCAGAAAAGGGGGAGGGGAAGGGGGTTTTGAAATAAATAGGGAGAGAGTGGGAGGTGGATAGAAGAGGGATAGAGGAGAGGATAGGTGGAGAGGAAACAAACA
>NC_063337.1:43873197-43900875 GCF_021869965.1 Rhincodon typus
CCCCCACCCCAGGCCCTAAGAAGACCTTCCACATCAAACAGATGTTCACCTGCACATCTGCTAATGTGTTATACTGTATCCGCTGTTCCAGATGTGGCCTCCTCTACATCGGGGAAACCAAGCAGAGCCTTGGGGACCGCTTTGTGGAACACCTACGCTTGGTTCGCAACAAACAACTGCACCTCCCAGTCGCGAACCATTTCAACTCTCCCTCTCACTCCTTGAACGACATGTCCATCCTGGGCCTCCTGCAGTGCCACAACGATGCCACCCGAAGGTTGCAGGAACAGCATCTCATATTTCATTTGGGAACCCTGCAGGCCAATAGTATCAATGTGGACTTCACAAGCTTCAAAATCTCCCCGCTCCCGACTGCATTCCTAAACCAGACCGGCTTGTCCCTGCCTCCCTAACCTGTCCGTCCTTCCTCCCACCTATCCACTCCTCCCACCTCAAGCCCCACCCCTCTCTCCTACCCACTAGCCTCATCCCGCCTCCTTGACCTGTCCGTCCTCCCTGGACCGACCTATCCCCTCCCTAACTCCCCACCTACACTCACCTTTACTGGCTCCAACCCCGCCTCTTTGACCTGTCTGTCTCCTCTCCACCTATCTGCTCCTTTATCCATCGTCTATCTGCCTCCCCCTCTCTCCTTATTTATTTCAGAATCCCCTTCCCCTACCCCATTTCTGAAGAAGGGTCTAGACCCGAAATGTCAGCTTTCATGCTCCTCTGATGCTGCTTGGCCTGCTGTGTTCATTCAGCTCAGCACCTTGTTATCTGTGAAAATACATGCTGCTACAGAAAACTGGTCTCCCTGAGTAAACTGTAACACACTACTATCACCAAAGATTTAATCCCAGTTTGTGGTGAGTTTGCTATTTCCAACTAAGTGGAGGTGAGGTTACCAGAGATGTCTTTGACAATCCTCATTTCAAGAGAGAAAAATGTCTAAGGTTTCTATTTCTGATTGTTTCCTGTTCTATAGATTGAGAGCAACATGATGCTCAGCTGTAGTGCCTGCCTCTTCCCTCTGCTCTGCAGTGATTGTCAAATACATCAAGATTCCCATTGAAGTATTGAAAGTTTGTTTTTTTGATGCTGAAGCAATCAGATTCAAATACATGATGGGAGAAAGCTGTTTTCTTTTAAAATGTTGAATACATTGACTGGGAAAGGAATTAGAGTACACTTTGCAAATGGCTTCAGGACACAACAGGATGCATATCACCAAAGAATTGTGATTCTACTATTAAATTCTGGAATGATAATCAAATCTATTGTTTCGATAACCTTTTCCTGTTTTTGAAATTCTTTTGTCTAAATTGGAACTGAAAGCATGCTGATCAGGGAACATCAAATCAGAATACAAATTATTTGGCAATTGCTGGAAACTTAGAGGTTGTCCAGCACAGACTGTTCCTGATCATTACATTAGAAATAGGAGGGGCACATATCACCCCTGGTATTTATGGAGCCACATTCTAATGGATTCAACAGCTGGTATTATTTGAGAGTCTCCTTACTTCATGGCTTTCCGTGGAATGGACAAATATGGTTTTCAATTTTACACCTACAAAATAGCACAACTGAAATACATAGAGACCAAAGGAATGGCAATATCACTTGCCGTTAATGGCTTATTATCAGGAATGCTGACAATTAGATTTCGACTTCTCCACCTAAATTGGAAAAGGTAAATTGAAATTTTTCAATATAAAATAGAAATAATGGAACCTACAAATTGCAAGTACAAACGGTGGAGACTACATGAGAGTGAGATTTAGACTAAGTGTTTATAGCTAACTTGGTTCACAAGATAAGTTTGGGTCTTTCCCAAATTTAAAAATAGATTAAATGTCAGACTCTGATGCAGAACTAACAACATTCAAATAAGTTAAATTACTTTTTTTAATAGGGAGCTACCTGATAGTGACAGTTATCAGTTGAAAGTAGTTGGTTTAATTGTGTTGCAGTGATAGTGTCCTTATCTCTGAGCCAGGAGACTGGAGATCAAATGCCACTTGCTGAACACATGTATAATGACATCCCTGAACAGGTTGATTGGAAAATATCCTTAGTCTGTTGTGTGGGGGGCTTTTGTGGCACAGTGGTAGTATCCCTACCACTGAACCAATAAGCCTGGATTCAAGTGCCACCTGCTCCAGAGGTGTGTAGTGACATGTCTGAGCAGATTGGTCAGAAAATATCTTAACTGTTGTGAAGGGGATGTTGTTGTGCAGTGGCACTGTCCCTCCTGAGCCAGGAGGCCTGAGTTCAAGCCTCACCTTCTCCGAACATCTCAGAATAGATGATTAAAAAATTTCATTGTGTGTTCCTTCAAGTCTGAAGTGGTCAAGTGTAGATTGGTATAAGCATGTTTCTAGTCTAACAAGAAGTCCCTTGTAGCCTAAATAGCAAAAAGTTTACTGCATTCTTGTATTTATTTACAGATTACATGAATATGACTGACATCACTACGGAGCAGGTTTGATTCATTGGCTCAGGTATTTTGCTTATCAACTCCTTCTCTACTCCGACCAAGTCTTTCTGGACAATCACATTGGATGGTTTTTATTCTTCTTAATCAAGTATAAGCTCTTTCAGATCCATGCATAATATTAATCACTGTAGCAGGAAGCTAACTTCATGACTTATCAGAGGCTGCAGAGAAGAGACAGGTTTTTCAAATTGCACAGGCAGTAAGGGTGCCATGGTTGGTGACAATGCCTGAGTGAAACATACATTGAGAATAATAGCAAATTTGGTTCTCCTGTGCACAGGAAACTTTAAGGAAAGTTCATGACAACTCATAAAGTATGTACAGTATTAGTCAGATTTATCAGTACAAGTAAGGTTTTATTAATCATTATATGTTCATTAGCAATGACATTTTTTAGCAGTAGCAATATTAACTAATAAATAAAGAATGGCAGAGTGCAGCTTTTAGATTGCATCCTGCACAATGTTGAAACTCCAAGACATTTCCCATGTCTAGGAGAGCCACTTGTGCAAGAAGGGTTGTCATTGCATCAACTTAAGCTGCAGGCTACAGAAGTTAAACATCCGCTGGCATCACTGCCATGAGTTCTTGAGGCTGACAGCTATGTGGATTACACATTCACAGATGTGGTGATTTTGCAGCTTAAAAGGGTTAAAAGGGAGAGAAGGAAAGGGTAATTGCCAGGTGATCAAAAAGGCACAGGCAGGTATTGTAGGAGCACCCTGAGTTCATCCCACTCTCCAACCAGTATTCAGTTTTGAAAACAGATGAGTATGATGGTTCATCTGGGAAGTGTAGCCAGAGCCATGACCATGGTACAAGAGGTAGCTTACCTGCAGAATGGGGTTCAAGGGAGACTGGGAGAGCCACTGTGATAGGCAAATACAGAAGCTTCAGCAAATGCAGACCTGAATCCAGGATGATGTTTTGCCTTGGTAGTGCCAGGGTCAACTTTGGTTGAGCATTCTGACCAAAGTAATGATTTCCAGATATTCAAAAGAAACAATAAAAAATGGAGTATAAATCAAACAGGGAAGGACTGCAGAATTCTGAGGTGCATGAGTGACAAATGTTTAGTATACAGAAGTAATTAAGAAAACTAATGGAAAGCTATCCTCTATTTCAAGAGGATTTGAACATGAAAATAAGGGTGCTAGGTTTCAGTTATACAAGTTGAGACCCTATCTCTAATACTCTAATACTGTGTATGATTTTGGTCTCCTTATTTAATTGCGTTATTGCAATGGAGGCAATTCAGAGGAGATTTACAAGATTGATTCTTGGAATGGGCAGGTTGTTTTATGCAGATAGATTGGACAGAGTGGACTTGTAGCCATTAGAAATTACAAGTTTGAGGGTTGACATTATTGAAGTATATAAGATCCTGAACAGGCTTGATGAGGTGAACATGGGAAGGATGTTTACACTTGAGAAAGTCCAAAATTAGGAAGCACTGGTCCAAAATTTAAGGTCAACCATAAAGGATTCAGATGAAAAGAATTGATTGCTCTCAGGTGCTGTGAAACTTTGCAACTCTATGTCATAGAAGGTGGTCAAAGGGGAATCATTGAATATTTTGGAGACAAAAGTAATACTTATCAGGCAAGGGAATTCAACATTATTGAGGGTAGATAGGCATGTGAAATTTGAGCACAAGCAGATCACTCATGACCTTATTGATTGGCAGAGCAGACCCAAGTAACCTACTTCTGCTCTTCATTCATATGTTCTTATGCCATGCTTAAGTGATAATGGAAATATGATAAAGGGATGGATGTATGTTTGGCTGGAAAATTAGAGCAAGAAGGAGGACGTTAGATTCTGAGGACATTGGGAATAGCTCTGATGAAGATGAGATCTTTAAAGGCCAGATGAATGCACCAAAATAGAGTCAAAACTGAGTTCCTTGTAGGCTGTTCTGCCAACACTATTGGAGAGGGTTTAAACTAACTTGGCAGGGATATGGGAACCAAGGGTTACTATCGGAGAGTATACTAAGGTACATAGAATACTGAGAGCTATAGATAGCACTAGAATAGAGGGTAATATGTTAAAAGGTTATTCAAATATAGACAGGGATAGTGGTAGTGTTAAGGGCAAAGAGGGGCCAGAGTTCATAGTGTGTTCAGGAGAAAGGAAGCACTGCTAGGCTTGATTCTTGGAAATGAGGTAGGCCAAATACAAAGTGTCAGTGGGAGAGTATTTGGGGAATACCGATAACTGCATAAAAACTTCAAAAGAACATTGACAAGTTGGAGTAGTTGGAGGATAGATGGCAGATGAAATTTAAGTTGGAGAAATGTGAGGTGATTTAATTTGGTAGAAAAGACAGGGAGAAGCAGTATAAAATATAGGGTACAACTATAAAGTGAGTGCAGAGGGAGATGGACCTGGGAATGTATGTGTATGTAATGGTGAAAATACCTCTCTCAAGTCTGTGGGTTTCAAGTCAGCAAAAATATTATTTGGGCATATACATGGAAGCAAGTCTCAAATCACCGGAGAGCCTCATTCAACTGTACAAATTTTGTAGCGCTATCATGCTATAGTACCTGTTCTACCAGAACATAGTTCATCAATTTCAGGTTCACAGGTCAATGGTAACCTGGTAACCTATGATTCCTTTGTTTAATGTTTTAGGACATTTTGTTTTGTGTTTAGAGAACATAAGTAAACTAACATTACCTTCTCTTATTGTCAACAAATAGTCCATAAGGCGTTAAAGATGCAGGATAGGTCAAGAGAGCATATAATAAAGCATACAGTTTCCTAAGCTTTTCATCACTTATATAAGTGATTTGGATGTGAACAGAGGAAGTATGGTTAGTAAGTTTGCAGATGACACCAAAATTGGAGGCATACTGGACAAGCGAAGAAGGTCACCTCAGAGTACAACGGGATCTTGATCAGATGGGCCGATTGGCCGAGAAGTGGCAGATGGAATTTAGTTTAGATAATTGTGAGCTACTGCATTTTTTGAAGGCAATTCAGGGCAGGACTTATATGCTTACTGGGGAGTGTTGCTGAACAGAGAACCTTGGAGTGCAAATTCATAGTTCCTTGAAAGTGGAGGTGCAACTAGATAGGATAGTGAAGAAGGCATTTGGTATGCTTAACTTTATTGGTCAGTGTATTGAGTATAGGAGTTGGGACGTAATGTTGTGGCTGTACAGGACATTTGTTAGGCCACTTTTGGAATACTGTGTGCAATTCTGGCCTCCCTGCTATAGGAAGGATGTTGTGAAACTTGAAAAGGTTCAGAAAAGATTTACAAGAATGCTGCTAGGATTGGTGGGTTTGAACTATATGGAGAGGCTGAATAGGCTTGGGTTATTTTCCCTGGAGCATAGGAGGCTGAAGGATGACCTTATAGATGTTTATAAAATCATGGGAGGCATGGATAGAGTAAATAGACAAGGTCTTTTCACCAGGGTAAGGGAGTCCAAAACTAAAGGGCATAGGTTTAAGGTGAGAGGGGAAAGATTTAAAAGGGACCTAAGGGGCAAATTTTTCATACAGAGAATGGTGCGTGTATGGAATGAGGAAGTGGTGGAGGCTGGTACAATAACAACATTTAAAAGGCATCTGGATGGGTACATGAATAGAAAAGGATTAGAGGAATAAGGGACAAATGCTGGCAACTGGGACTAGATTTATTTAGGATATCTGATTGGCATGAATGAGATGGACAGAAGGGCCTGTTTCTGTGCTGGATATCTCTATGACTCTATGATTCTATGACTCTAATAGGGACATTGATTACAAAGATAAGGAGTCATATTGAGCTTATGTAATACACTAGGTCAGCTTAACCTGGAGTATTACATCCAGTTTTGGGTGCTACTTTTTTGGAATGTTGGAATGGCACTGGATACAGCGCAAAAGAGGCTTACAGGAATAATTCCAGGTATGCAGAAGTTCAGTTATTAAGATAAATTTGAGAAACTGGGACTGTTCTCTTTGATGAAAAGAAGGCTGAGATGAAATTTGATGGAATTATTGATGTTCAAAACCACAAGCAGTTTGGACACACTAAATAGGGAAGACATCAACTCATGATAACATCAAGAATGAAATGGCACAGATTTAGGGTAATTAGCAAATGAAGCAAAAATGAAATGTGGAAATAACTTCTTCAAGCAGCATGTGGTCAGTGTCTAATGCACTACCTGAGAGTGGAGGCAGGTTTAATTGAGGCAGTCAAAAAGGAATTAGATGGTTATTTGAAAATGAAGGATGTGCAGGATTATGGAGGGAATGCAGGAGAATGGCTATTCTTAGAGATGAGGGGCTGAATGGCCTCCTTCTGCACTGTAACAATTCTGTGATTTAAAAGTTAGTTGTTAAGTTAAGATAGTGGAAATTACTTAAGCTTTACCCCCTGAATCTTTGAAGTGACTTACATACTTAAAATAATGGCTGTGTACGCATCAAATAACAGATGTGGAAAATGCATTAAAAACTGTACTCATATTTCATATAAATCATATAAGCCAAGAGACAAAAGGTTATGATGTTATTTGGTGAATCCCTGCCAAATTGTATCAGTTCTTCTATTTATACTGCTAACAGTCAACATATTGTTAATGTGGATGCTCTTAAAAGCCATGATGCCCATCTAAACAAAATGGTTTTCCTAGGGAGTGCTGCTGAACAAAGAGGCTTTGGAGTGCAGGGTCATAGTTCTTTGAAAGTGGAGTTGCAGGTAGATAGGATAGTGAAGAAGGCATTTGGTATGCTTGCCTTTATTGGTCAGTGCATTGAGCATAGGAGTTGGGAGATCATGTTGCAGCTGTACAGGACATTGGTTAGGCCACTTTTGGAATACTGTGTTCAATTCTCGTCTCCCTGCTAAAGGAAGGATGTTTGTGAAACTTGAAGGGGTTCAGAAACAATTTACAAGGATATTGCCAGTGTTGGAGTGCTTGAGCTATAGGGAGAGGCTGAATAGGCTGGGGCTATTTTCCCTGAAGTGTCAGAGGCTAAGGGTGACCTTATAGAGATTTATAATCAAGAGGGGCATGGAACAGGTGAATTGCCAAGACCTTTTCCCTGGGGTGGTGTCGTCCAAAAGTAGAAGGCATAAGTTTAATGTGAGAGGGGAGAATTTTAAAAGGACCTAAGGGGTACCTTTTTCATGCAGAGAGCTTGTGTTTTCAAATAAGCCTTTGGACTATAACTTGGAGTTGTTTGATTTCTGACCTTGTCCTCCCCAGTCCAACACCAGCACCTCCACATCATGGAATGAGCTGCCAGGAGAAATGGTGGAGGCTGGTACAGTTACAACATTTAAAAGGCATCTGGATGGGCATAGGAATAGGAAGGGTTTAGAGGGATATGGGCCAAATGCTGGCAAATGGGACTGGATTAATTTAGTCTATCTGGTCGGCCTAGATGAGTTGAACCGAAGGATCTGTTTCCGTGCTGTACAACTCTATGACTCTATGATGCTATTAAGTGAGACCTGTAAAATGCCATTTTAAATGGAGCAGCCAAACTTTTGTAATGAGTTGTGTGGTCAGTTGAGACAATTGTTACATAATTTATGTCCACATTAGAGATTTACTTATGTTCAGCATCACTGATCTCTTATGAAAGGCATAAACATGCTTCACACTACCATTTCTTCATGGAGAGATAGGAAGCTAAAGGTTTAGTCGCTGACACCTCTCTCAACTTGTTGTACCATCAGTTGTAAGGCTCTGAGCTGCCATGCTGAATCAAAAGTCTCCTGCTTTTGGTGAGAGAAGCCATATCAAATATATTGCCAGCTAAGCTAAACTCAGTTTAATACAATACATGGAAGAAATTCCTGTTAAATTAAAAAATTTCTCTCTAATCTTGCTAGTGTCCCAGTTATCTCAATAGAATGTGATATTAAGTATTCATCATCCTGTTCTTTAATGACTTCATTTGATACTCTAGAGTAATAGGCCTAATCTACGCCTAAATTGAGTATGTACCCAGGAAGAAACTGCTTTTGCCAATTGAAGCAATTTTAACTTTGCAGCAACATCACAACATAAACCAGTGCCAAAATCCCTTCCAGGCTAAGTAAGTACAATTCCCAAAATACTGCAAAGAGTAAGGTCAAATTTCAAAAGACTAATAATAATCACCAGTAGAAAAATCATTTTTTATGCCTGATTAAAGTTAAACCAAAAACACTGCAAGTGATAAATGTAATGTCATAATTTCATAGGAAAACAAATAAATGTTTGTGAAAGGGTAAGATATATTGTTGCAAAAAGGAAACTTTGCAAATCTTTGTCAAGTTAAAACATAATGGGATTTGCAAATGAAATGCAAATAAAATGAACAAAAGGGAATTAATTATGAGAATATGCTTAATTTCCAATTATTCTCATCTTCATTACTGACTTCAAGCAACTTATTTTTTAACCTGCCAAATTAAAGCGCTGTAAATTACAGATCTAAAATGCAGGAGCAATTTGTTAAATTGATGTTGGTTTTTACGTTCAGTTTGAAGCAAACATTTGAGATAACGGCATGAAAATACATATTATTGCCTCCGTGATTAGATTTTCCAGGTCTGGGAACATAGGTACTGAAGTAGGCTATTCAGTCCCGCATGCCTATTCCACCATTCACTGAGACCGTGGCAGATCTGTGGCTTAACTCCATATATCTGCTATTCATCTATATCCCTGAAAACCTTTACTTAACAAACTTTATCTTTCTCAGATTGATGTAAGAACTGATCCAGCATTAGTTTTCATTTAAGTATAGGAATTCCAAACCTCCACTAGCCTGTGTGTGTAGAAGTGCTTCCTAACATCTCTCCCGAATGGTTTGGCCCTAATTCTGAGTATGCTCCCTAGATCTAGAATCTCCAACCAATGGAAATAGTTTATCTTTATCTGCCCTGTCTTTTCATGTTAGAATCTTGAAGACTTTGATCAAATCACCCTTTAAACCTCTAAATTCTAAAGAAAATTGGGCAATTTGTATAATCTCTCCACATAACTTAACACTTGAAGTCCAGGTATCATTCTTGTAAGACCACATGGTACTCCCTCCAAGGAATAGTGCCTAGGTCTGCTCACAGTGCTCCAAGTGGGGTCAGAGTTTTGTATAGCTGCAGCATAACATCTGTATCCTTGTATTCCAGACATCTACACATAAAGGCCAGCATTGCATTAGCCTTCCATTATTCAGCCTCAATGTGAAGTTCAATCATTCTTCAATTAAATAAACAATCATGTTCATACCTATTGAGAAATATTCTTCTAAAGCATTTAAATGCATCATATTAAAAAATAATCATAACCATTTCTCCTCTGTTCTCTTCTGGGGGAAAAATGGCATTTGCATCATTCAGAATAATGATATATTTAGCAGCAAAACCTCTTCAAAATATCATCATTATCCTGAATATCCCAGTGTCACAATCACACCCTATTATCCAGCATTAGAACTGTACATTACACTGTTTATGACCAGAATGCTACTTTTCAAATCTGATTTCCCTTCAAAAAACTCAAAAATATCAAAGACACGCTATTCATCAGGAAATTCAAATCATGCTATAGCTGTTGTTTTGGCAAATAGCACAATTATAATGATAACACAAAATCAGTAATATTCTGCTGCTCCCTCAGCAGGCTGCAAGTATGCTGATATCCTTAGTGCTTTGCAGTCTGCTTGTGTTTAATGAGTGTCAGGCCTTATATATTAACTGTATTCTTTATAAAGCTACTGTTTTATGCAGCATGCTGCTGAAGATCTGTTAGCATGTCAGCGCCCCATCATGGAACAAAGCAATTTCATACAAAGACAAATGTGAAAAGAACAAGTAGATTTTATGAAACCACATCCAAAAGAAACAACGAGTTGCCAATCCCCTGTTGAAATTACTGTTTTACAATAGTGCAATTGTTCTTTCATAACGAATCAACACCCGGAGAGGCATATCCTAAAAGAATGTAGCTAAATCAACAATCCTTTACAATTTACAAGTAGAATGAAAGAGTACCTTTATGCAGTTGGGAAAGCTGGTTCTATCAAATTACTCAATGTAAGTTAAGTTTGTGTGAGAGATGTAAGATAAAGATTAATGTATATTTAGGAGGTAGCACCTTGAATTTTTTTTAAACTTAGAATTACAGTGCTCAGCAGGATGAAATTCTTGGGGTCAAAGAGGTTGGAAAGTTAATCTATCTCCAGTATGGTAGGATGTTGGAATTTGGTGCAGACCCCAAACTTCCAGATTTCTACTCCATTTAAATCCAGCTCAAATTCCATCTTGGGTGGGTCAGGACAGCCTTCCTTCCACTATCTCTACACCCAATGGGACATGGCTGGAAGAAATTCCCAGCTGCACAAGAAATTCAACCACACCGCAGGCTTAATATGTCTCCGTATCAGCTGAGAGATAGCCATAGGAGTCACAAATGTTAAAATAATTGATCTCCCGTAACTTTCCAATAGTGGGACCCATTTCTTACCTGCACATTGTTAAGATATTGGCCTTTCTGCTCATTGGCTTTTTTCCAGATGTTTCAGAAACATTGTAGGTTGTGGGAACATTCTTCAGCTGTTGTGTTGGACAGGTTGGATGTATAAACACAAGCTGCCAAACCTATTCACAGGTACAATGCTGTCCCCAAGATTTGTGACCTTCTTCACCCTGGACAGGGAGCTTCACTTCCATTGAGCTTTTGCCAGACTCGTAGGTCTCTTGGAATTTTTGGGCTCACTGTAATAAGCTTCCATGGAACAGTGCTACATGTTTAAACAAAAATGTAAAAGGGCTAATTACTAATCGTAAAATTACCTTTTGAGATAAGTGATCACAGAAGGATAGAATTTTATATTATGTTTGAAAGGGAGATAGTTCAACTTGAAGCAATTTTAGGTTTGAATGAAGGAAAATATGAAGGAAAGAGGCACAAGTATATAGGCAATGGCCAATCTATAAAGAACAATTACATGGCTTATAGCATTTATACATTGCTTCAAGATGCAAAAACTCAAAAATTGTCAGGCAACTATGGCTGACAAATGAAGATAAGAATTGCATAAGACTAAAGTAAAAGGCTTATAAGATGGCCAGAAATAGAAATGTATCTGAGGACTGGCAAGATCTTAGAATATAGCAAAGGATGACCAAGAAACGAATAAGGAAAAGATATCTAAAATATGAATGCATTCCAGCAAAATAGCATTAAATTGGATAGCAAAAGCTTCTACAGATACATAAAAAGGAAATATCTAGCTAAGACGAATGTAAGTCCATTACAGCTAAAGTCAGGAGAATTTTTAAGAAGAAATTGAGAATTGGAGAGAAGCTAAATCATTAGTTTGTGCCTGTTTTCACTGAGAAAGATGAAAGAACTGTCCTAAAAATCCGCCAGTCAGCACACTGTTCTTGACCAATTAATCAGCCTTTAATTCCCCTAAAACCTCATTCACACAACACTGCAGCTCTACATGTCCCCATCATTCCATCCCTCTATTATAGACTATCTCAGTCATCATGACCAAAAACCTAAAAAAAAGAAAAAACTCTTTCAATACCAAATTTGTCCAACAATAATATCAATAATACCCAAGTTTAAGGGAATCATATCATGAATTTATGAAAGAGAAATGATGTTTGACAATTTTGAGCATTTTTTTCAAGATTAAGCAAGTGGGGTAGTTAAAGGGGAAACAGTAGAAGTAGTAATCGAAGGATTCCAAAATGTATTCGTTAAGTTATTGTACAAAAAATTAGTATGCAACATAGGATCTCACAGAGCTGGGGGAAATATATCAGTATGAATGAGGATTGGTTATAGAACAGGAAGGAAAGAGAATATAATGACATTTTCGAGTAACTGGTGATTGCTGAACTCTCACTCTTTACAATAGATATTGAAAACTTAGAAAGAGTAATGGATCTAAATTTACTGATGATAATGTTAAGTGGAAATGTAAGCAGCAAGGAGGATATAAAGAGATTATAAAGAGGTGTAGATCAGTTTTGTAAGTGGGCAGTGAGCTGGCAGCTGGAGTATACTGTGAGGATATGTAAGGATTTTCATTTTGGTAGTAAGAGTAGAAAAGTTAAATGTTTTAAAAGACATGAAATTTGTATACATTCATGTTTAGAAAGATTTGGGTGTACTCATGCAAGGAATGCAGAAAGTTATCATGCAGAGACAACACACACACAGCAAGATAAATGGCAATTGAAGTACAAGGTTAAGAAAACCTTGGTACAATTTTATAGAACTTTGGTCAGCCCACACCTAGAGCATTGTGCAGTTTTGGTCTCAATGCAAGGATATACTTGAAAAGGAAGATACACTCGATTGGTTCCTGCAAACAGAGTGCTGTCCTATAATGAGAGTTGAGTAAATTGTAAAATCAAAAGATTATAAGAAACAGCAGCAGATGTAGGCAATTTGGCCCAACATGTCTGCTCAGCCATTCGGTAGGAACATTGCTAATTTTTTAATAGCTTTGTGTCTGTCTATAATGGGTGACCTCTAAATTTTAGTTTGTACCCCAAGTTCTAGATTCCCCCCTGAGAGAAATGATCCTCCTAGCATCTACCCTGTCAGGCTTCCTCCGGATCTTATATGTTTCAGTAAGTCCACCTCTCATTCTGCTAAACTCCAATGGATAGAAGACTGTATTTGGATGGTGTGCCTGGCATTGCTGCAGATGTGTTCAAAAAAATGAACCTGCAAGAGGAGGGTTGAGGTTTACAGTATCGTTAAGTGTGACAATGAGAGAGTACAATATTCCTGATTGCTCGAGGTTATGAATGGGTGAGTGATGGTGGTACCACGTATTGAATGGCATGAGGGTTGTGTGTTATGATGATATGGGCATGTAGTAATGATATATTTACTAACCTTGACAGTGTATGCGAAGTGACTAAACTTTCACTGATGCACCATTTGGTACTTGGGGACCTGATTCATTACAAAATAGACACGAGGGGCAAATTTTCTACACAGAAGGTGGTTCGCATGTGGAATGAACTTCCTGAGGAAGTAGTGGATGTGGGCACAGTTACAATGTTTAAAAGACACTTAGATAAGTACATGAATAGGAAAGGGATATGGGCCAGGAGCAGGCAGGTGGGACTATTTTAGTTTAGGATTATGTTCAGTATGGACTGATCAGACTGAAGGTTCTGTTTCCGAGCTGTATGACTCAATGATTCTATGAAAAAATTACTTCTATTGACATCTGCTTCCATTCCCTTCACAGGGTTTTTTTCAGAGAGTCACTTCATTGCTACTCTATTAGTTGTTTTATTCCTAACCTGAAAGATTTTTACAAGTATTTCTTCCAACTCTTGCAGCCTGAATCCACTTCCATTTAAGAGGATTAGCTTGTCTTCAGTAAGTGCAGACTGATGTGCAGCTAGTTAGCGTCACATTTTGTAGATATACATACAAAATAGTAGTAGTAGTTTTAGGCTTTTTGGTCCCTTAAGCCTGCTCTCCCATTCAAAAAAAACATGGCTGACCTGTTTGATCTTGAATTCCACCTTCCCATTTTTATCAATAACCTTAGATTCCTCTGTATAACAAGAAGCTATCTGTCTCTGTTTAAAAAATATTTAATGACTCCACTTCTACTGCCATCTGAGGCAGAGGATTCCAAAGTCACACAACCACCTGAAAGAGGAAAAAAAATGTTTTTCTCATTGTCCTAAAAGCCCCCTCATGTCTGTTTTGTAATGAATCAGGTCCCAAGGACCAAACGGTTGCATCAGTAAAAGTTTAATCACTTCATCAAGGTTGGTAAATATATCATTACTTCATATCCATACCATCATAACACACAACCCTTATACCATTCAATACATGGCACCTCTATCACTCACCCATTCATAATCTCGAGTAATCAGGAATATTGCACTGTCCCACTGTCACACACTTAACGACACTGCAAACCTCAAACCACCTCTTGCAGTTTCCTTTTTTTTTGAACATATCCACAGCAATGACAGGCTCACCATCCAAATACAGTCTTCTATCCATTGGAGTTTAGGAGAATGAGAAGTGGACTTATTGAAAAATATAAGATCCTGAGGAGGCTTGACAGGGTAGATGCTAAGAGGGCCATTTCACTTATGTGGGAATTTTAAAACAATGCCCCCATTTCTAGACTGACCCAAAGGAGGAATGTTCTTTCCACCTGCAACTTCTTAAAACTTTTCTGGATCTTATACACCTCAATCAAGTCACTCTCCCGCTTCTAAGCTCCAGTGGAGACCAACTTAGCCTGTCCAATCTATCCTTAGCACACAACCCATTAATTCCTAGTAAACCTCCTCCGAACTGCCTCCAACACATTTATGATTTTCCTTGAATAAGAAGATCAAAACTGTGTGCTAATAACATGCTAATCAGACAAGAACATATTATGCATACTCTCTTGTCTTCTGCCAGCTGGCGAATCTTAGAAATCATAGAATCGTGACAGTGTGGAAGCAAGGTATTCAGCCAATCTTCTAACTATACTACTATGTCACCTCTTCGATGCTAGAATTAACCTTTGACATGACCTTATCAAATTCCTTCTGGATATCCAATTAGTCAGTGCACAGCAATTATTTCTTTTATTTGCATACCTTCTCCACGACAGTTGTCAAGCTAACTAATCTCTAGTTTCCTATTTTCTTTTACAGAATCTACAGAAGCCTGGACATCAAGGCATATCAAGAGTTTATTAAAGAAAAAGAAAGAAATATATGTTAGGTACAATGCATTAAGAACAGGAGCTTATAGAGAGTTTAGAGGGGGGTGCTTAAAAAAAAAATTAGGATGGCAAAGAAGGGCCGTGAAATATCTTTGGCAGATAGGATCAAGGAAAACTCCAAGGCATTTTACAAGTACGTTATGAGTAAAAGGGCTACCAGGAAAAAGTGGAGCCTATTAAAGACTGAAAAAGCAGTACGTGGGCAGAGCTAGAGGATGCGAGTGATGTCTTAAATGAATACTTCATTATCACATTAGCTATCCTCCAATCATCTGGACCTTGAACGAATACTTCTCATTTTTATTACAGAGGGGAAAGGCATTTTAAATGGAGATTTCAGTTGGACTGGTGATGTTTTAGGGAATTGTTAAGATTAATAAGGAGGAAGTAATAGATGTTATAATGTGCATAAAGGTGCATAAATACCCAGGGCCTGATGAGATGTATCCCAGGCTGCTTTGGGAGGCAAGGGAGGAGACTGTTGGGACCCTGTTGGAGATAATTAATGCTTCAGTCGCCCCAGATTAAGTGCGAGATGATTGGAAGATAACTAATGGAATTCCTTTGTTCAAGAAGGGCAGCAGGGCTAGGCCAGGTAATCACAGATTGGTTAGTCTGACACCAGTAATAGGGATATATTGGGAAAAAGTTCTAAGGGACAGGATTAATCAACACGTGGAAAGCTATGGATTGATCAGGGATAGTCGGCATAGATTTGTTGATGGGAGATTTGTTAGAGGCTATGGGGCAAGTGCAGATCAATGGGATTAGTATAGTTTGGTGTTTCTACATTGTTTCCATTAGTTTTTTTCTATATTTACAGGGGTTCTTACGGTCCCTTTACACGTTCCTTATATGTTTACTCACATAATGTGATGAAGGATCTGTGATTTATATATATATTAGTATCACTGTTTTACAACTTTGATTTTAAATTAGTGACATATGAATGTTAGTCTATCTTTGTGAAGGAGTTTAAACATTAACTGGCTCCATTTTTCCTGAATCATAATTTTAAACTAGAATATGTCTGAAAGCAGATGACTGAAGGCTTCCTGGAATGTTTTTATTGCGGGGATTTACAACAGGAAAGAGAAAACATTGAAAGACATTAGCATTGTTTTTGGGCTTAGAATAGTTAAGCATTGATTTTAGCTTGGAAATACCCAGAGATCGGAAACATTTTGGGGCAGTTTGAAGAAGACTTGACTCAAGTCAGATGAAGTTTAGTCTTTCCCAGAAAAAGGATGTTCTTCAGAACAGTTAGGAGTGTTTGGTTTGAACGCTGCTGATGATTAAATGACTGGGGAAGTTTAGGATCTCAATTGTGTGAAGGTCATAGAAGCTTGCAGCTTACAGGCCTGCATGTGAGAAGAAGCAGTTGAGTCAAAGCCTACAGCCTTGATAAGGAAGGGAAATCCTTCTCTTTTTTGTTTGAAGTAACTTAAAAGTGATGCCGTTGGGAAGTAGATGGAATTTTGCTTTGTTCTGTGTTTTAAAATCTTTGAAATTGTTATATTTAGATCATTTGGTTTGATTTATTTGATTTCTTTTTCATTTTGTATCACAAACTTCTGTTTTATTGCTAAAACCAAATCTATAGCCTTGCGTGCTTATGTTTCAGTGAGAGACTACCATTTAAGTTAAGCAAAAAATAAAATACGATCTATATGTATCAGTTTAGGCTAAAGATTAGGGTGGGATCACTACAATACACTATTTCATCCCTTTTTAATCAATTTCTTAGCCCTCCTTTGCCAAATATTAAAATTCTCCCAGTTAAGCTTACTAATTTTTCCAGCAACTTTTGGATCAACTATTATCCTTAATTTGTCTTTGTTAGTCACAGTTGGGCCACTATTGCATGTGCTGGACTGCATGCCACAAACATTTTGATGAGCAGGTTGTGTGGCATATCTGTGCTGCCTGCATCCAATTGACCATGTACAAGGTAAGCCTGTATCATCAGACGTAGATGTGCATAGAGAGTTATCAGGGGTATGGTCAGTCATCAGTTCAAGCTATCAAACCAAGAGAGTCATCAGACTAGAGTCAGTCCTGGGGGGTCTGTACAATTATTGTCAAGGATGGGGTTAGGGGCTGGAATCAGGAAGCCTTGTTATAATAGGGAAGTGGGAGAATCAATGCTGCTGATTAGAGGCAACAACCTGGGATTATGAGGGGTTAAGGATGTTGAAGGAGGGAGGGAAGTGTAGTACATGGGAGTGTGTGACATGCTGTAGCAAGGCGGCATTATACATGATCACCACCACTGAGGCCTTGATGTCTGAGCAGTGTGCATTGTGGTGGTGGGTACGACAAAACTGTACAGATAGACCCCGGGAGGTAAGGATGAGAGTTGCAGTGGAGAAGTCCAGGTAGGGAGGAAACAGTTGCAACGGCCTCTTCAAGGAATGTCAGATAGAAAAGAAAATTGAGGTTTTGTGGGTGTGGAGGATTGGCCTGATGAACAGGCTGAGCTCGGGAGTCACAGTGTCTAGCACGACCTGCAAGAATGACACAGCCAAAATATGGAAGGATGCAGCCCACTGAAACATTCACCTTCACAATTTGGCTTTGAATCGCATTATCAGTGACTGGAACGTAAGTGAATGTCATTAAAAAACAGTTTCCTCCAGCTTAGAACTGCTTGCATGCAAATAAGTGCAAACACATTGGGTTTAACTGACAGTTTTATACAAGCTAACAAAATTGAAGTTCATGCAACCAGAACATTTTGCAAAGCCCTGCATTTCAAAAGTTATAACCTTCCATGAATGAATAATTTTAGAGCATAGAATAATGTATTTTAAATTGAAGCAAGAATTTTAAGGGCTAAATTTAACCCATGCCTCCTGATGATAGGGATATTTCTTGGGTGGGTTGGGGTTGTAGGAGGGTCAGGGGAAGAGGGAAGATGGGATGGAGGGTCAGGAATGGGGGTAGGATGAGTGGGTTTGCCCGATGAGCTGTCTCTGCCAATTATTCTTACCTGACTTGAGTCAAGTCTTCTTCAAACTGCCCCAAAACATTTTCAATCCCTGGGTTTTTCCAAGTTTAAATCAATCCTTAATTATTCTAAACCTAAAAGTCAGCTAATGTCTTTCAGTGGTTTCTCTATCCAATAGTAAATCCCAACAATAAAAACAAACAAATACACCCAACTGTTTGCATGACCTCAAGACATCACAACGCACTTCACAGCCCATGGGTCACTTTTGAAGTGTAGTCACTGTTGTGATGTAGGAAACTTTGCAGACAGTAAGTGGCAGCAGAGAACATAGAACAGTACAGCACAGGAACAGGCCCTTTGGCCCAGCATGTCTGTGCCGACCATGATGCCATTTTAAACTAATCCCATCTGCCTGCATATAGTCTGTATCCCTCTATTTCCTGCCTGTTATTGTGTCTGCCCAAATGCTTCTTAAATGTTGCTGTAGTATCTGCTTCTGCCTTCTCTCCTGGCAGCACAGTCCAGGCACCTACTACTCTCTCTAAAATGTCCCTCTCACACACCTCCTTTAAACTTTCCCCTTCTTTCCTTAAACATATGCCCCCGAGTATTTGACATTTCCACCCTGGAATAAGACTCCGACTATCCACTCTATCCATACCTCTCAATTGTACATACTTCTATCAGGTCGCCTCCTCAGCCTCCAAAGCTCTAGCGTAAACAATCCAAGATTGTCTAACCTCTCCTTGTAACTAATAAACACCAATCCAGGTAACATCCTGGTAAACTTCTTTTACATCCTCTCCAAAGCCTCTGCATCCTTTTATAGGGTGGGGAACAGAACTTCACACAATACTCCAAATATGGCCTAACTAAAATTTTATACAGCTGCAATATGACTTGCCAACTTTTGTACTCAATGCCCTGACTGATAAAGGCAAGCATGCCCTATGTTTTCTTTGCTACATTACCCACATGCATTTCAGTTTCAAGGAGCTATAGACTTTCGCCCCAAGATCCCTCTGAATATCAATGCTGCTCAGTGTCCTACCATTTACTGTATACCTTTCTCTTGCATTTGACCTCCCAAAATGCATCACCCCACAAACAGCAACACAATAATGGCCAGATAATCTGCTTTTTTTGTGTTTGGATTGAGGGATAAATTTTGGCCAGGACATAAGGAGGACATTTATCTACAACCCACTAAGCCACCAACACTTCAATTCACAAACATGACCCTTTCCAATTACCCGTTACCTTGATTCTCCACCCAACTGCCACTCTAGGCTCAGAGCCCTTCATCTCCTACACTGCTTCAATGTAAACTCAAGAAATGGAACTTCAACTTTTGATTACGCACTTAACAACTTGCTAAACTCAATGCTGAGTTCAGTAATGTCACAGCATTTGAGACCCATTTTTGGGCTGGCTGCTATTGTTTAGGCTTTTTTTTTCACAACTCACACTTTTTTTAGAACCACCCATTGTTTCCTTACTTATCCTATTACTATCTCCTTTGTTTTAATTGCACCATCACGTTGTTCATCATTTTATCTCTCTTGTTTTCCATTATTAGATCTTTCCTCTGTTCTTATTCACCTCTCCCTTTCTCTGCCTGTACACTTACTCACAATCTGCTTCATCTCCCACATTTTCAAGTTTGAACAAAAGGTCATCAACTTGAAAGTTCTCTCTCCACATACCCTTCCTAAGCAGCTGAACATTTCTGATATTTTCTGTGTTTATTTTTATTTCAGATATTCAGCATTTGCCTTGTTTTGCTTTTGTAGAACCCAATGCTGTTGTTCAGAAATTTTCTCAAAGTTTTTAGGTTGCATCAGGCTAGGATGGCTACTTCACTGCAAACCAAAGTCAGAACATCTCTACAGTAAGCCCAGGAAGAAACAGGCAAACGATTAACACATAAGTGACAAGTGATAGACATGCAGACATATTCACTCTGTAAGACATTGCTGGTGGTCTATTTTTCCTGTCTCTGTACATTTAGATGGTAGAGGAACAAGGAAGAAAATATTAGCAAGAAGAATAATGGGAGAGGGTGATGGTTTAATTATGAGGATTACTTTATTCAAGACAAAACATGCTATGCGTGTGTGTGTGTGGTATCTGTGTTAAAACATCAAACAATATCAGATGTTGGAAAGCCACCGGTAACTTGCAAACTTCCACTGTTGCCTTTCCAAGTTTGTCACTAATTTGGCGGTGACAAGATTTTGTAAGTCATTTCAGTTTTCAGCGGTGAATTCTTGCCTTTGATTGCACTTCACAGCAGTATGCCTTCTCTGCAGCACAGAGGCAGCTTGTACAATTCTACCCTGGAGCTCTGGCAGACAAAAAGAGCAGTAATGGCAACACTGCCAGGAGTACCAGTTGCCTTCTCCTTGGCCATCTCTCATTCCACAAGGCAGAGGGGTTGAGCACAGAGTTCAAGCATGTAGCAGGCAATATTCCCAACACAGATATAGACAGAAGAATAGTTTTCTAACATGATCGAGCAACAGCGCATCAGGAGGCTTGTGGTTCTCAGCAGATCATTGCTGTCATCTGCAGTCACCTGGAAAAGACCTTCCTCTAATGGACATGCATTGCCAGTGGATATCAAAATCAACGTTAATTAGTCCATTTTGCTTTCAGATTACAGATTTAGGTTTTATTGTCACATGCACTCAAGTTTGGGGTACTGGAGTACTGTGAAAAATGTAGAATGTTGCCACACATGGCACCATTGTAGGTACAAAATCTTTACAGAACCAGAAAAATAAAGAAGTAAGCTATAAAGTTCAGCACTACATAAGATTTCTTTATTCATTCATGTTTCATTTCTATTTCTCCCCACACACCCACTTGAATTACCCTCTGTCTCACAGTACTGTGATAAAATTTGTTCATCGTCCCTGCAGTCCCTGTAACTGCTGGGCAATTACTGGGGTCAAAATTCCTTGAATATTAACCCCTGATTCCCCGTACCTGCATCATCTGCAGTCACACTCTTCTGTGACTGATCACAGTCCAAATTTGAACGATGTCATCAGAGGAGTGTGACTGTTTTCCAGAACAAAGCATACATGGACCTGGCCCCATCACTGATGTAGCGCAATGTCACAGAGGTATAGAATTTCAAAGTCAAACAGCATAGAAACAGGTCCTTCGGCCCACCATGTCTGTGCCAAGCAACAAGTGCCAAACTGCACTAATCCCATTTACCTGCACTTGGTTCATTACATACAATGCTCTGGAATTTTAGTAATCATCAAGATGCTTCTTAAATGCTGCAACAGTACTTGCCTCCACTACCTTCTCAGGCAGCACATCCCATATATCTACCACCTGCTGGATAAAAAATGTTTTTCCTCAGATATCCTCTAAACCATTTGCTCCTCACTTTAAACTTTGCCGTCTTGTCTTAGATATGTCAGTCATGGGGAAGAGATTCTCACAATCTACTGAATCTCAATCAGATTCCCCACTCAGCCTCATCTGCTCCATGGAAAACAAACTAGCCTATCCACTCTCACCTCAAAAGTGAAACTTTTCGTCTCAGGCAACATTCTGGTGAATCTCCTCTGCACCTCTCCAATGCAATCATGTCTTCCCTATAGTATGGTATTCACAACTGCAGACAGTAGTACATCTGTAGCATAACCATTGTTTTATAAAGTGATAACTAGATTTTGTTGCTCCTACAGCTTGGACTCCGACTTCTCAACTGAGGTCCAAAGTTCTTCAAGCTGCAAAAACTTACTATAGATGTGTCCACCCCAATCACCCTGGTGTCCAGCAACTCCCACATACTGCAGCAGCAGCACATCATTTATCTTGGCATCATTTTCATATTTTGTTTAATCTATTCATTTTTCTAGTATTCGGCTCTTTACATTTGAAGAATCCCACAGTCATTATACTTTATTGTAATTGATTTACTTTTGCACCAGTATCAATCCTATCCTTAACAAGTTACTTTTAAGAAAAAGAGAGAAAATGAAGCTAGAGACCTAAACACAAACTAAAGACCTTGTTAAAGACTAGGCAGTGGTGCCCTCCAAAGTATATATCACCGAATGTCTCTCTCAAATTAAGAGAGATGACAATATTCCTTTTTTCAGACTGTGACCTTGTCTTATCTACCACATCTTACAAGTAGAAGATGCATTGTTCCTGTTGAATAGGAACAGATTCCATGACCCCTTGCTCTCAGTCTTATCTGGTTTTCTTTGCTGCACACATCATTGGTTACACAACATTGTTCTAAACTTACCCCTTTCTGTGAATTGTGACTGAGGTCTCAAGCAAAGTATCCAGATAATGTTTCCCATTCCTCATGTGATAGAGTCTCTTCAAAGTTGAACTCTAGTCCAATGACTCTGAACTGAAGCGAGTTGTGATGGTGTCAAAGTTTGTAACTAGATTCACTCAGGAGAGTCTTGTTGTCCACAAATTCTCATAGTGTAGTCCAGACATGCAATTTGCTGTATCTTAGTCCAGATTAGTGATATTACTTGTATCTATATTTTATTTTGTTGACACATTAACTTGCATTTAGTACTTAGATACGGAACAAAAGTTAAAAAATGTACATGAACCAGTATAAACACTGGGTGCAAAAGAACAGTAGCTCCTTTGCCCTCTGCACCAAATACTGATTCTCACCAAATACCTAACTTTTACACTATATTTGCATTACAATCCTTTTATTGTCACTAGTGTTTCCTCTGTGCTAGTGGCTCAGAGCTTCCATCAAAGAGCCTGCAGTATTTTTCCTTTATCCATTTCCAAACAAGCTATATTTCGAAAGAGAAATGGAACACTATTGAATATGACCCCCATCAATAAGTGTAAAATAGAAACAATGGTCTGTAAAGTCCTGAAGCAAAATTATTTTTAATCAAAACGTCAAATGTAAAAACAATCTTGGCCTTAAGTCTAGTTTTCTGCAGGGTAGTTTTTCCCTTAACTGTTTTGAATGTTGTCAGAAGAAATCTTAAGTACAAACTCCTGTCACGTTTACTTGCATGACTTTTATATCATTGTGCCCTCTAGAGGTACAATTGCCTTACTATTGTTTGTGTAGGCATTGGATGCTTAGCTTGTGGGAAACATGTTACCTGATGTCAGCGTGTGGAAAACTGATGGAACTGACTTCAACTGAGCAAAGAAAGCAGACACTAGCCACGCCACAAGAACACAACCTGCACAACTACAAACAGAAATGACTGCAAACAAACATTAACAGACAGAAGGCAGGGTTTGGGTTAGGAAACCAACTAGTGAAAGAGCCATCAATTTGTTTACAAAGGCTGCACTCATTAATTAGCATAAGCCTCCATGCAGTCCCTTGAAAATCATTTTAACTTGTTACAATAAATGTGGAAGAGCATACTGCAATCTGTGCAATCATGAGTCAAGTCATCAGGATTTAGGAAACATGCAGATCACTATGGAGTATCTGGTAACTCAAGAGCTACTGTGAGATTCCCTACGTGAATACAGGGGAGGTGACAAACACACTGCACCTGAATCTCTAGAAGGTATTTGATATCAGAGACTGTTGCAGGAAGAATAAAAAAGCTGAAAATTATTTAAACAATTGACTGCAGAATTCCAAGATGCAGAGAGATCTATGTGTTCTAATGCATGAGTCATAGAAGGTTAGCATGCAGATCTAGCATGTAATCAAGAAGGTTAATGGAATATTATTCTTTACTTTGCGAGGAATTAAACATAACAGTAACGAAGTTATGCTTCAGTTATAAAGGGCGCCGGTGAGACCACATCTCTTGCTCTGCTTATTTAAGGAAGAATGAAAATACATTGGAGACAGTTCAGATGTGGTTTACTATACTGATAAATAGAATTAATGGGTTGGTTTTGTTTCCACTGAGTTTAGAAAAGCGAGTGGCGACTTCACTGAAGTCTGTAACATCTTGAACAGTCTTGGCAACGTGGAAAGGATATTTCCTCTTCTGGATGAGTTAAGAATTAGGAATAACTTTTAAATTAGAGATCACTCTTTCAGGACAGAAATGAGAGGTTATTTTTCCTCAGACTGTTTTGCGATTTTGGAACTCTGCCTCAGAAGACAATGGAAACAGGAATATGGGGTTATTTTAAGGCAGAGGTAAATAAATTCTTATCAGGCAAGGGAATCAAAGGTTATGGACAATAGATGTGAATCTGGAATTTGGAACACAAATCAGCAATGATCTTATTAAATAATTTTGCCAGCTGAAGGTGCCAAATAGCCAACTTCTGGTGCTATTTCTTATGTACTTACATTCATCCAAAAGGGGATTGCTAGCAGCTGAGTGTGCCAGGAAGAGAGAAGATCTTAAATGTGCAGAGTGAGGAATCATCCTTTCGAGCCAAACAGTCTTTTCAGAAAACTATGGAAGAGGCAGGCAAGGAGAGGCGTAAGAACTCAGTATAGATAGGAAGTGTTGATAGGCAGCGTCATCTCATGATCCAGCAGAAAAAGAACATTGAATACAAGTGATTCAAAGTCATAGAGATTTACAGCACAGAAAGAAGCCTTTCTGCACCACTCATCAAGCATCTAACTATGCTAATCCCATTTACTAGCACTAGGACCATATCTTGTATGCTATGGCATTTCAAGTATTCGTCTAAATACTTCTTAAATTTCTGAGGGTCCCTGCCATTACCTACCTTTCAGGCAGTGGGCTCTGGATACCCACTACCCAGTGGATGAAAGTATTTTTCCAAAAATCCCCTCTAAACCTCCTGCCTACTGTAATAAATCTACCACCACCACCACCCCCCCCCTCCCCCCCCCCAACCACCACCACCACCACCACCGGTTATTAACTCCTCTACTACCGGGAATAGTTTCTTCTTACTCAATTCACCTATACCCCTCATTATTTTGTAAACCTCAATCAGCACCCCCTCAGCCTTCTCTTCTCCCAGCCTACCTGATCTCTCTCCATAGGTGAAATGCAGCAGTCTGTGTAACATCCTGGTGAATCTCCTCTGCACTGTTTCTAGTGCAATCATATCCTTCCTGTAGTGTGACAATCAGAATTGCGTATTGCACATCATCTGTGACTTAACAACTCCATCCCAACCCTTTGCTTTTGTACTCAATTTTGACAACTAATCCCATGAGCCGCCTTAATTACTTGTCCTGTTACCTTCAAGGATTTATGGACATGCATGACAAGGTCCATCTGATGATTTGTATTTCCTGGGATCTTACTATTCATCTTATAATCCCCTGCCATGTTATCCCTTCCAAAATTCATCAGCTTACGATTTTCAGAATTAAGTTTCATTTGCCACTATTCAGACCATCTGACTAGCTCGTCTATATATTCTCTTAGTCTAAGACTTTCCTCCTCAATATTTACCTCACAACCATTTTTTGTGTCATCTGCGAAATTACTGATCATGCCTGCTACATTATTAATGTGTCCAACAAACAGTAGGGGACCCAGCATTGAATCCTGTGGACGCCACTGGACACAGGCTTCCGGTCACAAAAAAATCCTCAGAGCATTACCTTCTGACTGCTGCCACGAAGGTAATTTTGGATCCAATTTGCAACATTGCCTTGGATCCCATGAGCATTTACTTTCTTGACCAGTCTTTCAAAAGCTTTACCAAAGTCCATGTAGACTACATCAACTGTGTTATCCTCATCTACACACCTAGACACTGTCTTGAAAAGTTCAATCAAATTTGTTGGACACAATCTCCCCTTGATAAGGCCACACTGGCAATCCTTGATTACTCTTTCCCACTGCTAGTGGAGATTAATTTAGTTCCTCAAAATTAATAGTTCTTACCCCTCATGTTATAGTCACTAGCCTGTAGTTCCTCATTTATCCCTAACAACTTTTTTGAATAATGATACTGTGTAAGTTGCTCTCCAGCTGTCTGGCATCCTTCCTATGGCCAGAAAGGATTTAAAAATTAATGTCAGGGCTCCTGCAATCTCCACACTTGTTTACATCAGCAGCTGGGATACATCTCATCCAGGCCTGGTAACTTATCCACTTGTAAACTAAAAACTCTTCCCTCTCAATGCTAATTTGTGCAAGTACATCATAGTTCCCCTCCCTAATCTCCATACCTACATAATATTTCTCTATAGTTAACACAGATGCAAAGTATTCATTTAAGACCTCACCTGTGTCTTTCAGCGCCACAGACAGATGGCCACTTTGGTTCCTAATAGGTTCTTCTCTCACCCGGTCGTCCACTTACACCTAATATATGATCACCGAAATGCCCCACCTTTGATATTTCTACCTCTTGCCTCACTGTGTTGCCTCAAAGTAGGGTCCAAAATTCAGCACTTGCCCTGGTCAAACCAATGGCACTTCTTACAGATGTGGTCATCCAGAATGCCAAGAGAGTCTTAAGTTTTACCACATGCTGCAGGTCATGCAAAATAAAAAACTAAGCTCTCCTACCACGCCTTTAGTTAAAATGCTCTTACCTTAAATTTAAGACAGAAAATATTTTTAAAACAGAAGAACTCAACTTTGTTTAATGCAGCTTTAAAGTGGAAAAAAACAACTTACTCGGTACCTATGTGTCAGCTTATTATTTTGCACTGACATCACTTTCGCCAGCCTTTTTGGATTTTGATAAGTTCCTGTTCTGACCATTCTCGATCTGGGGCCCTGGTCCTCGATCTTATTGTTGAGGATCTCTGCTATCACTGTTCACCTCCAGGTTCAGTTCATTCCACTCCTGCTCTTCCAATGGAGCTGTTTCTGACTGCCTGCCATGGGGTCCTCACCTTATCTCCCAGAGGATCAACAGTTTGACACTAAACTTGTTCAGCAAGCCCTTTCCAATACCATGAATGAAAGTCCATAGTAGAAGTGAGGGGGAGGGAGAAGGCTTCAAAAAGTGTTTACTATGTTATGTCATAATAATGAATGGGATTGATGACAACAACATTAATTTATTTCACATATTCAGTGGAGTTTGTGGTTTGCCTTGTGGGACAAAACTGATTAAAGTCTGACTCAATTCCAACAATATGTTAACTGAAATGCTTTTTTCACTGGTCTTTCAAGGACAAGTTGTTCTTGCTGACAGACAAGGACAGCTTTAAGAAGACCTCAGTTCAACATTTCTGCATATTACTGAAATTAAATATTCCCAAACATTTAATTTATCATATAACTGGAGAATTGATGGATTAACTTTGCTGGACACAATCTAGAAGCTGTCAGTACAGGAAACAGGAAGCATTCAGTGCTGGGGATGTAAGAATAGAAAGGAAAAGTAGCAAGAGGAGGCCATTCTGTCCCTCAAACCATCTCCTACATTCTCTAAGAATTGGATGTAGCGTCCTGGGGAGTGTTGCCAAACAAACAGACCTAGGTGCATAGTTCCTTGAAAGTGGAGTTGCAGGTAGACAGGGTGGTGAAGAAGGTGTTTGGCATGCTTGCCTTCATTGGTCAGAACATTGAGTAAAGGAGTTGGGATGCCATGT
>NC_063337.1:43905875-43937214 GCF_021869965.1 Rhincodon typus
ACATGGCATCCCAACTCCTTTACTCAATGTTCTGACCAATGAAGGCATGCGTGCCAAACATCTTCTTCACCACCCTGTCTACCTGCAACTCCACTTTCAAGGAACTGTGCACCTAGGTCTGTTTGTTTGGCAACACTCCCCCTCCCCAGGATGCTACATTAACTGCATAAGTCCTGCCCTGATTTGCCTTACCATAATGCAACACCTCACTTTTATCTAAATTAAACTCCATCTGCCATTCTTCAGCCCATTGACCCATCAGATCAAGATCCCATTGTACTCTGAGATAATCTTCTTCACTGTCCACTATACTACCTATCCTGGTGTCATCTGCAAACTGAATAACTATATCTCCTGTATTCACATCCAAATTATTTATACAAATGACAAAAAGCAGTGTACCTAGCACCGATCCTTGTGGCACACTGGTGGTCACAGGCCTGCAGTCTGAAAACCAACCTTCCAACTATACCCTCTGTCTTCTACCTTCGAGCCAGTTCTGTGTCCAAATGTCTAGTTCTCCCTGTATTCCATGTGATATAACCTTATTAACCAGCCTACTATGTGGAACCTTGTCAAACACTTTTTGAAGCCCATATAGATCACGTCCACCGCTCTGCCTTCACCAATCCTCTTTGTCACTTCTTCAAAGAACTCAATCAAGTTAGTGAGACACGATTTCCCACACACAAAGCCATTTTGACTATCCCTGATTTGTCCTTGCCTTTCCAAATACATGTAAACCCCATCCCTCAGGATCCCCTTCAACAACTTGCCCACCACAAATACCTGTAGTCACTGAGGAAGCAATCCAGGGAGACCTGGTGCTGGCCAGGTAAGTGTCTCCCTCCCTCATTTGACATTGGTTTCCTACCAGTTCTCCAAGTGAATCCAAATACATCTAACCTCATGTCTCGGGAATGACAACTATATCAATCTTTATTTGTGCTACTTGCTCATCTGTATGATGAGAAATATTTTCTGCACTCAGATGAAGAACCCCTATTTTTATTTTTCAACAATTATTCATTGCATGGAATTTATTAACTTGATGTACTACTACTTCCTTCCTATACCCACTCCATCTGTCTTAAATTACTACACAATGCTATTAACTATTCATTTTTGACTGGGTTGTAAATCTCCCTTTACCTGACCTAAAGCTCTATCCACCCCTTTATTTGTATGATTTGTCAGACCACTGATCCCATTTGATTTTAAGTACAGCCATCTCACTGGAACACAGCTCCTTCTTTCGCTGCATTAGAGCTAATGCCAATTGAACTTTTTTTCTTTTCTACACCACTCTTTGCGACACACATTTAATTTTCTAATGCCAATGTACTCATGGCTCAGCTCAGAATCTGGAGATTATTTCCTTGGGAATTCATTAATTTGGATCTTAACTCCTCAAATTCTCAGCAGAGCATTATTCTACATACGTTATTGGTTCCTATGTTGAGTTTAGCATCTGGAACCCCTTCCAAGTTCATCTCCAATTGCATGGAGATATCCTTCACTCTGTTATCAGTCATAATCGTCAAAACTATGACCAGAGAACAATACAAGGTGTCCTCAGCACAATATGTTCCTGAAGTCACAACAAAGGTAAACAAGCTTCAGGATCTGTCTACACAAGTGCTGCTGATGTCATCATGTTCCATGCGCAGTGATGTCATGCAGGGGTCTACTGCACAGAAAAAGGTTCTTGAGCCCATACAGCCTGCACAAGTCAAAAACAACCACCTAATTGATCCAGTGCCTGAAGCCCCTGAATTAGAGCCCATTAAAGGAGGTCTCCTTCAGTGGCACTTTGAATGCACTGCAGTGCTGCCTTGTTGCATTAGAGAGTAACTGGCGTTTGGTGAAACAGGGAGTCAAGCGAAAGAGGAAGAAGGTGATCAGTGTCTCCTTCCTTTTCTTTGGTGAGTACTTCTTCTCTTTAATATCCAGGTAAGGTTTCAGGGAATTTGGCGCATAAAGGGGAAAGAGGAGCCAGCAGGGGAGGACACTGAAACTAAGCAGGAAACAAAACTCAAGGCCAAGGCTCAAGGCCTGTACACTTCTGGAAGCCCAGAGAGAGACAGAAGCAGCAGGGAAGCAAACTCAAGGATCAGAAACAGTGAGAAGAAACAGTGATAGTGCAGGAAAAGCCATAAGTTCATTGGCTGGTAGGTAACTGTTCATTTGAATGCCTATTCTAAGTTGCTTTCAGATTAAACATAAATTGGAGAAATATTTTACAGATTAAAAACATAAGCTCAGTAGGAAGTTTAAAAATACATTTTTTTAATTATTTCAAAAATATACTTTATTCAGAAAAATATCTTCATATACGTACATAGTTACTGAAACAGTTCGGTTCTGCACAGTAGCATATGAAGAAACAAACATTGGAGTTTGACTCTATCCAACAAACAAACCAAAGGCATTTCTCACTTGTAGAAGACTATATTTACATTTATTTGAGGTATCGGGAGGGTCTGAAGCAGAACGGACCACCATTTAACTTCAGTAGAAACACCTTAGACAGTGGTCTTTCCCCACTGCACCTTGGTGGCATTTGCCCCTGACTTTAGTGTGCCTCTCATCTCGTAGTCCTGGACCTTGGAATGTGCCAATCTGCAACACTCGGTGGAAGTTCAGCTCCTTGCCAACACGTTTTGGCAGTCTAAAGAGAGTCTTTCAATGAGTTGATGGTCCTGCAGGCACAGTTGTTATTTGTCTCAGTATGCATCGCAGGGAACAGACCATAGAGCATAAAGTCCTTTGTCACAAGCTGATTGGGACAAAATGGACAAAAACCACTGCATTATTCTCCAGACTGCCTTTGCAAAGGCACGTCCCAGCAGGAGATGTATGACAGATGAAGTGGAAGATGGCTTGCGTGACTGCAACAAACCAGTTTCGGGGAATGGACCAGACCTGCACATGTACAATAGAGAGAGTACCTCACACCTGGTGACCAGGTTTTTACCTACAATGGAGAGGGAGCAGTAAAGCCCAGTTTCTTCCTCACTTTGGTGATATGCTCCTCCCAAGTTTTTGTGCACTGCCTAGCCCCTCCAAACCAAATTCCCAGCACCTTCAGGTAACCCGCCCTGATGGTGAAGGGTTATAAGATTGGCCAGCCCAGTTCCCAAAGAACATAGGAAGCTTAAAAATACAAATTGAAACCAAATAAATAATTTGAAGATGTAGGGCCGGGTGATGTGTTGCACCTGCATGATGCGGGACCTGGTGGACCCCATTGTGGTTTATGGTGATCACAACTGGATCGTGTTGGTTGAATTCAGGAACTCCATCACAGAGTTGATGACCTGGAAACTGAGCTTCAAACACTGCTTCAAATCAGAGAGGGGGAGAGTTGCGTTTCAGGAGGCAGTCAGAACCTGTAGGTTACATACTTCAAATCTGGCCAGTGGTCAGGGACAAGGGTGTGACAACTGAAGCAGGTACAGGGATACTGAATTTAGCATTGGAGGATCGTCAGTTCTTGATGTCGTCCAACAGGTATGAGGTATTTGCTCCCTGTGTAGATGAAGAAATGACTGTAGAGAGGATAGACAAACTTACCACTATATTGTAGTACAGGAGGCCATTCAAACAGGGGGAGCAAACAGAAAATTAGTAGGGAAAGGGGATTCTACACAATTAGGAATACAGATAGCATCCTTTTTGAACAGGATCAAGAATCTTGCATATTGTATTGCTTGCCTGGTGCCGAAGTAAAGGATGTCTTGAACCAGTTTGAAAGAATATTAGGGTGAGAGGGAGAGGATCCAGTTGTTGTGGCCCATGTTGGAACCAATAAAATCTGTAGAATCTGTGTGAGTAGAGTTGAGGAACCACAAAGGATTTATGTACAGGCCTCCAAGAAGCAGTCAGGATATGGGGCAGAAAATAAATCAGGAGATAGAAAAGCATATAAGAAGGGGACTATTACAATCATCATGGGTGGGGGCACCTCAATATGCAGGTGGACAGGGAAAATCAGGATGGTAGCAGATCCCAAGAAAAGGGATTTGTGAAATGTCTACAAAATGGTTTTTTTCGAGCAGCTTGTGATAAAAGCCCACTGGAGAGCAGAAAAATTTGGATTTGGTGATGTTTGATAAGGCCGACTTGATTAGGGAGATGAAAGTAAAGGAACCCCTAGGGGGCAGTGACCATAATATGATAGAATTCACCCTGTAGTTTGAGAGGGAGAAGCTGGAATCAGGTGTAATGGTATTACAATTGAGTAAGGGTAACTACAAAGACATGAGGGAGGAGCTGGCTGGAATTGATTAGAAAGGGATCCTAGCAGGAAAGACAATGGACCAGCAGTGGCAGGAGTTTCTGAGGTAATTTGGGAGGCAAGCAGAAATTCATCCCAATGCAAAAGAAACATTCTAAGGGGCGAACAAGGCAACCATGTCTGACAAGGGAAGTCAGGGACAGCATAAAAGCAAAAGTAAAAACATACAATGTGGTGAAGATGAGTGAGAAGCCAAAGGTTTGGGAAGCGTCTAAAAACCAATAGAGAATAACTAAAATAAAACTATAAAGTGGGTGAAGACACAATATGAGAGTAGCTAGTAGTATAGTACGGTAAGCTAGCTAGTATTATTAAAGAAGATTGCAAGAGTTTTTTTTTAAATATATAAAAGGGAAGATAGAGGCAAGAATGGATGCTGGAGATCACTGGAAAATGAGGCTGGAGAAGTAGTAACGGGGAGCAAAGAATTGACAGGGGAAATGAATAGATACTTTGCATCAATCTTCACAGTGGAAGACGCCAGTAGCATACTAGAAAAATAAATTAATATAAATCACCCAGAATGGATGGACTATACCCTGAGCTTCTGATGGAAATAGCTGAGGAGATTATGAATGCATTAGTGGTGATCTTACAGGATCAGGACTGAAAATGGCAAATGAAAGACCCTGTTTAAGAAAGGAGGAAGGCAGAAGATTGGAAACTGTAGGTGGGTTAACCTGACCAGGCATGGATAGAAGATTGACTGACTGGCAGAAGGCAGAGAGCAGCAATAAAGTGGTCTTTTTCAGGATGACAGCTGGTAACTGGTCGAGTTCTGCAAGGGCTCTGTGTTGGGACCACAACTATTCACATTACACATGAACAATCTGAATGAAGTAACTGTTGTTAAGTTTGCAAATGACACATAGACAGATGGAGGGACACATAGACAGTTGTGTTGAGGAGACTGGGAGACTGTAGAAGGACAGGCTCGGAAAATGAGCGGCGAAGTGGAAAATGGAATACAATGTGGGAAAACATGAGGTTAGCACATTGATAGGAAGAATACAAGCATAGATTATTTGCTACATGGGGAATGGCTTCACAAATCTGAAGTAGAAAAGGATTTAGGAGTGTTAGTTCAGGATTCTCTTAAGGTTAACATGCAGGTTCAGTTGGCAGTTAGGAAGGCAAATGCAATGTTAGCATTTTCTTATAATTCATTCACAGTATGTGGGTAGCACTGGCTAGACCAGCATTTATTGCCCATCCCTTATTGCCCAGAGGGCAGGTGAGAGTCAACCATATTGCTGTGGGTCTGGACTCACATGTAGGCCAGACCAGGTAAGGATGGCAGCTTCCTTCCCTGAAAGGGATTAGTGAGCCAGATGGGGTTTTACAATAATTAGCAATGGATTCATGGTCATCATCAAACTCTAAATTCCAGATTTTTTTTTAAATGAATTCAAATTCCACCATCTGCCATGAGATAGTAGGAACCGCAGATGCTAGAGAATCTGAGATAACAAGGTGTAGAGCTGGATGAACACAGCAGGCCAAGTAGCATCAGGAAGGCTGACGTTTCGGGCCTAGACCCTTCGAAGGGTCTAGGCCCAAAATATCAGCTTTCCTGCTCCGTTCATCCAGCTCTACACCTTGTTATCTCCACCATCTGCCATGGAAGGATTTGAACCCAGGTCCCCAGAACATTACCTAGATCTCTGAATTAACAGTCTAGTGACAATACCACTAGGCCATTGCCTCCCCTTATTTCAAGAGGGATAGAATACAAGAGCAGGGATGTACTGCTGAGGCTGTGTAAGATTCTGGTCAGACCTCATTTGGAATAATGTGAGCAGTCTTGGGCCCCATATCTAAGGAAAAATGTGCTGACGTTGGAGGAGGAGTCCAGAGGAGGTTCACAAGAATGATCCTAGGTCTGAAGAACTTGTCATGTGAGGAGCAGTTGAGGAGTCTGGTTCTGTACTCAACGGATTTTAGGAGATTAAGGAAAGATCTCACTCAAAATACTGAGAGGTCTAGATAGAGTGGATGTGGAGAAGATGTTTCTGCTAGAGAGAGAGACTAGGACCTAAGGATACAGGCTTAGGGAAAAGAATTGAGATGAGGAGGAATTTCTTCAGCCTGGGGGTGGTTAATCTGTAGAACTCATTGAGACAAGTCACTGAGTATATTTAAGACAGAGATCGATATGTTCTTGCTTAGTAAGGGTACCAAGGGTTATGGGAAGAAGGCAGGAGAATGGAGTTGAGAAACATATCAGCCATGATTGAATGGCAGAGCAGATTCGATAGGCCTGAATGGCCTAATTTTACAGGTAGGTCTTGTGGTCTAATTGTTCTAATTCCATTTTCCAACAGTTGGCCCACAGCCTTGCGTGCCTTAGCAACACAAGTGTACATCTAAATACTTCTTAAATGTTATGAGGGTTTCTCCCTGTACCACCCCTAAGGCAGTGGGTTTCAGATACCCACCAGCCTCTGAGTGAAAAATTTATCTAAGGTTCCAGTGCCAGCGTATGCACAGCCTGCCTCAACTTAATTTCAAATTCTAGTTTTTAGCACTATGTGTCTTTTTCTCTAGGTTCTGTAATTTACTTTTGCATGTAATGCTTACTGTATCACTTAAACAATAGATTCGCGCCACATCAGATGCATATTATGTAGAGAATATAGTGATGCTGCAGGTTGCACTGCAAAATAAAATGATTTAACTGAGGTGATGCATTTTGTTGCTGCTACCTGAGATCATATATATGTAAAGAACATGTTTGTTTTGGACTGTGGACTAAAAATGGAAAAAGATTCTGCTTTAAACTAGGGAAGCTGTGGAGGAAGAGATAACGAGGTGTAGAGCTGGATGAACACAGCAGGCCAAGCAGCATCATAGGAGCAGTTCGCAGTTTTAGAAACAATTTACTGGAGCACGTTGTGAGTTGTATCTACAATATTGCTTTATTGAAGCAGTGAGAAAGCATTCCAGCCAGAATGGCACTACCTGCGTGTGTTCAGGGCAACTTTGTTGAGAGAAAGTGTGGGCTCAGGAGGGCTTAGCATAGTAAAAACCTTGACAGGTGGATGCAACCTTGAGTTTGCAGACATCCAGTCTGCAAAGAGAGAACATCCACCTCCCTCGTATCCTTCTAATCAGAGAAGTAAAAGAAAATTCCTCGCAGCTGGCTACTCTCTTTCACCATTTTCTGCAAGTTGGTCTCTGAAAATTCCCTGTTGAAAGGGAAAAGGAATGCACCACCTTCAGAGGCACTAAAAGATGGAATCCTCTACCAGTGAATGAAAGACTGAGAATCAGTGTACCCACAACCCGATGCCATCAGCAAAAAAATCAAACAAGTCAAAACTAAACAACTCATCGATGTCTGTAATCCCAGCTGGTGCCAGAATTATACTTGTAGGCCTTTTGTTTTCCTTCCCCAGCACAATGTTTTTGTCTTGTCTTGTCTCCTTGTGTGTCTGTCCATCTGTCTGTATGTGTGGGAATTGGATAATTGGATAAGAAAGGGATAAAGTTTAAGCTATAGAATTATAAATTAGCGATTCAATTTGTCTACTTTTTGGCATTGGTTCATAAAACACAGCTTGATTACAATAAATAGCTATTTTCTTCTTCATGGGAAAAACCTGTTGAGAATATTCTTTAACCTGTATGAGACAGCTGGGTAAAGCTGGTTTATCAAATTTTCACAATTGTGATGGCTCCAGGAATAGGGTTTGACATCCAGCACACTACCCCAGTGAGTTGTGACATACACAGGTCTTGCTCCAGTCCTTAGGTTAAAGGGCCATTTCTATCACTCTGTATTGCTGCTGTCCAGTTAAAGAGCCATATTTGTGAGAGCCAGCTGCTTTCACACTAGAGCTGTCACATACCAACGCTGTGTTGCTGCGGTGCATGCTCACTGCTCCACCAAGTGGTGGCATTCACAATAAATGCACTTCAGTGAAACAACTTGAAGTGGTTTCCCATTGGAATTCAAAGCCAGTTATGTTTACCTGGAAAAGATAATGTAATAGTTAGAATACTGTTTGTACATGTAGAGCTCCCACACCGCACCCCCCAACACCCCACTGTGCATTCCTAGCTGATATAACGTGTAAAACAAAACAAGGAAAGCTTCAGTGAAGAAAGCAGGCTTCCTGCTTGCAGGAAATTTTAAGGAAATTAACAACAGTATAGCAGAGAATTCTGTTTATAAAAGCTAAGACCACAGCAGTTCCTTTACTTGTATGAGTACAAACAGTAAATACATTTAAAGAATGATTAAAAGTCGAGTTTACTTCAATACCTAAAGATAAGATACCAAATGATTGTGACTGCAGGGTACAAACATATTGGTGCCGACTGTAGCAGCACAATCATGGGGCCTTGCTGATGATTTAATACCCACAATGACACAAGAGTCACAATGACATGAGAGATGCAATGATGTGAAATGTGACCAGACAGTAAGGGATGTTAAAATGGAAAAAAGCACTTCAAATGAGGAAAGAGAACATTAAAAAGAAACAACTTAGAAGCAAAAATACTTTAAAAGGGGAAATTTAAAACATGGACTCCCTGTATTTCTTCCCTTGGCTATTCTGTCTTTTATCATTACCGCATTCCTTTTCACTGTCCTCACATTAATGGCTTCCTGGGCTATCAAGCTATAATCACTCTGCCCATTTACCTGTAGTCCTTGTTCTTATCCGCACAGACTGCAAGTAGCTCACACATGGTAAAGTAAAGGACTGAGGCTCATCCTTCACTGCATCTTATATTCCCAAAACAGCCTGGATTGCAGTCACCCTCAGTCCCTCACCATTGTCCAGGTCTAAATTTCTATTAAAGGGCATAACTGACTTTGGGAACAAAGTGTCCAGGTAACTCTGAATAGAACAAATGCTGGAGATCACAGCGGGTCAGGCAGCATCCATGGAGGGAGACAAAGCTAACATTTCCAGTCTAGATGACTCTTCATGAGAGCTGAAGGTTACTCTCCCCATCATGATAACGTGCAATATCTGCAACTTGGATCACAGTTCAGCAAGTTGCAGCTGAAGTTTGTCAAGTTGTAGAAACAGATCACAGATGTAGTTGTCTTGAATCATAATATTGTCCACAAACCCCTGCATGACACAAATAACATCTGCTCTGCCATGTCTCTGTATCTTCATTTGCTTGATTCATTAACTAGTTACTAATTTATTAAAGTAATGGAGAGTCATTCATTCTTCCTTTCTGTGCTATCCATACACACAAACAGCTTTCGAGAGGTCCGCATTTTGGACAATATACCTATTTCTAGCTCTCTGATGCTGTGAATTGTGACCAATTACTATTCAAAGTCAGGCATTCTCTGCTACACAGACTCATTTATGATATTTCATGCAAATTTTCTGCCCGTAAGTTCTCTATGAATCCACATTGACACAAAAAATCATGTTCTACGCAGTGCGCTAGGATTCTTTGGGCCTGGCTTTAAATATAAAGGTGCAGCGATTAAATAGGAACTAGGAAGAAGGTAGCCCATGATCAGTGATCAGAGGCTGGGGGTAGACTTGGTGATGATAGGTCAAGACCGACAGTAATCAGGGCCAGGAGGCTGAAGCTGATCATGGCTGGAGATCATCAGTGCTCAGGGCTGAGGAGGTGTCAATGATCAGGCTTGGGCATCGTTAATAATCAGGACTGGAGATCATCTGTGATCAGGACTAGAGTTGTGTCGGTGATTCGGGCTGAGGAGATGTTTGTACTCAAGCCTGGAGATCATCAGTGACCAGAGCCGGAGATGATCGGTGATCAGAGATGGAGATTATCAGTGATTAGGACTGGGACTAGGAATGTGTCAGTGACTGGGTGGAAGTTGGTGATCTGGCCTAGAGTGACATCAGCGATCAAGGCTGGGAATCATTAGTGATCAAGGCTGGAGATTATCGGTGATCAGGGCTAGAGAGTGTTACTGATCACTCAAGCAGCCCCTCAGCAAGACCTTGAGGTGAGAGTGAGACAGAGTTTGTTGGGGCTGAGAGGGAGGAGTGGTGGGTGTCAGGCTGCTGTTCAAGACTTCTATTCCTGGGGGTGCTGCAGTCAGAAAAATCCGAGAGTTGTAGATATTGTAGATAAGCCTTTTTGCCCAGGATGCCTGATTTCAATTTGTATGTGACTGATAAATGGAATTCTGTTATTTCTGTGGGCCATGATGTTCGTGAGTGAAATGCACATAGGCAGTCAATCCACATTCACATTTGTGATAAGCAGAAACAGTTTAAACATCTTAATGGAGTTATAATGGAGAGGTCAGAACATAAATCTATAACTGGCATTACCGTGCTGTTCTGACAACATCAATGGTACTTGCCCATAGAAAATGGAAACTGAGCAAAGATAAGATCCATCAATTCTCACAATAGCATTATGGAAGCTGGAAATTGTTATAAATCATTGTATGGAAAGGGAAATTAATGCTTCCCCACAAAAGTGGGTGAAAATGGAAGAAAGATTCTCTGTCCAGCATTTGTATAACTTTAACCTACTGATTTGAAAGTAGCATTGATAGTAGTTTGGGAGCATGTAATGCCTCTGTCACCAAGCAAATGACCATGGACGGGATAGAATGAATTGCTGGACAGCAGTTTCTATTACAGATCAAAAATATTGGCTGAAATTCAATTGAAATAAATTTTGGGTTTCGCAGCTTTTAGCAGTTCTGCAATGAGAACTTTCACCTTTGGGAGATAAAATGGTGAGGTTGGATGAGCTACCAATTGCTGATATTAAGCAGACCTAGAATCATAGAATCCATACACTGTTGAAGTCTGGTCCATTGAGTCTACACTGCCCCTCTGAAGAGCATCCAACCCAAACCCACTCCAGCCCTATAACCCTGCATTTCCAATGGCTAATCCACCTAGCCCGCACATCCCTGGACACTACAGGCAATTTAGCATGGCCAATCGACTTAACCTGCACATCTTTTGACTATGGGAGGAAACTGGAGTACCTAGAGGAAACCCACGCAGACATGGAGCAAACATGCAAACTCCACACAGACAGTATCCCAAGGCTGGAATTGAACCTGGGTCCCTGACACTGTGAGGCAGTAATGCCTACCACTGAGCCACCATACACTTGTAATATTGCTGCCGTTAACTAAAAAGTTCTGATTCAAATCTCACTCCAGGACTTTGGGTGAAGGAACGTGTGATTGTAATGTGTCAAACATGTGTAAATTTGTAAACCCTTCCTACACATACCAGTGGCAATCAGCAAGAATGGGATAGATTCCTGATCAGCCATGTAATGGAAAGAAATTAGAGCTCCTAGCACCACCATGCAAAGCTCCAGGTACAATATACATGTAAAATTTAAGGTGTCACAGCAACTTAGAAAGAGCCAGCTGGCTGGAAGATTTGTGTAGATCAGATTGGTGCCATGAGCCTCGAATTTGACTTCCTATTCCAGCTGGGGTGGAATCAGGACCTGACTCCTTACCCTGTCTATGATTACAATCATGGTGTTATGTGTTAGGCCTGCCTTTAGGAAGAGAACTGAAGAAGAACTGTTCTGAATTTTATACAATTTTCCCATTCATTAAAGACATTGGAAAAGAAAATCAGGCAGCATGCAGAACAGCTAGACCATCCAGTCACTCAACCGCACTTTACTTACACAGAGTTTGAAATTCCTTCATGGAAGTTTGTGAGAAGTGAACCATTTGCTTAGATGCTTCCATAGACTTTTGGAGACTTGTGCACACATCATTGGATCTCTTCGGCCCTTCAATCACACTGAACATCAGGATCTCCAAGAGAAGCTTAAAACTCTAACTATAAATGATAAAATTAACATGAACTGGTGCTAAATTATTGACACCTTCTTTCATAGCTGTCACTGAGCTCATTATAAATGGATAAGTGTGAAAATGTGTATTGTTACCTCATTAATGTCATTAGTCATGTCCTGACCATGATCAGTGTCTAGTTTAAAATGTATTTGTCCCTCTCATTCAAGTGAAAGTGTTACTAACAGAGCCAATGGGACACCATAATTCCTAGTTCAATCACTGGCTGCAGGGATTTTAACCTGACAGTATGAACCTGAAAAATTATTCAGTTTGGGAAAACAGTTTGGGGGCAGGGGACAGCGTAGTGATAATATCGCTGGATTGCTAATCCAAAGGCCTAGGTAATGTTCTGGGGGACTGAGTTCAAATCCTGGCATGGCAGATGGTGAAATTTGAGTTCCATTTTTTAAAAAAATCTGGAATTAAGAATTTAATGATGATGACGATGAAACCGTTGTCTATGTTGGAAAAATCCATCTGGTTCACTAATGTCCTTTAGGGAAGGAAACTGCCATCCTCACCAGACCCATAGCAATGTAGCTGACTTTTAGGGATGATCAATAAATTCTGACCTACCAGCAATGCCCTCATCCCATGAGTGAACATAAAAGCCTCACAGACACCTGAGGAGAAGAAACAGGGAAATAAATCTCCAGTCAGGAAATTGTGAGCAAATCTTAAGATATTCAGCAACTTAAAAGCAAAGTGCTTGTCAGCTTCTGTGCAAATAACAGCCATCAGTAAAATAGCTGCAGGAGCCACAGAGATCTTAGGATGCTTCCAAATGTTCAAGTCAGCTAGAAACAGTGAAAAACGTTGTAAAGGCTCACAAAGACAAGCTGAATGGGAATTTTTCCAAATCACAGAGCTATTGATAATAGACACTAGTGTTAGTTAAGCTCCTTGATATGTGGTGAAAAGGTTTCTATTTAAAACGTTCGAGGCTAAGCAGCTAACAGAAGGCTTAAAACACTTCATGCTTACTAAACAAAAAGAGTATTGTTTATAATTGTTTAAAAAGTCAGAAAAAGCTGCAAGGAAACTCTTTGCTAGGAGAAGACGCATATTAAGAAAATTGAGAAAATAACCGTACAAGTCAACTAATGAACAAGGAAAAATTGATGGCTGAAGAGAGCCTCTCAAAAACTGTTTTAAATGGAAATGAAACAATTTTATTGCTCAAAAGAAATTATTAGCCTTGATACAGATCAACAGAATGCTAATTTTTTTCAATGTAAAATACAAAAGAAGGCTGGAGAAGGAGCAGAAAGAGTGTGAATTCTCGGTAATGATAAAGAGGGTGTGAAAGTCAAGCAGAAGGAGGGGAAATGGTGCAAAAATGTTTCTTTTCTGTTTTGTAAAAAACTTAAAAAGCCGTATATCTCAATATAAAGCATTTCAATCATGTTTAAATTCTTGAGAGAGTTTTTTCGGCAAAAATAGGAGGTAAATTTTTTAAAAATTATAACTTCGCTTAAGAGCAATTAGGAAAATTTCTGAAACGGGGAACAAGAAAACAACTAAAGGACAACAAAGCTCTTAATGATGAAGCTTCATCAACAATTCATCTTCATTACCCACTAATCAAGGAAAGTGATGACAATACTTGAAGGAAGTTAAATGATTTGCTGAAGAAGACCAAACATTTAATACAATCCAACTGGTTGCAAAATATTAAAACACAGCAATAAAATCAGTTACATTTACACACAATATTAAAACGTTTGACTATTTATTGGCTTTAGCTCCATCTTCAACACCATAATTCCAACAAAACCCACCTCCAAACTCCGAAACCTAGGCCTCTGCCTCCCCCTTCTGCAACTGGATCCTCGACTGCCTGACATGCAGAATACAATCAGTGAGGATAAGCAACAACACCTCCTTCATGGTAATCCTCAACACCAGTGCCCCACAAGGCTGCGGACTCAGCCCCTTATTATACTCCTGATACACTCACAACAGACTGGACAAATTCAGCTCTAATTCCATTTACAAATTCGCTGATGACACCACTGTAGTGGGTTGGATTTCACACAACAACGAGACAGAGCAAGATGGCAGGGACGGCAGGTTAGGTAGTGTTTGGGCTCCTGGCCCATCCACTCCATTTCGGCTGACCAGGGCATCCTTTTTCATTTATTCCTTCTTATTATTATTATTTCTTAATTTCATCTTTTGCACCAAATTCACATTTTCTTCTTCCTGCAGCAGAGATGTGGAGGTTTCGGTTGGACAGCCCCAGGTCCTGAGCAGTTTTGATGGTCCCCCGGTCCTGGCAGGCCCTCAGTCCTTGGCAGTTTTGATGGCACACCACCCCCCTGGGGTCATCAACAGTTTTAACAGGACCTGGTCGTCAGCAGTTTTGAAGGACCCCTGGTCCTCGGTAGTTGGACAGGCCTCTGGTCCTCGGGAGTGACCAGTTCATGAAACCAAGGGGTCGTGGAATGAATGAACAAAAAATGACATTTGTCTTAACTTTATTTCTTTTTTTAATATAATCTATGTAATTAAATGGCGCTGTTTTTGTGGTGACTTATTTTACTGTATTTGCACAAATACAAGTCACAATAAATTTATATCTATCTATCAAAGTACAGGAAAGAGATAGATAGCTTAGTAACATGGTGTAAAGACAACAATCTCTGCCTCAATGTCAGCAAAATGAAGGAGCTGGTCATTGACTTTAGAAAAGGGAGTGGAGGACACGCCCCTGTCTGTATCAATGGTTCTGAAGGGAGATGGTTAAGAGCTTCAAGTTCCTCAGAGTAAATATCACAAACAATCTGTCCTGGTCCATCCACATCGATGTTATAGTCAGGAAAGCACACCATTGCCTCTACTTCCTCAGAAAGCTAAGGAAATTCAGCATGTCCACAATAATTCTTGCCAATTTTTATAGAAGCACCACAGAAAGTATCCTATTCAGATACATCACAGCTTGGTATGGCAACAGCTCTGCCCAAGACCACAAGAAATTACAGACAGTTGTGAATGCAGCCCAGACAATCACAAAAAACAGCCTTCCTTCCACTGACTGCGTCTACACTTCCCACTGCCTTGGGATAACAGCCAATGTAATCAAAGACCCTTCACACCCTGGTTATGCTGTCTTCCACTCTCTTCCATCAGGCAGAAGAAACGAATGTTTGAAAACATGTACCAACAGATTCAAGAACACCTTCTTCCCTGCTGTTATCAGACTTATGATTGGACCTCTCATATATCCGTTGAGCTTTCTCTGCAACCTTCTCTGTATCTGTAACACTATATTCTGCATTCTGTTCTATTACCCTGATGTACTGATGTAAGGTATGATTTGTCTGAATGGCATGCAAAACAATACACTTCATTGTATCTATGCACATGTGACAATAATAAATCAAATCAAATCAAATCAAAAGACTAAAGGAGCTTTGAAATAAATCATTTAATAAGACAAACAACAGTAGATAAATATAATGTCAATGGAGAAAGATATTTTACCTCCAAACAAATATAAAACCATAAATTCTTCATTCAGGAATTGAACTAGCCTGTATGGAAGAGACAATTTGTGTGATATTCTAGAATGATATCAGAAATGAAGGGTTTTTGAGACAAGAAAAGATTAGAGAATTTGGGCTTATTCTCTTTGGAGTAGAGAAGATTAAGAGGTGATATTATTGCAATGTTCAACATTAGGAACAATTTTGACAAGGTAATGAAGGATATTCTTTTCCACTGGTTGGTACATCTGTAACTAGGGGTCTCAATTTAAAGATTCTCAGGAAGAGAACTAGGAGTGAGAAGAGGAGAAACTTCTTTACACAGATAGTTTTTAGGATTTGAAATGTGCTAACACGGAGAGTGGAGGAGGCAAATTCCATAGGAGATTTCAAAAAAGAGATGATATGAACTTGAAAGTGATTAATTTAGAGGGCTACGGAGATAGGGCTGGAGAGTGGGACTAGCTGGGTAGCTCTTTTGGGAGCCAGTACAGGCTCATTGGGTTGAATGGCTTCTCTCTGTACTGTAAAATTGTATGACTGGAGCTGACAGGCCATAAGCCCAGTCAACCTCAGCATTAATGAGCTGGTTATTAGTTAATTAGTGCCAGAATATCACACCGTTGTTAACACCTTCTATGACTCTACTGATGATTAGAGGTAGAATCTTAAATAGCAGTAGGCTGATTTTGTCAGAAGTGCAGATATTTGCTTTCAAAAAATTAAGCTTTGAATCACAAGGGTACAAATCAATGTTTAAACTTTCCAGACTCTTCAGACTTAAAATCTCTTGTTTCCATTCAGATCCTGGCAGCTGCAGCTTCTGATGTATCTCAGTCTAATTTCCCCAGCGTACATTAGCCATGTAAGTGTAGGAAATTCACAACTACTGCGGCACTGTTCCTCACCCAAACAAATATAAATAGGTCAGGGGAACCCAGGGGACAGATCATGTGAAGGTTCAAAAAGGGAGAACATTTGGATGAAAAATTTGAACAGTGTAAAATAGTCAAAAGTGGCTTTGAATTGATCTGACTTTCTCACCTAAATCAAATTCCTTTGACTTGTATGAATTAAAGTGTTGAAAATGGTGAGCAGATTTTAATCACGTCCAAAGAGGCACTTTACACGTGTAGAGAAGGAAGGAAGGTGCAGAAAGCTGTCACAATTCACTTTTGCGCACAAACATTGTATACCACCCCAGCCTGGAAAACTTGAGGCTGTCCACGTTGTAACTTATTATAGTGATTTTGGAACGCTGCTAATTCCTGTTGTACCTCCTAACATGGCATGTCCAAAATGGTATATTTTGGGGTGCATACCAGGCTGGCAGCAGCATGTGGAAGGGGGAAGGGCTGGGGAGTGCAGGGAGTGAGGAGACATAAAAACAAGTTCGACATAGTCTCAAATCGTAATTCCTTTTTGTAGCACTAGATTTTAAGAAAGTTGGTAGCATTGTGGTAATGACACTGGACTAGTAATCCAATGCCCCAGGTTAATATTCTGGGGAACATGACTTCAAATCCCTTCATTCAAATTTGAATTGAGTAAGATATGGGATAAAAAGCTCGGCAAATGTGACTATGGACTCATTGTTGTTAAAAAAAAACTAGATCAGCAAGGAAATCTGCCTTCCTCACCCAGCCTGGCCTACTTGTAACTCCAAACAGACACAGCAGTATGATTAGCTCTTAACCGCCCTCTGGGTAATTAGGGATAGGCAATAAATGAATGCTTACATCCTGGGAATAAATTTTAAAAACAGGACGCCTCTATGACAGAGACTGTGAGTTGTGTTTTGAGAATTATAAATTTAGTGTAATTATTTAGCTTTTGTTAATCTCAGGATTTATTAAACCATGTTTCATTGTTTTTGTTTTCTTTATTCATTCATGGGATGAGGGTGTGGCTGACCAGGCAGCATTTATTGCCCATCCCTACTTGCCCAGGGGGCAGTTAAGAGTCAACCACATTGTTGTGAGTCTAGAGTCACATGTAGGCCAGACCAGGTAAGGATGGCAGTTTCCTTCCCTAAAGGGCATTAGTGAACCAGATGGGTTTTTCCTGACAATCAACAATGATTTCATGGTCATCATTAGATTCTTAATTCCAGATATTTTATTGAATTCAAATTCCACCATCTGCAGTGGTGGGATTTGAACCCGGGTCCCTAGAATGTTACCTGGGTTGAGTGATAATACCACTAGGCCATTGCCTCCCCTAAATTGTAAGAGGAGTTAAATACAGGAGTATACTGTTGTAAGCCCCACCAACAATAATGACTCCCTTAAGATGTTTCAATTTTCTTTTGACTATGTATTCACAGCTTGTGGGACCACTCACAAGGCCAGAATTTATTGTCCATCCCTAATTGGCCTGGGAAAGGCAGTGGTGAACCAGTATCCTGAACTGCTGCAGTCCATGTGATGCAGGTATTCCTGGAGTGCTGTCAGGAAGAAAGTTCCAGGATTTTGACCCTGTAAGTGTAAAGGAATGGAACCATAATCAGTGACCTGTGAAGAATTTAGTCCTGTATTTGTTCTTTCAGGTCTGCCATTGTTTACATCTAATGCTCAAGATGCACCGTGGTGCCCTTTATAGCATTAGCCTTCACTGCAAAGTGTTTCATTACTTACAGCTTTTTACGCAACCTAGAACTAAAAGATTTATGCAGGGGTAAATTAGATGTGGCACCAGATTCCCTGCCCCTGGCTAAAAAGCCTGGATGGTGGTTGGAGGGATGGGAAGGCTGGCTGAGGGAGACACTAGCTACCCTGGGGTGAGACTTTGGTCCAGGTCTGGGAAAGGATGTCCCACCTCTGAGAGCTGGTAGCCGATCAAAGCTCGTGAGCCCTTTGGAACAGAAGTGTATGGTTTTGGGTCAGGATTTGGGTGTTTGGTGGGTTGGGGGTGGGGGGGATCTCTTTAGGTGCTCAACAGGCAGCCCTGATGAATGGGGGTGAGGGTTGGAGTTTGTGTGGTTATGGTGGAAGGGAAATTGGATGGATGACAATGGAGGTGGTGTGGAAATTTTACAGCTGCCTTCCAATGGACCAAAGAGCCTGTTAATGAGGGATGTACCATGCCCAGAACCAACTGGGCTGATTGTTTGGTATGGGTCTGTCCTGCTGCTGGGTAAAGCCCAACAGGAGCAGTATGATGAGACACACAAGCAAGTATTAATGGCTCACTTAAGCACTTCAGTTGGCCCTCTGCAAGGTGACTGATCGTTATCACCCTCATAACTGTTACAGTTGTGGTGGATGCATGGATGGCCAGGTAAGTGGTGTGTAAGTGACCACTGAGTAGATTTGCTGAGAGTGCTCCCACCTTAAGATCTGTCAGAGGGGAATGTAAAATCCAATCTGTCAAATCTAATTGAATTCTGCGTGGACCTTATGTGACATTCATGAGCTGCAAGGTGACGGCTGCACTTTCAGGCAATGAATTCTCACTTTCTGAAATTAACTTTGAAGAATACAGCCCAAACAGTTGGGAGGCAGAAACCTGCGATAGATAGTGAACGCTGGATGTGTGCTCGCTTGAATTCCATAAAAAGGGAGTCTCCCTGAATCCGCGGAAAGATTGGACATAGAGACAGTGGTAAATGTTCTTCTTTTCTTCCATTGGGTGTATCTGATGGAGAAGAACCAAATACTACCCCAATTTTGTTGAAAAATGATTGATTTGAACTGTTTTCTTCTTAACACTTGTTGTCAGAGTTGATGAATATTTTCAGCATTTTCTGTTTTTATTTCTATTGCATTGAGCCCAGCAAGCACTTCACATTAGATACTATCAGTCACCTGATCGCTCCCAAATGCAGAATAAGACAGTGAAGCAGACAGGAATGCAGTGGATAGTATGCAGGGCATGACCTGGCAGGAGCAGTGGGTGTGTGGGCTGTGAGGAAGAAGGTTTTCCTACTGGAGGATCAGCTGATGTCATCCCCTGAACGAATAGTCCGAACATCAAAATGTCATTGTTCTTAGTTTTAAGGAAAAGGATCTTTGCATCGAGCATATCTGTAAGCATAGGGAATGTGAAGTGTATTGCAAATGGCCAACTGGGCAGACGGAGCAATCAATTGAATAGGCAGTTTGATGATGACACCATAGCCTGGAACATATGCTTTCTTTTTGGTTAAATAGGGTGCCTACATTAAGCAGAAACCCAAGATCCTATTTATGACCTAAAGGAGATGTTATTCCCTGCCCTATGTCTGGTTTTGTATCTGGAGGCATTAACTGAGGTGGGACAGTAGGTCAGGGCCAACTTGCAACCTCCACCCTGGCAGGATGGCCCATCGACAGCTTTCCCACCCTACACGAGTTGGGTACTTATGTTGGCAAATATGGGCCTTATCCCGTCACAGCACAAGTCTCATTCTGCAGGAAACCGCGTAAGAAAACTGTAATGCTTAGAACAGGGCCAGGTGGATCTCATTGACTATGAGATCCTTGATTGGAGTTGTTAACCAGGACCAATCAGAGAGCCCTGGCTGACAGAGATAAACAGGAGATTCAGAGAGTCTCTCCATTATAGGGACTGACTTTGAGCTAGCTCGTCAGAGCCTATGTACTGTGCACATGCATATAAAGGGTGACTTGGTGATGGGATACTGGCTTTTTTGGAAATATTTCAAAAATCCTTGCTTGTTTGCTTGTTGCGTCCTGGGAGTGATGATGGGTGAAGGGGCAGGGGAAAGGTTCATCATTCAAAGGTACTCAGTGCTTGATTTTTGAATATGAAGTCAGAAAGTGTATGTGTGTGTTGGGAGTTGAATCTGAGGGGCTGGTTTGGCCCCTGGTTCTTTGGAATAATTCTTGCTTCTAACAAATCCCAAAATACTCCTCCTCACAAACCCACCTGCCTCCATTTGAACCTGCCCAATTGATTCAAGGTGGCTGCATGTGGCACTGCTGATCACAGAAAAGTTGCTGACCACTGAGAGGCTGGCAGCTCACAGCAGGTAGAGCTGCCAAGCCCACAGTCCTTGTTCCCTGGGGGAGGTTTCTACTGACTTGTCAAATGCCTGCATGGCACAAGATGAGGTGAACCGTCTCAAGAAGATGCAACACAAGAGTCTTGCCAGTTCCACAGGTCTGTGCCATGCTTCAGCATGAATTTCATCTGAGTTGAAAATCCAGGTCGCTGAGTCAGAAAGAATGAAATTAGACATGACATGTTATATATATGGTGTTTAACACAGTATAGCTGAACATTTTCAGTGCAAGCCTTTTGCCCAGCTTTAGAATTAAATCAGATGTCAGTGAAGATAGTTTAAAAATGCTATTGTGCTGCAAACACAGCTGTTGAGAAAATACTTTAATTTCCTACTGGGTAGTGGAAATTTCACACTGATCAATCTTCTATTATGCCTGCTTCTTGCTTCTTAATAGAGAGGCTGCTATCTTAACAGACCCTACACTACAAGCCAAAAATACAATTCATCACTGTATTGAATGACACAGGTTCCTATTGAAATATAAAAGACGGTGCAATTTAGAAGTTCATGCATGTATTATGTACAATTTTTCTTCTGTAACAAAATGAATTAATAAAATAGCAGAGCTTTTTTGCATACTGTGTCCTGTTTAAACAGAAATGGGTAGAGGTTACAACATCAAAACAGCCCATTCAATATCAATCAGTCTGTCTGTGTTTATGTTTCACACAAGCAAACTAGCCTTCTTCACATTTATCCATCTTATTCCTAGATTCTTTCAACTCATTTACTGTAATTAACTATTCAATCTGTTCTTGAATCTCGACATAACTTTTCTCATAACCAAGGGTCACTGGAAATTTATTCCAGAATTGCATGTTTGCTGATCTAAATCACTTATATTTAATCATGCATTCGTGTCATGTCATCTACTAGAATTGACAAAATCTAGAGTATTATAATTAGTGCTGGAGAAGTTAATGGTACAAGGCAAAAAGTTCCCTGGGCCTGACAGATACATCTTAGGCTTTGTAAAATGTGTCCATAGCAATTGTGGATGTATTTGGTCTGATCTTCCAGAATTCCCAAGATTCTAGAAAGAGTCCTATTGGAAGTTGTGAACTGTAACGCTAGGTCTCAGGAAAGGAGGGAGAGAAAAAATAGCCAGGTGCCTATAGGGTGCTGTGGGTGCTCAGTTTTTGAGTAAAATCAAGACAGAAATCACTACATTTATGGATTCTAAGGGGAGAATTTTCCCCTCCTTGGAGTTGGTGACAGAGGTGGCAAGAAGGAGAAATAATTAAGTGAGCATACCCTGGAAAGATACCCTCCACTCACCAATCACATACTGGACAGAGTGGTCCTTTGGGGACTTTCATGATTTGCCAGCAATTAACAACCTAAACTGTGGCCATTGAAGGCAGCTAGTCCACCTCATAGTGTAGAGAAGACCGCTTTGTGAGTGGCAAGTACAGTAGACTAGATGAAAGAAGTAAAGTAAATTGCTGTTCACCTGGAAAGAATGTTTGAGGCATTGGACTGTGCAGAGGGGAAGGAATAAAAGAACTGCATCTACTAAGATCACCAAAACATGTAACACCGCTACTTCCACAAGATGCCCCTTGACCAATAGAGGGTGGCAGATGCATGTTGTGCAGGTCCCTGAGTTAATTCTTCCTTGAGAGAAGCTGTTCTCCCTGAGAGCCTGCTTCCAGTTACCTGGTTTTTACATTATCTAAGGGGCCAGGCCTGGATCTGAAGTTTCCACACATCCAACTACTAGCAAGGCCATGAGGAATAGGTTCACAAGCAAAGGAAATGTCTGTGACAACTTTCTGAAGCCCATTAACACTGGGCATGATATGTAATGCTAGGCTTTTTGAAAATACCACAAATAGCTTCAAGTTTGCAAATCTTATTCAAATGTAGCAGTAAAGCTGACCCTCATAATATCTGACTTTATCCAGAAGCTACCAATATCTTTATTGCCTCCTCCTGTCACCTGATTGCAATAGCTATTTCCTACAGCCTCCAGGACATTCTGCACATCTTCCCCTTTCCATTTAGTTTGCATTGTCCTCATGATGTTTTCCACTCTCAGCTCTCCCCAGGTATTTCCTCCCAATCTTCACCTTAAACATCCACAAATGCATCACAAAACTGGGGAGTTCTTCTTATTGTTAACTCCTAGAGACCCCTTTTCTTCAAATACTCTAGTTGACCTTCTGTTTCTGTGTGTGGCATTAGGCTTTGTCCCTTCCTGTAGTATTACTTAATTCCTCTCCCTCTTGAGTGTCAGCAATGCAATGAGCAGCAGATTTACAGCTGTGAACTTGTTCCACACACCTAAGAGGAACTGCATGAAAAAAGCAGCAATTAGTGGTGGAATAATTTGAGCAAGCAAACGTCTCAACAGGGAAAATATCAATGCTCAGTATCTGTTCGCTATTTGGCTTTGGACTGCATCACAGCTGAGAGGTGATTTGATTTGAAATCAAGAGCAGGAATCTTGGCTGATTCTTGTTTATTCCCTAGGTAATGGACGCCAAGATCAATCTTGACAGCTCCAACTGCTTTCCTCAGCTGCATTAGTTAGAATGCCAAAGGGAAATTTTTTTTCCAGTTATTTTTAACAACAATTACATAATTTATAAAATATAAATCAATGTGGTATAATTAAGTCTTTGATTCCTCAGACATCATGTATGATCATAAACGTCTGGGAGATGAGCCAAGCGGACTCGATGTAATGCCTGATAGGGAAGTAGGCTTGGAATTAGAAAAGAGGTTTCTGAGTCATCTGGATGTTTTCATGCACCACAAAGCAGTCAATTCATTGGGGTGTCTCAACTCTCTGGATAGATTGGCTGCTTGCGGACTTTCAGTCCAAGAATCCAGTTTCACAGACAAGGTGAGGAAACCATAAATGGAAGTGAAAAAATGTACTCAAAATAGGTTAAAAGAATAAAAATGTGACTTCATATTTTTAAAGGAGTCCTGACCCAATATTCCTGTCCTCCGAGCATAGGCACAAGTGCAGCACATGCAAGAAATTATCTCCCCTGGGAACAACTGAGCTAGCCCATATTTCCATACATTATCATACTTTATTTGATTAATTGAGCCAAGGAAGTGAAGGATCTGCATTTGGGCACACAGCAAATTATAGGGAGAAATTTTCCATGCAATTTTAGCAAGTAGTAGTTTGCACCATACCCAGCTCATGGCTAGATTTTTGTTGGTTTCCTTGGAATTTGTTCTGTTTGCAGTGAACTGAGGACTCCATATCCCTTTAGCTAGAGTTATCACTGATCTGGTAGGCACCTCTGTAAATGTCTCTTGTCTGGCAAAAGGCACCAGACAAAATTCAGAGTCCATGATTCAATGCTCTGCAGGAGGAAATGAGGTACAAGGGACTTTTTTTTTATTTTTGCTGCCTGCATTTGCAAGGGGTGGCATGAATAATTGTGAATAAAGTGGCATCAGACTCTATGCTAATAGGGCAGTTCAGTGTTTCTGATTTTACTATTTCAAGAGCTTGCTCAGATGATGAAAATAGGTTCAGTCTCTAAAAGGTGAATTTCTTTCATATCACAGGAAAATGTGAAATCATTGTGGAAACTGTCAAACATGCTTTCAACACAAGGCAGAGATGTAGAAGGATAGATGCCGGTCTCCAGAGGCATTTGTATTCTATCCTTTCACAGCAGAGACTACGGAGGCTGTTCAGATAGCTTGGTATTGGAGGCACTTATGATGTACGTTAAACCAGTGTAAGTCTAACCATTTAAATAGTACAATGTTTTCCCATATTGTCTGCTAAGTGACATCGGAGACAATATTTAGAGGAATCCTACGTCTACCATGTTGCGTGACAAATTGTCTTCCCTCTAATCTTTTTACCACCTGCACATGCACAGTAGCAAATTCCAGAACCAGAAGTCAATGTCACAAACTGATGCCGATCACCATGCACAGAACATTGGAGCGGCTGTGCATGTGTGCAGCCACACAGGTTAGAGGGAATGTTCGTAACAAGAAGTAGTGTTTTCCAGAGAGCATAATCAGGGCGTAACAGCCTGGAAATACAGGCAGAGAGCACTTAGGCTGCAGCTCAGCTCACAATGTACAATGTACCCATTTGCACACCTAAGCAGGAATGAGCAGGTGTTGTATTTCAATATCTTAATGCAGTGCAGGTTTCATCATCCAGATAGATTTTGGGTGAAATTTTTTATGATTCTGAGTGTCTATGACAAGAAGAATGACAGGATCGGACAAGATGTCCAGCTCTAAATTCCTACAACTACTGGCTCGTTCCAAGGAGTAATGGGCAATCTGTGTGGGATTGCTCAGTTGTGCACCCACAAATACATCACTGATGCCTTCACGGTCACACCAGTTTGTTTTGTTTTCCAATGTTAAGACCAATGCAACAGCTTGGGGCAGGATTCAGAAACATAGCTGGCTTCCTACAGGTACACCTTAACTGGAGCAATGGGTGCTTCTGTGGCAATCCTAAATTAATAGAATCTGAAAGAAGGGTGGAAGAACACGAGATAGCTCAGGTTACAGCAGATGGGATAGTCTGGCCTGGTGAGAGATATAATTACAAAGATCAGTAGATCCGAAGGACATCAGTGAACCAGCCAGATCTCATGATGATGTTATAGCTTCATGATGACTGGTACTGAAATCATCTTGTTTTCTAACAGGTTTTGGATTGAATTCAAATTCTCAAACTGCTCCAGTGGAATTTGAGCTCATATTCTATGTATTAGTAGAACCAGTAAAATGCCAAGGCCACAGGTTTTCTAAATGTCTACATGCTCTTACAGGCAGTAACTCTGTACTCATGAGCTACAGAGGTTTCACTCCATCACTGAACATCTAGTCTATGACCGGCTGACGGGATCATGCATGTTAATGCTTACTTTAGAGGAAGCAGTCTGGAGAGCTTTTTTTAAAGTAACCCACTATCCTTTAATTATTTATAACATGCAGGAGATCTGCAGAGCTGGCTTATGATGTCTCAGTGATAGACCTGTACACCTGGTGAACACAAACCGTATGTATCTAAGTGATTCTGAGACCAAGGCAGAAAAAGAAGACTGCAGTACAGTGTTTACAAAATCTTCAGCATTAATATAGCACACAATACAGCGAGACATTGTGATGAAGCAATCAGAGGAGGAAAATAGCAGCATGGAGAACATTTTGAGAAGGTGAAAGAAGCTGAAGTATTTTGCTAACCATCGCTGCTGTTCATAAAGCTCTCTCAGAGAATAGTTTCTCTTAATTATTTCCTATCCGCATTCCATCAATATACTGAGCGAGCCCTCAGGAAATACTCATTTCCCTCCATTTCCTTCAATTTGGATTGAACAACCAGAGACACTGCTCCTATCACCTGCAGGTAGAGCGGTCAATACCATCACAAGAATATTCTGGGGACATCGTAAAACGACCTTTGGAAATCATTTTCCTATCTGAGTACTAATGTGTTACAATTGTTCGCAATCTTAATGCATTTTCTTCCTGACAATGTCTGACTCATATGTTGTTCTGAGAGTTGACGCAACACAGACTGATGTGACCGATGTCCTATCTAAATCCCTTTCATTGCAGGTGACCTTGTCGTTTAAATACACACGACTTGAATGATTTTTTTGCACAGCTGCTCGTGGGGAAGAATTTAATGGCCAGTATCTTTCCTTCCCGCAGGAGTAGACTGGATTGGAGACAGACCACTTAATTTGGCAAGAGGTAGAATGCCCATCACCTTCCTGATAGCCCCCTGATCCTAGGCCAATCATCACCCTTAAGTCGCCAATTAAGAGCTTCTTAATGGCTTCAGCCTGGTAATTCTGGAAACAATATCACAAGGGGGCACTGCCAAGTACACCCATTAGTGTTATTTTGCATCATTGGAATGCCAGATACGCCAGTTTGTATCATTGTATTGTGTTGGTTTGTGGCTACATTAACTTAGATATTTTATCTCAACCCTTGATATTGTGATTCTATGTATTGCCAAACGTAAACTAAACACAGCCTATGGTATTGTGGCAACAACAGAACATTTTCACACCCCTTGTCAAAGCAAATTTGTGAATTTATTTGACACATACTTGGATGTTGAACTCTGTTTAGTCCACAAAATTACAGTGCTGTCACATTGGAAACTATAGCAGCTATGCATCAGGTTCCAAAACAGTAGCACTATGAAAGATTGAGATAGGCAATTTTTTTTATCAATGACACTAGATGTTTACTGATGTACTCTTTGACAATTGATTATAACATTGCTACCTTCCTTGTTTATGGTCTCAGCTTGGAGAAGAGAAGGACAACCATCTCCGTGGGATCAAAGACATAGAAGATGAAGGGACATCTCCAGGGCTCACTGTTCAACAAAGAGTGAACTTAATGGATATTAAAAATTAATACTAAAGAAGATAGCAAATTACATTTACAAGCCAATGCTTGTTCTCTCTGTCCAGAGACCATCATAACCTACAACTTCAAAGTACAGTTTTGGAAAACTATGACGTTGAGGTATTTGCAGGCATTCCACTCATAGAGACAAATGATGTGTTAATTCAAGCAACCAAATATCTAGTGTTAACTAACATAAAATAAAACCAAGAACGGTGGATACTGGCAATCAAAAACATAAACTGGAGAAACTCAGCGGGTCTGGCAGCACCTGAGGAGACAAGCAGAGTCAACATTTCAGGTTCAGTTCTGAAGAAGGGCCACTGGACCCGAAACATTGACTTTGCTTTCTGGCCACAGATGCTGTCAGACCTGCTGAGTTTCTCCAGCAATTTCTGTTTTTGTGCCTTGTATTAACTGGTGGCTCCACTATATCGTTTATGGATCTCATCCTTCTTCTAGCCCATGCAGAACAAGATGATTCAATTAATTTATGCTCCCTCAAGGTCAACAACTTTCTAGCATGAGTTTTCATTCAGATGACACTCCCTGATGATCTTGCAGAAGTCCAAAATTTTGCAGTTGAACCTTTCTCTATTCCTTTAGCACTGTATAACAAATCACCCAACTCTTGGCCTCCACCATGTATTTTGATGAGGGTTACTGACAAGATTCACAATGTGAACCTTTCCTTTCAAATGCAAATCCTGTCTTGAAGAGGGCATATTGTTTGACTATGTGGTCTTCGCTCCCATCATCCAAAATTCTTAGCCTTCCCAGGAATGATATGACACAGCCGCTGACCAAGTGTATAGATAAGGGGAAGTGCTAAGGCTGAAGTGGTGATGCTGTGGTATTGGACCTAGGCTAATGGTCTTGGGACATGGTCTGGATCCTATCACAGCACATAGTGAAATTTGAATTTAAATAGTTCTTGGCTAAAGGGATCAAAGGCAATGGGGAGAAAATGGGAACAGTGTACTGAATTGGAAGATCAGCCATGGTCATATTGAATGATCTATGCCTACTCCTATTTCCTATGTTTCTGTGTAAGCACCAACATATGTTTTCACTATCTGTTCTGGATCTGGATCTTGATCACCCCCATCTCAACACATGCATTCTCGGTTCCATATGTTCCCTCAGGTAAAGGATGATGCTTTCAATCCAGCATTCCCAGGTTACAGTGGCAAGGCTGTACTTTTCAAGTCTAGTTCAAAATGAGACCGACATAACCTCCACAATGAAAAGATTATCTCATAGAAAAGAAAGGGTCTAGGCTCAAAACATCGACTCTCTAGGTGCTGATGGGGATTGAAAAGAAATGGCCACATGTAGCTCCCGCTTGAATATATCAAACGAACTGGCCCCAACAGCTTTCTGTCATAAAGTATTCCACTGGTTCAGAAATTCTTCCTTATCTCAGCTCTGAATGGCTTACCTCTTATTCTTAGACTGTGACTTCTAGTTCTGGATTTCCCCAACATTGAGAACCTTCCTTCTGCATCTAGCTTGTCCAGTCACACCAGTATTTTATATGTTTCTATGAAATCCGTTCAATATCAGAGGGTTAATGTCCAATCATCATTGGCAGCAGGCACTTCGGTTCAGGAATTGATAACAAAACCAGGCAGGAATCTCTAGGTGCTGACGGGGATTGAACCTGTGATTTCTGGTTTATGAGACCAACGCATTCCCACTTGGCCATAGCCCCCTACAAAGGTAAAGTTACCATAGTTCTACTGGGCCATAGGGCTACTCTCTTATTAGAGGGAGAAGATTGATGATAGTTGATACAGTGTGGAGCTGGAGGAACACAGCATGTTAGGCAGCATCAGAGGAGTAGGAGAGTCGATGTTTTGAGCCTAGACCCTTCATCAGTGGTAGTTTACTCTGACGATCACCATGCCTCAAGGGAGGGGAGGGGTTAAGAAGAAGAATCCTTCATGTTAACCTCAGTCAATGTGGGAATTGAACCTGTGCTTTTGTGATCACGCTGCATCACAAACAGGCCATCCAGCTCGTTGAGTAACTGACCCCAATCTCCACCAGTATGAACAGAAACAAACTCATTGAACTGCAATGGAAATTGCATGATCTTGAAAACATTGGAGTCTTTCCTTAACCTGAAAATGTAGGGATCATTGTTATGTACTATAATCCTTCACTTCTCATGAAGAATTCAAAAGGAAATCTTTAAACGTATTGCAACATTTGCCGATGTTGGGGTATAGTAAGCCGCAACCTTCACTCATGTCAGATATTCATTCATCCTTACGCTAGTATGCCCAGTGGAAATGCATCACTGCAACAAATTATAAACATTGCCTTTGACCAGATTTCATTAGTACAATCTTGAGTGAAGTTCTGTGGAGTGATCACACCCTACAAAGATTTTAGCATGCACATCGATCTGTCATGGGAATGCCTAGATCTGGACCTGATCCCATGGTACTTCGAAGCTTGTTTACCCCTCATGGCCACCCACTCTAGCTGCTCTCCAGCTGAGTAGGTTTTTGGCATGAGATCTTTCAATGAAACTACAAGATGTTTGTAAGAGTTCTTCTTCTGTATGTCTAATACAAAACCTCCTTGGATCTCTTACCAGCAGTCGTCAGTCCAGTAAAAGAATCAAGTGGACAAATGCTTTCAGCTAGCACAATCGATTCTTTCATCCAATAAACTATTACCTTCCTCATCCAAACAAGCAACTTTGGGTTGTCAGATGATACTATTAGAAGCATGGCAATGCATCAATCTTGGATGTGACCCATAGCAACAGACTCAAGACTTGCCAATTTTTTTGACTCCAAACTACATGGTCGTCAAATTACTGGGTTGCCCTGAAAAAGGGAAGCTTTGCCCATCTGAGCTACTATCAAGTACTCTAGGCCACTTGTAGCACAGTTCAAGCAATATCCTTGTGTCCACACAGACAGAAAAGTGTGTATGCAGGCCTCTGAGAAACTGCGGGGGGAGTTTTCTGCCAGTCTTTTCCACAGTCAGTCATTATCACACCTCTGTCAGAAAACTAGCTAGATTTGTCAACATTCTTTTGGATTTTAAAAGCTACCAATCTTTCCATGCACTTTATGTGGATACCAATAATAAATGGGCAATAGCTAGCTGCCTACTTGTTCTGCCCTGCAGACCATGACGCACACTGTTGTCCCAAGTCTTTGAGTTACCCTCCAGAGTTGGCATCTCCTTTGATACTAACGTTATAACAAGTAAGCAATAATTCATTTTTGTTGTATGTGAGTGTGTCATCTCTTTCTCTGTCATTTGTATCATTGCCAATGAACAGCAAGATATCTTATGGGATGGATATTGTCTGCTGAGTGGTCCTTGAGTTATCATATGGACTAATGCTGTATCTCTATTTTCAGTCCTATTAGGAGACAAAGTGTTTTAAGAATATTACATTGCCATTGAGCTCAAGAGACTGAAGAACCTCAGTGGAAGCCAAGAGCAGAAGGGAAGTGCAGAGATTGGAGGATGAGCTCCTACACCAAGAACCACATGGAGATCCTTTCACATTTTTGGCCACTGATGGAATAAACAAAATGGCCTTCAACAGTCCCATAACAATTCTGTACTTCTGTGATTCACTGACTCAAGTCAAATCTTTTTTTGTTAGGATGTTTCTGCTGAAGAAGTATTATAGAGAGACCAGTTGATTGCTGTGCAGCTCCACCTGTCCAATCACAGGGTTACTGAAACTCAACATAACCAATACAGTCAGAAGTCCAATGCCTCTTTAGAAGTGCAGCCAATATTCACTTCAGTTGCTGTTGGTGATCTGACCTACCTTCAAGCAGATTGCAACAAGTCTCAGCCCCACCAAAAATATTTGGTCACTTCCACCAGTGACTGAAGGTGCAATATTCATAAATTCATTAGATTTCAGCTTTGTAGCACAATTTATTAAATCAAGAGCTTTTTTAAAAATTATTCAGAAGATGTGGGCTTTGCTGTCCAGATGACAAATGCCCATCCCTAAATGGTCTTGAAAAGGTGGTTATGAGCTGCCTTCTTCAACCCCTGATGTTCAGTGGGGGCTGGGGGGTGTTTGCCAATCCACATAAATTGGGTTGAATCTGGAAATAAAGGCAGTTTCATTGCATTCAGAGTTAGATTCCTGTTAATGGTGACGGAAACCTAGATAAAACCTTGACTTTAAAGTTAGGCTTATTGTATCCTTAAATGCTTTGTGCATATGATCCAGTCTTCTTTAGAGACATCCAAAATTAAACGGACATTATAGTAATTAGGTATGTTTTTTGACATTTAGATTTGGCCACCATAAGACACATGTAATTTCTGAACATAGTGCAGAGCTGGATGAACGCAGCAGG
>NC_063337.1:43947214-44136800 GCF_021869965.1 Rhincodon typus
ATGCTGCTTGGCCTGCTGTGTTCATCCAGCCCTGCACCTTGTTGTCTCGGATTCTCCAGCATCTGCAGTTCCTACTATCTCTGGTGCAACCATCATATCAGGTTTAGTATTACATTTGCGCCACATAAGTCCCAAACAATGACTATCTCCAGCAATTGAGAATTTAATCATCTCCTCTTGGTATTCACTAGAATTAACCTCGCCAAATCCCGTATCATCAAATTTTTATTATGTCATTCGATGTCACACTGTGAGTTTAAGTTCTGGGCGACTGGTCAAGGAAAAGGCAAAATGAAGAAATCTTTCGGCTTAGACATCAAAGTAACATTACTTATTATATATTAATAATTATGAGTTACAGTTAAATTAGATGACAACTAATCTACTGTCTGTGGGTTTATGCCCATGTTCTCATCCGAGTTTTCCAAAGATTTGTAGTCTAGTGTGACAGTGTCTAATCTGTTCTTTGTCCACGTTGTACCATTTATATTCAGTGATGTGCAGCCACATGACATCATCACAAGGATGCTCCAGAGTTCCGAAGTGTTTAACAACAATCTGCATCCTGTGGAGTCACGATTGACCATAAAAATAACTGGCCAAACTACGTAAATGCTGTGGCTACAAGAGCAAATCAGAGTCTGGATATTCTGTGGTGACTGATTCACCATCTAATTCCACAAAGCCTTTCCATTGTCAAAGCATAAATTGAGATTGTAGTGGAATATTTTCCACCTGGCTGGATGAATGCAACACCAAAATGTTCAAGAATCCTTACAGAATCCAGGACAGGACAGCCTACTTGATTGCTACCCCATCCACCACTATGATCATTTTCTTTCTACCACTGACACAGAGTGGCAGCAATGTGTACCATCTACACAATGTGTTTCAACTGCACTTGTCAAATCAATAGTTTCTACCAAATAGAAGACAAAATCAGAATTCACATGGGAACATGAACGTACAGTCCCCACCCAAAATGCAGCTATCCCTGACTTTAAAATATATTATTGTTCCTTCACTGTCTTCAGATCAAAATCTTGCAACTTCCTACTTAAGTATACTGTGAAAGTAACTTTGTCACTTAGACTGCAGTGGTTCAAGAAATTGGCTCACCATCAATTCTCAAGGGCAATTAGGAATTGGAAGTAAATGCTGGTCTTGCTTTAGTTTAAAACAAAATAGAATGCAGAACATTCCTATTAACAGACAAGAGTACCACCACTGAATCAAGTTTGACAGAGAATTGCAGGGCCAGTCAATTTGCTAATCAATGCTCTGTTCAGAATTGAGTAACATTTGTCTTTTCTAGTTTATATAAAGCATTATTTTGAGTGTCAACATTCAAATCCTGGAATTAATGAGATAAATTCTTCCTGTTTTATGTAGAGTATCATTTTAAAAATATGCCAATTTAAACGGTAGTGGATTATAATCCTTCGGCAAAAAAAACATTTCATGCAGAATGTGAGTCTAATTAAATGACTCACAACAAAGAGATCATTCTAAATAGGAATTGATCAAATACCCACAACAACTAATTACTGACTTACATTCTGGTCGACAACACTGCATTACAAATAAAATTGCAGACATATATGCGTTCTTTTGCATGCCTGCTTTGGAAGAAAGAACAAGGGCAAGGAAACCTCCTGCTGATGACCTCATACTGTCCTCCCCTCAGCTGATTGATCAGGACTGCTCCATGTGCTACAACACTTGGAGGGAGCACTGATGGTGGCAACGATGCAAAATGTACTCTGGGTGGGGGATTTCAATGCCTACCGTCAAGAGTGCCTCAGCAGCAGTACTACTGATCGAGCTGGTCGGGTCCTAAAGGACGTAGCTGCTAGACTGCATCTGTAATAGGTGGTGAGGAAACCAACAAGAGGGAAAAACATACTTGACCTCATCCTCACCAATCTGCCTGCCACAGATGCATCTGTCCCTGACAGTATTGGTAAGAGTGACCACCGCACAGAGTGGGACCCTGGTGGAGGCATGGCAAGGGCTGGAAAGCCCGGAACTAGACTCTGGCGCAGGCATGGCGAGGGCTGGAAAGCCCGGAACTGGACTCTGGCGCAGGCATGGTGAGGGCTAGAAAGCCCGGAACTGGACTCTGGCGGAGGCATGGCGAGGGCTGGAAAGCCCAGACTGTGGCAGAGGAAAGGAAAGTTGGACTCTCTTAAGATTTTATTTTTCTTTTCTTATTCAAAGTTAATGTGAATGGCACCATGTTGTATGGCGAAGGTACACACTTTTACATTATATAAGGTAAAACGTTTACATTGAATACACATGACAATAAATGATTCAATTCAATTCAATTCATGGAGACAAAATCCTGCCTACCTATTGAGAATAACATCAATTGTTTTGTGTGGCACTATCACTGTGTTAAATGGGACAGACTTCACACAGATCTAGCAACTCAAGACTGGGCATCCATGAGGCACTGTGGGCCATCAACAGCAGCAGACTTGTACTCCAACACAATCTGTAACCTCATGGCCCGGCATATCCCCCACTCAGCCATTACCATCAAGCCTGGGGATCAACCCTGGTTCAATGGGGAGTGCAGGAGGGCATGTCAGGAGCAGCACCAGGCATACCTGGTGAAACTACCAAATGTCTGCCAAACAGCAAAAGCAGCAAGTGATAGACAGATCTAAGTGATCCCAATGGATCAGATCTAAGCTTTGCCGCATCCAATTGGGAATGGTGCTGGACAATTAAACAACTCACTGGAGGAAGAGGCTCCACAAATATCCCCATCTTAAATGACGGAAGAGCAAAGCAGTACAAAAGATAAGGCTGAAGCATTTGCAGCAACCTTCAGCCAGAAGTGCCGAGTGGATGATCCATCTCGGCCTTCTCCAGTGGTCCCCAGTATCACAGATACCAACCTTCAACCAACTCGATTCACTCCACATGGTATCAAAAAATGATTGACGACACTGGATACCTCAAAGCCCATGGTCCCTGACAACATTCTGGCAATAGTACTGAAGACTTATGCTCCAGAGCTTACTGCTCCCCTAGCCAAGCTGTTCCAGTACAGTTATAACACTGGTATCTACCTGGCAATGTGGAAAATTGCCCAAGTATGTGCTGTACATAAAAAGTAGAACAAATCCAATCCGACCAATTACTGCCCCATCAGTATACTCTCAATCATCAGGAAAGTGATGGAAGGTGTCATCAACAGTGCTATCAAGCAGCACCTACTCAGCAATAACCTGTCTGGCTTCCATCAGAGTCACTCAGTTCCTGACCCCATTTCACCACCATTCATGACTCTTCAGATACTGAAGCAGTCCATGTTCAAATGCAACAAGATCTTGAAAATATCCAGGCTTGTCTGACAAGTGGCAAGTAACATTTGTGCCACACAAATGCCAGGCAATGTCCATTTTCAATAAGAGACAATCTAATCAGCAATCCTTGACATTCAATGGTGTTACCATCACTGAATCCCCCACTATCAATATCCTTGGGGTTACCATTGCCAGAAACTCAACTGGACTCACCACATAAAAACAGTGGCTACAAAAGCAGGTCAGAGGCTAGGAATACTGTGGCGAGTAACTCATCTCCTGACTCCCCAAAGCCAAACCAACATCTACAAGGCACAAGTCACGAGTGTGATGGAATACTCCCCACTTGCCTGGATGACTGCAGCTCCAACAACACTCAAGAAGAGTGACACCATCCAGGACAAAGCAGCCCGCTTGATTGGCACCACATCTACAAACTTCCACTGCTTCCACCACTGATTCTCAGTAGCAGCAGTGTTTACTATCTACAATATGCACTGCAGAAATTCACCAAAAGTCCTCAGACAGTACCTTCCAAATCCACCACCACTTCCATCTAGAAGAACAAGAGCAGCAGATACAAGGGAACACCACCACCTTCAAGTTCACCTTCAAACCACTCACCATCCTGACTTGTCAATATATCACACTCCCTTCACTGTCACTGGGTCAAAATCCTGGAATTCCCTCCCTAAGAGCATTGTGGGTCAACCCACAGCAGGAGGACTGCAGCGGTTCAAGAAGGCAGCTCACCACCATCTTCTCAAGGGCAACTAAGGATAGGAATGAAATGCTGGCCAATTAGCGACACTCACATTTCACGAATGAATAAAAAAAAGCAGTGGGAATGTTCTCAGTTTGATAAAGTAAGTATGACAACCTGATGAAGAATTCAGTGTTTGTCATATTCTGTGAATGAAGCTGATCAAATAGGTGCTATTGGTAAGCATAAATAGAAAGTTATCATAATACCATGTTGTAATGATCTCTGTAGAGACCCTTAGCATGTAAAGATAAATTTGAACACCCAGTGTTTAACTGGAATAAAAATGCCACAAAATTTCACGTTTTTAAACATAAACAAACTTTACTGCAGCTGAAGAAGATTAAACAAAGCATGTATGATTAACTTGTAGCAATTACGAGACCTATAACATTGTTGTACATTGTGTCTTCAAATTTAAGGTAAAATGAAAAATGTCATGTGACCTGTTATAATTTTTGTCCGGCAATATGCCTGGGTGGTTTGATTGTTCGACCAAAGGAATGCTTGGACTGTTTTACTGGGAAGAGGTTGCAAAGTGTTTATGCCTAGGGACAATGGCAATATTATGTGTGTTAACTGTGAAGGTTTTGAGCACCCAAAGTCTTAGTAAAGTATTGAGAATGCCAGGTCATAAACCGTTGTGCTTCAAACTGTCCATTAAGTTCCTGGATGAAAGAAAGTTGAGCGCCCAAATATAGGTAACTACCATTTCTACATAGCCACAAAGTCCATGTGATTTATCTTACCATGGGAAAGGACACAGAGGCAGCCATTGTAAAGATCAGGTTAGAGGCTTCCTACAATGTCACTGAATATTGTAGGCAGTTTAGAAATACCAAATTAATGGGGAGTTAAAAGAAGCTGGAAGAGTCATCTAGCATGGGTTAGGGGGAAGGTCTCTGGGAAAGAAATCTCACCGTGAAGGGCATTTCTAACGTTGTACAAGGTTGAAAGAAGAATAGAACAGGAATAAATATTCCGGAACTAAGAATTACTGTGGATTAATTCAGAAGTTTGGATTTCTACATAAATAACAGTATATACTATATCTATGATATTCCTTACTTTTCTGGAGGGGACTAAGAAAGGTTTTCATTATATAGTTTAGTGTCTGTAAAGATAGTGTTGTGGTAGTAGTGTTTATTTCATTTGTTACCATGAACATCTTAAATTGTAAAATCTTGAACTTTCATTCCTTCAGCTATTAACTGAAAGCTGGAATTTATCTTTAAAAGTCATTGGTCTCTGTAGCAATTGTAGCAACCTCCAAAAGGCATTGTTGCTACGTGACCAGAGATGAATTGAGCCTGTTCAACTTGGAAACTAGCTGGTCTGTAAGGATCAGCTATTGAATGAATTAACCAATGAACCATTGAGAGAAATCAACCTTCTCTCCAATGTGATCTTGAAAGTAGTGGCACTGCTATTCATAACACGGTTTTATCACTGACTTATTCAAAGTTCAAGCAGACTGAATTCAACTCAACAGCCCTTGAGCTGTATTCTAGTATTGATCAGCTGAGTAAAATAACATTTACACCCTGACTAAATTCTTTTGACATATGGTCAATAATTACACTTTCATTTTTATTTCATGCAACATCTCCTGTCTAGCAACACCTTGAATGACGTTTGTGATGATGGACAAATTGTGTAGGATTTTGTGCGCTGACAGCTGATAATGCTGTTTTGATTTCACTATGTTGTTTTATCTACTTCGTTTTTAATCAGTTTGAACTGGCCTTCAGTCTTTTTAATTCTCCTTTTAAGAGGAAGGACTTGATGTTTTCCAATGAGTTGGATTTACTGCAATTTCAAATTTGATAGCTTAACTTAAAAAGAACATTTAATACATAATAACTTTGTCTATATCCTTAAAATACCATCAGTAACTACTGTCCCTGATGCTAATTGCAAATCACACGAGTAAGATGCCATCTTAGCAAATTGTAGGTTATGAGGTTTATTATCATTCATGTTATTTCTAAACATGGAAACAAAAAACACCCTTTTGTCACTTGTCTTCAAACAAAGCTAGTTATCATCACTTCTTGCATTTGGTTGTTAGGGCACTTAGTCTCTAGCTAATGTGCGATTTGTTCTACATTCTTAAAAAAAACTCCTTATCGCTGAAAAGTCTTACTTGAGAACCATTACCATTTACCTACTGAAAATGGTAGTCATTACAAAGTCGCCTTTCATGTACTTAGTTACATGGCTCAAAGAATGTTGACAAATTAGAAAGGGTTAAACTATCACTTTTGTGCTGAATGCTAAGGTTTGTAAAGGAATGAAAGGTTTGTTTATACAGTATATTACATTCTCACTAGCAGTGCTATCACTATTCTAGTTTCCACGTCATTTTGCTCCTGATTATTAGTCATCATTCTCCAGCCCTAAATTACAACCTCAGCAACATTCAACTCATCAGCTCCAATTCAATTCATTCGACAGATATTTCCATTGTTTCTGCTGGCGTTCCAGCAAACTTCTGCTTATGTTTTGGTAAGAGATCAAAAGAGCACAAATGGAAATTAAAAGCTTTTTTTTAATCTATGAAATTCTGAATAGTATTACTCAAATCTCTGAAGCCATTACTTGCTTTATTTACTGGATGCTTTACATTTGATCCAGATTCTGCATGAAAAGAAATCCTTTGAGACTGGATAATCGCAAGAAAAGTAAAGTCAATTGATTGTTAAAATTGAACTTCAAAGTCAAAGTTTGGAGAGTCTGTAAGTGACAGTTCAGTCCAAGATCTTCTCTCAACTGTGTGACAGCTAATTGCAAGCAAAAAGAAATCAATTTAACTCTTGTCAAGTGTGACGGACTTGGCTCTTGAAGCCTTGAAATAATATGAAATTGATGCAAAGATAAATTAGTCCACATTCACAAACAGGTGCTACCAAGCATTGGAAACATCCCCACATTAAATGCTTGAGGGATTCTTTGAAAGCAGCAAAAGCCAAGGAATTTATCAGCTACAAAGCAAAAACCACCCAGTGATCTCAGAAAGGACTGGAAATAGTTAGCAAACTGGTGGCATCTATGGAGTGGGAAACAGAGTTAATATAGGTTCATGATTTTCCATTTGAACTGCAATCCAGAGCTCTCTGCCAGATCTGCAGAATATTTCCTGCATTTTCGATTTTTATCTCGGATTTCCAGCATTCTCAGATTTTGCTCTTTGACTCTATGCTCTCACTGTCTGGTTCACAAAATAATAACCATGAGTTACCGATGAAGGTGATGGCAAAAGAATCAACGGTGGCATCACCTTTTTACTCGCAAGTTTTTAGGATCTGGAATGCACTGTCTGAGAAATGAGATAGAGGCAGGTTCAAAGTTGGTTTTCAGAAGGATTTAGATAAGCATTTAAAGAGAAAATGCTTAGAGGTCTACCTGAAAGGTGGCTGATTTGTTATTACACAGACGTGATATGGTTGTCCTGTTAGACCATAAGAAATAGGAACAGGAATAGGCATTCGGCTCCTTGAACCTACTCCGCCTTTCACTGCGATCATGGCTGATCTGACCTTCCTCACATTAACTTTCCTGGTACCCTTTATCCCCTTGATGGTCAATACTCGATCAATCTCAGCCTTAAATATACACAAGGACTCTGCCTCACGGCTCTGTGGTGACAAAGAGTTTCAAAGACTCACGTCCTCTGAGAGGAGAAATTCTTCCTCATCACAATCTTAAATTGGAGCCACTTTATTCTGAGACTGTGGCCTCTGGTCCTCGACTCTCCCATGAGGGGAACATCTTCTCAGTATTTATCCTGATAAGCCCTTTACAAACCCTGTTTGTTTCAATGAGATCCCCTCTTATTCTTCTTCACCCCCAAGGCCCTTTATGTTGCAGCATTCCATAGTTTTTCTCCATTTAAATAATACTCAGTTCATTTGTTCTCCCTTCCAAAATGGACAACTTCACATCTACCCACATTATACTCCATTTGCCAATTTTTTTGCCCCCTTAATCTATCAAATTCTCTCTATAAACTGCATCCTCACAATTTGTTTTTCCGCCTATTTCTGTGTCATCTGAAAATCTGGCTGCAGTACATTTGCTTCCTTCCCCTAAGTGCTAAGGCATGGAGTCAGACAGTCAAACCAAAACAGCATTTCTATCCCTGTATTTGCAACTTAAAATCAAAAACCCCAAACAATCACTCCAATGGTTCCTAACCAGACTTTTGAATAACCAATCCCAGATTTTGTGAATAATTAATTCCAGACACCAGCTTTGAATCTTAAACACAAGACTTAACTATTTATTAAATACACAATAACTTTTGCAGAGGAAAAATTAAACAACAAGGTAAGCTGATAAATGTCTATGCTTTAAACAGGAATCATTTGTTTTCAGCCCCCTTTCATACAACAAACAAACAGACAAAGAAACTCCATTAAGGGATAAATAAAAGAAAATAATAAAACTGGCCTGATTACTTAAATGGCTTTCACAATGTGTTGTTTCACAGGGATAGACATGGACTCCTGTGTTGCTTTTCTGGAACTGCTAATTACGGTCACCTTCTCCATACACTCACTTCTAACCTAGTTTTCTTCTTGGGCTTCTGGAAGCTGGTGTGGCAAATTAAGCAGGGAGCTGTCAAATCTTCATGCTGCGCTGTAGCAGCCAAGCTTATCTCTGCAGAAAACATTGTTCAAAAACATCTGCAGTTCTGGTTCCATCCTGATAGACTGATCGATGCTTCACAAGAACTCAATCACCATTCAACAACTACTATCTGCTTGAACATAGAGTCTCTTCCAAACTGGCTGGAACCAATTCCCAGATACTGACCTCATTAATACCAACTTTTGCTATCTGTTTAAACATAATGCTCTTCCTGCAGACATTGTGACTGTTAAAACCTTTTTAATCATGAATCAGCCAGCAAATAGCCTCCAGGCCTGACTTCACAAGCAATCAAAGCTTGTTTGATCTGTTTGTTTCATTTTAATGCAAGATATGCTAAAGCCCAAAAATCATTTCCAGCTCACAATTCTGTGTTTCCAACTCCAAACTCAAAGTGATAAAAGAATAAAAACAAAAAGGAAAAGTCAGAAAGGGTTCCAACACAAAGTCATTAATATATATACAGCAAATATTTCCAGTCTCAGAACTGATCCTTGTGGAATCCCACTGGCAACTGGCTGCCAACATGAAAAAGGACCCTTCTCCAGCATCTGCAGTTCCTACTATCTCTTTATCCATAATTGCTGTTTCTTACCCATTAGCCAATCCTCTATCCACAATATATACTTCATCTAATACCATAGGATCTTATCACTTAACATTTTGTGAGGTTATCAGTAGAATTTTGATCTAACAGTTACAGAACAACCATTGTTTATGGACTCAGATATCAATGTCAACTGCACAAATCACTTAAAGACAGTTAATCCATAAGAAGCACGTTAAGTAATTTTCAACTTTAATGGTGACAGTAGATTGACCAGTTATTATGCAGCTCATTGAATTGACTGCAGTGGAAAAGAAATCAGGTGGAATAATTCAAGGATGGATGATTTGAAAGTACCAGTGTCTCACTAACCCTCCAATTCCCGGCCCAGAAAGCATTCTTCACTCTTACAACCCTTACTGCTTCCTCCAAGTGTTGTTCAACATGGAGGAGGACTGATTCATCAGCTGAGGGAAGACAGCACATGTTAACCAGCAGGAGGTTTTCTTGCCTTGAAGACCATTCCTTCAGAATTTATGGTGTCCAGAGTCAATGTTGAGGACTTCCTGGGCAATTCTCTCCTGACTGTATATCACTGTGCCGTGACGTCTTTTGGATCTGTCCTGTCAGTGGGACGGGAATATCCAGGGATGGCGATGGTTGTGTCTGGGACATTGTCTTTAAGGTATGATTCCATGAGTTTGCCAAGATCAGACCAGTGCTTGACTAGTCTGTAGGACAGCTTTCTTAATTTTGGCACCAGCCGCAGTATTACAAAGGAGGATATTGTAGGTTCAGCAGGGCTGTTTTTGCCATTGTTATTTCCAGTACCAAGGTCAATGCCAGGTGGTCTGTCTGGTTTCAGTTTTTCTTTGAGACTTTGTAGCCATTTTTACAGCTTCTCCATTTATTATGTCACTTATTAGTCTAACACTGTACAATGAGAATAGTTTGTAGCCTTTATATTTACCTCTACGTAATACTTTCCCCGTAATTAAGGATTCTGGAGTTCAAATGGTATCATAGCCAGCATCAGTGGCTGAAATTCTCCAGCGTCTCTCAATAACTTTGTTAGTTTAAATCCTTGATTCAAAGCACAAGGAAGTACATCACCTTAGGAGAGAAAATACTCAGAACATCCAATGGTCTGATTCACTTTGTCAACATTAAAAAAAAGCCATGACTATCCTTAACCATCTCCTCCTCAGTCGTTTGTAAGGAAACATGTTCTCTTTGTGCTACTGCTAAAGTTTTAATACCCCTTTTCTGAAGACTTTGTACACATTTCTCTTATTTTTTAAATTCATTTGTGGGATGTGGGTGTCACTGGCTGGCCAGCATTTATTGCCCATCCCTAGTTGCCCTTCAGAAGGTGATGGTGAGCTGCCTTCTTGGACAACTGCAGTCCATTTGCTGTCAGTTGACCCACAATGCCATTAGGGAGGAAATTTCAGGATATGGATCCAGCGACAGTAAAGGAACAACAATATATTTCCAAGTCAGGATGGTGAGTGGCTTGGAGGGGAACTTGGAGGTGGTGGTGTTCCCATATATCTGCTGCCCTTGACTTTCTAGATGGAAGTGGTCATGAGTATGGAAGGTCCTGTCTGAAGATCTTTGGTGAATTTTTGCAGTGCACCTTGTAGATAGTGCACATTGCTGCTACTGAGTGTCGGTGGTGAAGGGAGTGGATGTTTGTGGATGTGGTACCAATCAAGTGGGCTGCTTTGTCCTGGATGGTGTCATGCATCTCGACTGTCGTTGGAACTGCACCCATCCCCAGGCAAGTGGGGAGTATTCCATCACAATCCTGACTTGTGCCTTGTAGATGATGGTTTGGCTTTGGGGAGTCAGGAAGTGAGTTACTCGCCGCAATATTCCTAGCATCTTTCCTGCTTTTGTAGCCAGTGTGTTTATGTGGTGAGTCCAGTTGAGTTTCTGGTCAATGGCATGTCCAGCCTTACTACAACGGAAGCATGTTAATTTCTTGAGATCACATTTTTATTCCAACCTTTTTTATATCAGAAATTGCTACAGAAACTCAACAGGTCTGGCAGCATGTGTGGGCAAAAAAGTAGAGTTACATTTCAAGTCCAGTGCTTTCTTTCTGCAGATGCTGCCAGACCTGCTGAATTCCTCCATCAATTTGCTTCTGGATTTAGATTTTCAGAATCTGCACTTCTTTGAACTGTTTTTCCTTTATCACTTTGACACCTTCAGTCTGTTCTCTGAAACTAGTATCTCTTCCATTCCTCTTTGCTCTAGTTTGTTCTGTGACCAACTCATTTTTCCTAATTTTTCTATCTCTTTGGAGATCAATTTCATTGAATTCTATCTCCTTTTCCATTATTGTCTGTTTTCTTTTTTTCTTTCCATGCCGTTCTCAATTCATGTTTTCTTAACTCCATGTCTATCTGCTTTTCACTTTCTGTCTAATTCAAGTTTTTTTCATCACTCTTTCTCTAAACCATTTTGTTTGTTTCTAACTGCATCTGATCTAATTCCAGCTGTGACAGCCCAATTTCAGGTTTCCTTACTTCCAATTCTAAATACTAGAAAATCACTGTAAGCATCTCATCCTCACAAGATTCTGCTTTTACTTCTACCTTCAATTTATTGCTAATTCCTTCAGTTTAGCTTTGGTCAAAGATTTCAAATAATGCTCGACTGTTATCCACTGTTATTGACTTCCGGAAATCTCTTAGCAGCATTGAAGGCTTCTTCCAATTCCATGCAATAAACTTTACCACAACATAAATGATATTAAAAGATATATAAATCCTACACCTCGCTTTGCAGTATGAAGCAACGTGGATCCTCTAAGCAAAATCAAATTTAAATCCAGAAGGTTAAAATGTTATTTAAATAGTGAATAAAAGCCATATTGTTCAGATTCTGAAGGGTTTTGATAAGGGCAACATTGAAAGGTTGTTTCTCTTGGTTGTGGAGTCTAGAACAAAGGGTCAAATTCTCAGGATAGGGCATTGATCAATTAAGACTGAGATAAGGAGAAACTTGTTTAGTCAAAGTGTTGTTGCCTTTTTGGAATTTTCCACCACAGAAAGTTGTGGATGTTCAATTGTTGAATAATTTTAAGGCTAAGATAAACAGCTTTAGTGTTACAAGGAAGCAAGGTGTTTTTTAAAATCTTTTGAGGGATGTGGGCTTTGTTGACAAGGCCAGCATTTGTTGTCCTTTCTAAATTTGCATGGAACTGAGCTGGTAGGTCATTTTGGAGGCAGTTAGCTATAAACCACATTGCTGTAGTTCAGAGCCACATGTAGGCCAAACCAAGTAAGAATGGTAGATTTCCTTTCCTAAAATGCTTTTTAATGAACTAAAATTTGTTTGATGGTCCCCATTATTGAGACTAACTATCATTCAACCAGATTTGTTCTACTTGTTAATTCAATTTAAATTCCACCAGCTGCTACGGTGAGATTTGAACACATAGCCCCAGGAGTGATGCCTGGGCCCCTGAATTACTTGTCCAATGACATTGCTGTTGCAAGTTGAATCCTCACCATTGCTCATCATGTTGTTTGAGCTCTCTAGTAGATTTTCTGTTACCATCCTCATTCCTGGGAGGAATCAACAGTTTCTGCCTTGTTTAATGTGAGGAAAAATATGGAAGAAACCACTTAGAAGTCAATCAAGAAGAGGCTGTTGTCATAAACAAGATATAAATTATTGCCTGATGGCAACTTGGTATAAGTTACACTGACGTGATAGACATTGTTTCGAAGACGATGAAGCAAAACCAAAAAATAGATGTTACCCCTTTGCGATCCCAAACTATTCACTGAGCAAGCTCATCTGACATCATCATAGTGAATGGTGCTTAACACGCTCCTCATTATTGATCCTTTTCAACCCTTTCATAGAGTCATAGGGTTCTACAGCACAGAGACAGGCCCTTCAGCCCAAACTTGTCCATGCAGACCAAAATGTCCATCCACGCTAAGCCCATTTCCCTGCAGTTGGCCCATATCCCTCAAAACCTTTCCTATTCATGTATTCATCCAAATGTCTTTTAAATGTTGTTAATATACCTGCCTCAATCACTGCTGCTGGTGTACCACCCTCTGTACAAAAATGTTGTCCCTCAGGTTTGAATGTATTCTTTCCCCTCTTACCCTAAACTGATGCCCTCTAGTCCTCAATACCCCAATCCTGGGAAGAAGACTGAATGCATTCACCCTATTCATGCCTCTTATGATCTTATACACTTTTATAAGATCCGCTGTCAGTCTTCTACATTCTAAAGAAAAATGTCCTAGCTTGTCAATCTTTAAGTCAATCTCTTGAGTCCTGGCAACATCCTTGTAAATTTCTTCTGCACTCTTTCCAGTTTAACAACATCCTTCCTATAGCAAGGTAACTAAAACTGAACGCAATACTCCATGCGCAGCCTCACTAACGTCCTGTACAACTGCAACATAACTTCCCAACTTCTATACTCAATGCCCTGACTGATGAAGGCCAGTGTGCCAAAAGCCTTCTTCACTGCCCTGTCTACCTGTGACTCCACTTTCAGAGAACCGTGCACATGAACTCCAAAGTTCCTCTGTACAACTACCCTCCTTAAGGCCCTACCATTCACCATGAAACTCCTATCTTGATTTGACTTTCCAAAATGCAAACCGCACACTTACCTATATTAAACTCCATTTGCTATTTCTCAGCCCACTTCCCCAGCTTGTTAAGATCCTGCTGCAATTTCTGATAACTTTCCTCGCTGTCCACAATACCGCCTATTTTAGTGTCATCTGCAAACTTACTCATCATGTCTTGTACATTCTCATCCAAATCATTGCTATAGATAACAAACAGCAATAGGCCCAGCACCGACCCCTCAGGCACTCGTCACAGGCCTCCAGTCCGACAAACATCCTTCCACTATTACCCTCTGCTTCCTACCATCAAGCCAATTGTGTGTCCAGTTTGCCAGCTCTCCCTGGATTCTATACAATCTAACCTTCCAGAGCAGCCTACCATGTGGAACCTTATCAAAGGCCTTACTGAAATCCATATAGACTATGTCTACTGTCCTGCCCTCATCAACCTTCCTGGTCACTTCATCAAAGAACGCTAATAAATTTGAGATGCATGATCTCCCACACACAAAACCATGCTGACTACTCCTAATCAAACCCTCTCTTTCCAAATACATGTATATCTCATCCCTCAGAATCTTCTCAAATAACTTACCGACCACAGATGTTAGGCGTACTGATCTATAGTCTCCAGGTTTTTCTTTGCAGCCCTTCTTGAGTAAGGGCACAACATTCGCTACCTTCCAGTCTTCCACGACCTCACCTGTATCTAATGATGATGCAAATATATCAACAAGTGTCCCCGCAATTTCTTCTCTAGCCTCTTGCAGGGTTCTTGGATTTATCTGGTCAGGACTAGGAGATTTATCCACTTTCATACATTCTAATACTTCCAACATTCTAATACTTCCAACACCACCTCTACTGTGATATGGACTGTCTCCAAGATACTGTCACTAATTTTCCAAAGTTCCCAAGTCTTCATGTCCTTCTCCATGGTAAACGCGGAGGAGAAATATTCATAGAGGGCTTTGCCCATCTCCTATGGTTCAACACATACATGTCCACTTTGGTCCTTGAGGGGTCCTATTCTTTCTCTAGTTATTCTTTTTCCTTTAAGATACTTAAAGAACCTCTTTGGATTCACCCTAATCTACTCACCCAAAGCTTTCTTGTGCTGCCTTTTCGCCCTCCTGATTTCCTTCTTCAGTAAACTCCTGTATCCCCTATATACTTCCAGGGTTTCCTTTGATCCCAGCTGCCTGTACCTGAGCCATGGCTCCTACTTTTTTCTGATCAAAGCTTCACTATTTCTGGTCATCCAGCGTCCCCTATGCCTGCTAACCTTGCCCTTTACCGTCACAGGAACATACAGACCTGGAACTCTGGCTATCACACTTTTAAAAGCCTCCCACTTACCAGAGGTCCCTTTGCCTGCAAACAAACTACTCCAATGAACCCCTGCAAGCTCGTGTCTAATTCCATCAAAATTCACCTTGCCCCAATTTAGAACTTGAACCTGTGGTTCAAATAAAGTTGTGTTTTGTCCCTCATCATAACGATTTTAGAATTAATAGAACTATGGTCACTGCTCCCAGAGTTCTCCCCTAGTGTCACTTCAGTCACCTGTCCTGCCCTATATCCCAAGAGTAGGTCGAGTTTTGCCCCTCTATATACTGCTTGAGGAATCTTCCCTGAACACACTTAACAAATTCCACCCCATCTAAGCCCTTAACACTATGGCAGTCCCAGTCTGTTAGGAAAATTAAGATCCCCTATTATGACAACCCTAATACTCCTGCAAGTCTCCCCAGTCTCCCTGCATATTTGTTCCTCTAATTCCCATTGACAATTTGGGGGCCTATAGTACAACCCCAATAATGCCACCACCCCCTTTTTATTTCTTAGCTCCACCCACAAAGCCTCACTGTTGCCCTTGAAAAATTACCACTACTGTATATGATAATGGTTCTGAACGATTTAGTATTGGAGCTGCATTAAGCTCCAACAAAACTGATAACGTCATACAGCCTTTGACTTGCCTGAGTCAATGTAAGCTGTACCTATTGCCATCATGCTATAAAATACACTCTTGTGTAAGACAAGGACCTCTTCTCATTGAGACTCAATCGTGGTTTATCCTCTAAAACTGCTACTTAGATAGGATAATAGATTTAGCCTAGAGAGAATAAATGATTCTGATGCTGCGATTTTGTGAAGGTGGTCAGTTTTGAGAGTTGAGAAATGTGCTTTGGAGCTGTGAAAATAGGTGACAGCACTACCCCAATTACAATCCACCAGAGTTTGGTCCCACAGCTTTAGACAACCACTAAACTACCATCTCCCTTAAATATGAGGGTCAGGCAGGAAAGTGGAGTTAAGGCTGACATTCAGACATGGTTGCGTTAAGTGGTAAAGCAAGCTCAAGTGACCCTCTGATGTCCTGTTCCCTTTCTGTATGATCTTATTACGTGCTCAGCAATATAAAGAAAAGTGATTATTAAACTCCCCTATTTATAGACTATCTTTCATGACCTTTCGACAAATACTGCTGTCGTATTTGGATGTTTCACATACAATAATGTACTGTTTATTTTTGTCACTGTTGTAATGTGCACAGCAAGATCACATAAAGAGGCTATAATAAAGACCAGATAACTTGTATTTTAGTCATGTTGGCTAACAAATAAATATTATTCAAGGTATTACAAATAATAAGACATTAGAAAGAGAGAAAACACTTTGCACTATTTTGAATGATTGCTTATTCTTATGATTTGACTCCATTCTGGGGGTTATTTTAATCTAATCCGTCAATTGGAAAACTACTGTGATCAGATCAGCCACCTGACTTTATGGAAGTAAAATCGGGCACCGTGTAAATCTGAGGCCAGATGTGCCAGTCTCCCACAGAGCAGGTTAGATGCATGTTACTGTGATTTTATCTCCTCAATTTAAAAAGCTGACATTGAAACATTTACAATCACTGTGTCCTGCTCATCACATTGGCACACTGTAGAATTGATTATCATTAAGATTTGGTTCAAGGTGACAGACTAGAATACATGTGATGAAGCAAGAGAGTGCATTCCAATTGAGTTAACATATCAGACAGCGTAAACATATGTTTCCTGTTTTCAAGTGAAAAGGTTGATACTTTTAAAAAATGAATCCCTCACTGATTGTATTGTTATAGACAGTTTCCCCTCTGTTCTACTGTGCAACATTCCTAGAAATTTTACGGCCTAAGATAACTTGTCGAGAACTCTAACAATTTACCTTCAAAACACAGCTGTATGAGCTGTAAAAATATACGGATGCTATTTGTTTTCAGTCCAGCGCGTATCCCGGAATCATCTTTAAAAATGTTGCCCATCCTAATCATAATTCCAACTGCATTACAATAAGAAAACCTTGAATCTATTGAGTCGAGTAAATGGTAAGAGGGAAATAATGCCCAGGTAGTTAAACTGATTTAGCTTAATAGATACCCAGGTAAAATTAGAGAGATTAAAACTTACTGTAACTTCTAGTCAGCTATTAAACCAACACCATCCCGAATCTCCATTGACACGCTCCCTCTCAAAGACACTCCACCATTGAACTGCTCCTCCTGTTTACCAGCCTGATCTACCCCTCACCCACCCAGACATGACTCCCTCCCCCACATTTAATCTTTCCACTGAATCCACTTTTGGCTCTTGCTGGGCCCCCAACAAATCCCCAGATCAGAGCCCCACACCTCAACTAAACCACACACCCGGTCGCAACCATATTTTCCAAACCCAACCCAAACCCAAAAATTTAGACTTCACATCCTGCTCCCTCAATCTGAACAAACTTCCCACAGACTCATTTGTCTGATCTTATTTCCCACCTCCCTAAAACCCTAGTGCCCAAGACCACACCCTGACTAGACCTGTCCCAAACTACCCCCCACATTCACCTACTTAACTGTGACCCTATCCACGACCCACTTATCACCCTTCCTCCCACACATGTAGCAATCCACCCAGGTAACAGCCTAAACAGCTCCTCCCCCTCCAATTCAGCTGGCACTGTAACCACATTCCCCCAGGTAGAACACTACCTCCCCACTCAGTTGGCATTTCCCTTCCTCTCCCATTTGTCTTACACACCTTCCCTGAACATCTGCAAAGTGGCTTCAGGTTCTTGAAATTTAGAAAACTGTAGCCAGTAACAATAAAAGAGAGTGGCTTTAGCACCAATCCACTATGCGGATTCCCAACATGGACTCAACAGCTTCAGCTAAGAAGGTTCCTGGTTCAGAAGTTCACACAGTGAACTCCCTCAAAGATAAGTGTGTTTTCGTTCTGTCTGATCAGGTTCAGAAAAAGGAGTTTCACAATTCTGATCAGAAGAGCTGGGCCAATATTTCTGTATTTGACTTCTCAGCAGAACGTATCAATGTGTAAACATGATATGTAAACAATACTGGACCATATCTCACCATTAATATGATTATGAGGTTCACTGTGCTCACTGATTCACTTATGCTGCATCACCAGTAGCTTCTCAAAAATGGTATTTTTTTTCTGTCTTAACACTAACATCCAACAGAAATCATGAAGCTGCTGTATCCATGCAGTCAAAATGAAAGGAAACATGCTGCAGATATTTAGAATGAGAATCCTTTTCACAATGAGTTAAATGTTAATGACTGACAATCAGCATTTTTGGTCCCAGAATTATTTATTCTAAAATTGGAGTCTTGTTTCTTCACGTTGCAAATTGTTTCAGCAACTTTTAAAGCCATCAGCTTTTCTGTTCACATGACAATCGTACATTTCCATTGTCTGTTTTATGCCTCTCAGTTAATCCAGTCTTCTTCGTATCTATATTGTTTTCTTTTATTTTATTATCTGCATTGGCACTGAATTCACCTCCTTTAATTCATAGTCCTTCTCAGTCCTACTGCCACTTATTCATTGATATGTTTAAAATTAGTTCATTGGATCTGGACATCACTGGCTAGGCCAAAGTTTATTGTACAGCTCTAATTGCCCTTCAAAAGGTGATAGCGGACTGCCTTCTTGAATCTCTGCAGTCTTTGGGTCTCGGGACCCCCACAATGTTATTGGGAAGGGAGTACTGGAATTTTGATCCAGCAACACTAAAAGAATGAAGACATAGTTCCAAATCAGGGTGGTGAGTTGCTTGGAAAAAGCTTGCAAGTGGGGTTCCTACATATCTGCTGCCCTTGTCCTTCCAGTTGGTCACAGTTTTGGAAGGTGTGGTCAAAGGAGCATCAGTAAGTTGCTGCAGTGCATCTTGTGGGTGGTACACACTGCTGCCGCTGTGTATTTGTAAAAAAGCAGTGAATGTTTAAGCTAACAGATAGGGGGGTGGGCATTATACAGGTTGCTTTGTCCTGGATGGTGTCAAGATTCTCGAGTTTGGACCTGTACTCATTCAGCAAATGGGAAGTATTCAAACACACTCCTGACTTGTATATTGTCAGTAGTGGACAAGCTTTGGGGAGATAGGAAGTGAGCCACTCACTTCAGAATTCCTGGCCATTGAACTGCTCGTGTAGCCAGAGTATTTGTGTGGTTAGTTCAGTTCTGTTCTGGTCTATGGCAACCCATAGGATGTTGACGGAGGTGGGGATTCAACATTCAGTAATAATACTGAATGTCAAGGGGAATGGTAGATTCTGTCATGTTGAAGATAGGCTTGCCTGACAATGTGTGACATAAATCTTATTTGGTAATTATCAGCCAATACTCCCTATTTTCCTGGATCAGCATCACTCCAACAGCACTCAAGAAGGTTGGCCATCCAGAAAGAAGCAGCTCACTTGACTGGCACCACACCCATAAGCATCCACTCCCACCCTCACTGATGCTCAGTGAAGTGTATACCACCTATAAGATACATTACAGAAAGTCACCAAGATTCCTTAGACAGTTAGGAAGACAACTTCCCTCTGGAAGGATAAGGGCAGCAGGTACACTTGCAAGTTCCACACCCTCCTCCCCCTGCCCCTTGCCCAACGCCAAGACACTCATCATCCTGACTTGGAACTATAACACTGGTCCCTCAGTGTCCCTAGGTCAAAATTCTGGAACTCCCTCCTGAAGGACATTGTGGGCCTACATACAATAAATGAACTGCTGCAGTCCAAGGAAGGAGTTCACCAGCAGCATCGCAAGGACAGCTAGGGATGAGCAATAAATGCTGGTCCAGCCAGCAATGTCCGCATCCCATAAATGAATTTAAAGAAGACATTTTTTCTGGTCTTGCTGCACATGGACACTGCCTGCTTCAGTATCGAAATAGATGCAATTGGAGTTGAACATTGCACATGTATAAGCAAACATCTTACTTCTGACCTTATGATGGAGGGAAGGTAATTGATGAAGTACCTGAGAATGTTTAGACTTACACTACACATGAACTGATGTCATGGGGAGGAGATGATTGGCCTCCAACAACCATAACCATCCTCCATTGTACTTGGTCAGACTCAAACCAACTGAAATAATGCAAAGAGTTTTCCCTTTAATTCCCAAGAACTCCAGCTTTGCAAAGGTCTTGATGCCATACTCAGTCAAATATGTCTTTGATGTCAGGAACAACCTTCACTTCACCTCACCTCTGGAGTTCAGTTCTTTTGTCAACGTTTGGACTAAAGCTGCAATGAGGGCAGGAAGAAGACTGGCATCTGTGATTCTGGGAACCTCGGGAAAAGGTTGAGATGAATAATCCACTTGGCAAATTTGGCTGAAAATGAATGTAAATACTTCAGCCTTCCATCATTGAGGATGGGGATTTTTTTTGGAGGCCTAATCTCTTGCTAGCTGTTTGTTTGTCCACCATCATTCATGGCTAGATGTGGTAAAACTGCAGAGCTTAGATCTTGTCCATTTGTTTTGTAATTGCTTGGCTGCATGACATGCTGTTTCTGTGTTTTGGCATGCAACTAGCCCTGTGTTGTAGCTTCACCAGATTCACCTCATCTTTAGGAATACCTGGTACTGGTCCTTGCAGTCTTCATTGAATCATAGTTGGTCATTTGGCTTTACGATATCAGTAGGATGCGGAAATGCCACGCAATGAGTTTACATATTATAGCTGTAAACAATTTGGCTGCCGCTAATGGCCTACGTTACTTCGTGAATGCCCAGTTTTGAGTTGCTGAATCTGTTCAAATTTTGTTCCACATGCTGGGAAGTTATCCCTAATCTGGGAGTTTGTCTCTACAAGAAAAATGTTATGGTAACTCCTATCAATATTGTCATGGACAAACTTGTCTGTGACAGGTGAGTGAAGATGAGGTCAAGTAGGATTTTTCCTCTTGTTAGTTTCCTTGCCAGTTGTTGGATCCTCAATCTAGCAGCCATATCCTTTTGGATTTGGCCAACTCAGTCATTCGTGATGCTCCCAAGTCATTCTTCGTGATGGACATTCACTCAGAGTACATTTTGTGCCCATGCCAACTTGAGTGCTTTCTCCAAATTGAGTCCAATATGGAGGAGCACTGATTCATCAGCTGAGGAGGTGCAGTAGGAGGTAATCAGCAAAAGGTTTACTTGCACATTGTTGATCTGATACCATGAGACATCATGAAGTCCGGATTCGGTTTTCAAATCCCAATGAATAAATTTGTAAGCCCTGGACGTTTTCTTTCGGCTGTTTCTGTTATTTCTGCTTCTATCTTTAATCTGGTCTTTTGTATAATAAGATGGTGTCGGAGAATGGTGACTTTGTACATGTTTCACTGTACTCCTGTATTCTTGTTCTCGAGTACACATGACAGTAAAATCTAAATCTAAAAAAAATCTAAATTGCATATACCCTATTGTGTCTGTCAGTGCTGTTACAGATTAGAATTAGGTTTATTGTCACATGGACTCACACGAGTGCAATGAAAAGTTTACAAAGTTGCCACTTACAGTGCCATCTTAGGTATAAAGATACCTAGGTACAGGATATTAAGAATAAATTAGAAAAATAAAGAAATAAGAAGTTCAACATGTTCAACAGTTTAGTGAGCGAAAAATCAAACAAAAGGGTTCAAGGGAGCGTTTAACTCCCAATATACACTGTTAAATGCCCTGATACAACAAAATCTGGTCCATTCAGAAGGCCTCAATAGGATTCATACTGAGAGGCTGGCTGTTGAGATCTTAGGGCAGGTGATGTGGAATTCCTGAAATAGCCTGTGCCAGAGATGTGAAATAACATTTCCGAACAGGTTGATTAAAAAAACATATGTACCCTTTGTTGTAGGATGTAGGTGGAAGATCCCCTCAAGCTCCTCTCACAACAGCAGGGAGGTGATGGACTAGTGGCATTAATGCTAGACTATTAATCCAGAGACCTAGATAATACCCTGGGAACCCGGGTTTGAATCCTGTGATGGCAGATGGTGGAATTTGAATGCATTTTTTTAAATATCTGGAATTAAGGGTCTAATGATGACCATGAATCCATTGTCAATTGTCAGAAAAACCAATCTGGTTCACTAGCCTTTACAGCAGGAAATCGCCATCCTTACCTGGTCAGGTCTACATGTGACTCCAGACCCACAGCAATGTGGTAGACTCTTAAATTGCCTTCTGGGTAATTAGGGAAGGGCAATGCTGGTCTGGCCAGCAACACCCTGATCCTGTAAATCACAGAATCCCCACAGCATGGAAGCAGATCAGTTGACCCATCAAGTCCACACTGATCATCTAAAGAGGATCCCAACCTCTGCCCTATCCCTGTAACCCCACATTTCCCGTGGCCAATCCACCTAACCTGCACATTTTTGGACTGTGGGAGGAAACCCCTACAGACACAGGGAGAATGTGCAAACTCCACATAATAATGGAATCGAACCTGGGTCCCTAGCACTGTGAGGTACCGTGCCACACCACGAATGGATGAATAAATAAAAAAAGAAAATGACGCACGAGGAAACGTGGGAAAAGTGCTGGTGGAAATAGGCTAAGGTTAAATTCAGCAGCATGGCATGGTCTCTCTTCATTCTGGCCTTGCATTTCTGAGTCCTTATGTTTACTTTCCCTATTTCTTAATAATTTGGAGCACTTTCACAGAAAATTTGACATTTTCCCGCTTCCTACTTTATTTTCTTTTCCCCAAGGTTTTCAAGAAAAAAGAATCCTCCTTCCTGTCACCTTAGAATTAATTTTGCAACATGTAATTTTCATGTTGTAAGAAAAAAGTCACATTCCATATAAATAGGCATGATAATATGCCAGGCTCACACCCACATCATAGCTGCAGTATTGTGAATATCAGGTAACACATTAAGCAACACAAGCAAATTGCTTGTGGACGTGTGGAGGTGATAGATATAACAACAAATTAATATTTTGACGAGTGAAAGCTCATTTTCATCATTTTCCCAAATATCTATCAACTTGAGCAACGACAAAGACCTTAAACAAGGTTCAATTTCCAGCATTAAAAGTAAATATCTTGGAAGGGGGTGAATTGCAGCTGGATTATTTTTGCTTGAGTTTCAACCATGGCCTAATTTGTAAGATGGTATTTTACTAATCAAAAAATAAGAAAAAGCTCATTTGCAAATATTGTGAAGTAAGTTTTACCAACAGCTTCATTTCAGGATAAGTGTTCATCATTAGAAAAAAATCTGGAATTTTGGGCTGTAAATGCTGAGTAACCACTGTTAAAGCAAAATTCATTTCCATTTAATAAACCCAACAAGTCTGTCATTGAGTATATTATGTGTAAAGTAAAAGGAGCAAAATAGCATTTATCTTACATGCTTCAGTGGAATGATAGAATTCCTTAATTAAAAAGCCAGTAATCTACTCTCGAGGCAGATTGCAACATAGTTTGGTAATGATTAGTTATGAAATTAAATTTTACCTCTACTTGCAAAATTCCATTCTGGTATTAATTTCATCCTAATGCATAATTCTTAACACTGTTGATGTGAATAGCATATTGAGATTATGGTGATGGAAAGTCAGCATTGAGAGACATTTCAGGAGAGTATCAGATATGGATCGGAAATTCTTTGGGTCTGCATCTACCCTATCAGTATCATGTTACTGGAAGTATAACTGGAAGTATGACAGAATCCACACTTACATCCGTAACAGGCTTTTGGATTGTTTGGACATTTTAGACTAAACTTGTGGTAGATTTTGGTTCAGAGGCAGAAGTGCCAACAAACAGCAACATCACGTAGCATGCCAATTATCCAATTCAGTCTAATTTTCCAGAATTTTGGTAGACGTGGTGATGATAGCTGGCGACTAAAAGTGGTAGACCATTAACTAAAGTAATTATTCAGGCATTGGAGAGCTCGTTCAGAGGGTTGTTTGAGATTCTCAAGGGGGTTCAAAGGAAACATATTGGTTCAGGGAGGGCAGGTGTTTGCATTGTGGCAAGGGAAGTGGCAGCAATTACTGGTGATGCATAAATGATGGAAGTAGGAGGCAGGAGCTCATGCTTTAGCACAGAGTGGCCACATCTTCAGCAGGGTTCCCAGAGTGCTGCAAGTAGAGGCACTGAGCCGATTGCGGCAGGGCATACAGAACAGGAAAATGCAGGTATTCCCAGGCAGTTGATAGCAAGACACCTCCACTGAGACATGAGACTTGGCTCCACTTTGAAATGCTGATGATTTGTAATGAGAGATCAAGAACAGCTGCAGTCCCCTGTTGCAGACAGATGAAGAGGTGATGCCGAATGGGGAGAGGAGGGAAAGTAGGTTCTGAGCTCACTGCAACATGTACCGCCAAATACCCAGCTTCCTGGATATGTCAGAAAGCCATGCTGAATAGTGAGCCAACTGGTTGTTCACGTGTGTATTCATGGAACTCAGGTTTTGTTGGTCATGTGGTATACCCTGTCAGTAGCTGTGAAAATGACAGTGATGTTGAATATCCTTGCTTCTGGATCATTTCAAGCAGACTCCATTACATATCACAAATGGCCGCCCACTGGATTGTCTTGTAGGCAAGGGAGCCCCGGTATGATAAGGCATTAGAGTATATTGAGTTGCAGATTGAAGGGGTCACACTGACTCAGACAGCTACGGTCTTTGTTCCACAAAGATTTCCCTTAAGAGCAGCAAATGATCGACCGCATCCAAATTACCGTTAAGGTCCTGGCACCACAACTCACAGGTACTTGTAAATAGGAATGGACTCCACTCTCTGTCAGCATCCGGTTGCTGTATGATCAGCACAAGTATTTTTTACTGGTGTGTGAAAGGTTTCCTAGCAGTTGCCATGATGCCTGTGTCCTGAGGCAATGGCAGAGAGCACCTTCCTGTGTGTCCTCATCTCCACAATAACCAAAAGGTATCGATTTTGATGGTGAGGATGTGGAGAAGTGACACAAGATTTCAGAGAAGAATGTTGCAATCTTGAATTGCAAGGCCTTTCACCGATGTGGCTGAAGTGTCGCTCCTTGTTCAGGGCAGCAGGTAAGCTTAGGCTGCATGCTCCCAAACACACAGCTCCTAGGATGGCTCATCCTTGAAGACTTTTGGTACAGAATCAGACCTTATCAAAAAGACTCAGTGAGATGAATGTTCATGACTTTTTATCATTATTATTATTATTTGGAAACACAGATTTTAACGTTGTCAGAACCATGCATCATTTTACTTTTAAAACAAAGAACTGCAGACGCTGAAGGTCTGAAACAAAACAGAAATTCCTGAAGAAACCCAACATGTCTGGTAGCATCTTGTGGAGAGAAAGTACAGTTAACATTTCAAGTCCAGGGACTCCTCTTCTGAAGAAGAAGGCAGCTGGCATTTTGGATGTAGCTAGCGTTATGATCCCAGCTGACTGTAGTACCAGACGAAACCTGGCTTGCTAGACCACTCATTTTATTTCTTTTTATTCACCATGGAAGTCAGTCACTGAACATATTCACAAGAGGCTGGTAATGTACTTAATTAAATAGATCAAATTTTATTGCACACAAGGCAAAAATATCAAACTATAGATGGCAGAGCCATATCCAAACTCCCCACTATGTCTGAAACTCACAGCACCAACAGCCATTGTGTCACTGACAACCCATCTTTGCAGGTACTTCCGCTTCATTTTGCTTAGAATCCTCAAAGCAATGGGATCATAGAGTTCAGGTGCACTCAATAACCATGCCCATAAAATGATGCTCCTTCAGTTCATCGACTGCTGAAATCTTCATCCTTGTCTATGTTACTTCTGAATATGACCATTCCAATGTATTACTGATTGGTCTTATACCTTCTAACCTGTTCTAAAATTGTTCTACTGTACACAGTTGCACTTTCAGATATCAAGGTCCAAAGCTCTGAAATCCATTCCCTATGATGCTCTGTCTCCTTTCCTCCTTCAAGATGCTCCTTAAAACCTACTATTTATCAAGATTTTCACTAACATCACCTTATCCAGTTTCATAGATAGTAGGAACTGCCAATGCTGGAGAATCTGAGACAACAAGTTGCTGAGCTGGATGAACACAGCAGGCCAAGCAGCATCAGAGGAGCAGGAAAGCTGACGTTTCGGGTCTAGTCCCTTTTTCAGAAATGGGGGAGGGGAAGGGGATTCTGAAATAAATAGGGAGAGAGGGGGAGGCGGATAGAAGATGGATAGAGGAGAGGATAGGTGGAGAGGAGACAGACAGGTCAAGGAGGTGGGGTTGGAGCCAGTAAAGATGAGTGTAGGTGGGGAGTTAGGGTGGGGATAGGTCGGTCCAGGGAGGACGGACAGGTCAAGGATGCGGGATGAGGCTAGTAGGTAGGAGATGGGGGTGGGGCTTGAGGTGGGAGGAGTGGATAGATGGGAGGACAGGTTAGGGAGGTGGATACAAGCCGGGCTGGTTTTGGGATGCGGTCGGGGGAGGGGAGATTTTGAAGCTTGTGAAGTCCACATTGATACCATTGGGCTGTAGCGTTCCCAAGCGAAATATGAGATGCTGTTCCTGCAACCTTCGGGTGGCATCGTTGTGGCACTGTAGGAGGCCCAGGGTGGACATGCCATCCAAGGAGTGGGAGGGGGAGTTGAAATGGTTCCCAACTGGGAGGTGCAGTTGTTTAGTGCGAACCAAGCGTAGGTGTTCCGCTAAGCGGTCCCCAAGCCTCCGCTTGGCTTCCCCGATGTACAGGAGGCCACATCTGGAACAGCGGATGCAGTATACCACATTAGCAGATGTGCAGGTGAACATCTGTTTGATGTGGAAGGTCTTCTTAGGGCCTAGGGTGGGGGTGAGGGGGGAGGTGTAGCACGTCCTGCGGTTGCAGGGAAAAGTGCCGGGGTTGGTGGGGCTGGTGGGGAGTATGGACCAGACAAGGGAGTCACGGAGAGAGTGGTCCCTCTGGAAAGCAGATAAGGGTGGGGAGGTAAAAATGTCTTTGGTAGTGGGGTCGGATTGCAGACGACGGAGGTGTCGGAGGATGATGCGTTGGATCCGGAGGTTGGTGGGTGGTACGTGAGGACGAGGGGTATTCTGTTTTGGTTGTTATTGCGGGGAGGGGGTGCGAGGGATGAGTTGCAGGAAATGCGAGAGACACGGTCGAGGGCATTTTCGACCACTGTGAAGGGGAAGTTGCGGTCCTTGAAAAACGAGGACTTCACAAGCTTCAAAATCTCCCCTCCCCCGACCGCATCCTAAAACCAGCCCAGCTCGTACCCGCCTCCCTAACCTGTCCTCCCACTTATCCATTCCCTAATTCCCCACCTACACTCACCTTTACTGGCTCCATCCCCGCCTCTTTGACCTGTCTGTCTCCTCTCCACCTATCTTCTCCTCTATCCATCTTCTATCCGCCTCCCCCTTTCTTCCTATTTATTTCAGAATCCACTTCCCCTCCCCCATTTCTGAAAAAGGGACTAGACCCGAAATGTCAGCTTTCCTGCTCCTCTGGTGCTGCTTGGCCTGCTGTGTTCATCCAGCTCTACACCTTGTTATCCAGTTTCATGTTCAGTTCGGCTTTAAAAACTCCAAAGAAGTAGCTTGGGATGTTTTATTATGTTAAAGTGAATGTGAAAATATGTTAATGGTAAAGGTGCATCTCATCTCAGCTGAGGTGTTGGTCTCCAGTATTAACTACATGAGCCAGAGCATTGTAACTCATCCTTGAGCGCAACTGGCTTCACACTTCCACTTTGACATTTGCTTAGTAATGTGCATGTAACAGTTTTGTCCCCTAACTTGGGATACAGCAAAATCCTGGGTATGACAGACACCAGGCAGAACTGCCTTTTTGTCATTTGCTAGTGGGTTTCCTTGTTCAAATTACAAAGAGTGAGCAGCTGAGCTATTACAATGCATGTTTCACTTAATAAAATGCACTGCTAAATTATTCCTTTTTAAAGCGTTTATCATACTGACAATATTTGAAGAAAATTCTTCCTGCATGCAAATACATAAGACATCAGACATGAAAACCTACAATCTCAGCTTTCCTGGGATGTGTTTCATTTTTACCATCCAGAAGTGCTGTGAATCGATAAAGTAGACTGCTGTTTTGTGTTTTGCAGACTTTGCTGAGGTGGACATTATCTTTTCCATTTTGCATGTGCTGTTATAACACACATTTCAGAAATTGGCACTGAATGATTCATTCACTGTGCTTTGGGTATGACATATGTATTTCCATTTCCCATGTGAGGTATGAAAATTGAGATGAATGGCTCACTTCCTCCAGCATCTCATATATATTATTGGCAACAGCTGGAACTTAAATTTTTAATTCCAATGTTTTTGCACAGACAAAAATAAACTCTCAATAAATATCAAGAAAGAAAGTGACAAGAGAAAATGACACTCTCCATCAGAGATATATTACTTTTTAATCAAATTCACTTTGTTCTCTTGAGTGTTGAAAGGGCTTCTTCCAAGGTGACTGTCTGGTACAGGAAAGACTTGTATCGGCCAACTTCAGATGAAAGATTAGCACTCAGTTCACTAAAAAAGTTCATTGTTTAAAGACTAAGACTCTTGGGAATTCTATATTACTTAAATCCATTGGTACATCTGGTGAATAATTATGGAAGCAATTAAGAGGAAAAGTAATTCAATAAGTGACCATCTGATATGGGAAATACAAGTTTACTCCTTGCTTCTAGTACGCTCTAGTGGTGAAATGGACAGAAAGGCATTATTAGGTAACAAATTTCAGAGGAGCAAATTCACAATGTTTCTTCCCCAAAATCAATCTGCCCATGGAGTCCACATAGAATTTATTTGAATGAGCACCCTAGCATTGACCTGCCATTTTTGTCGATATTAAGCACACAGTATTCAGAAGTAAAGTAGAAAAGATTTTATGAATCATACCTGTGGCTAGTCACTGCTCACTCTGGCAGAGGTGAGGAACAATTGAGACTGAAGTGTATAAACCAATGGGCAGAATATTTCCCTTCCTGTTATGGTGCGGACAATGGTAAGAAAGTTGGAAAAATACTGAGAGAAAAACAATCAGAATTTTGAGAACATTTTGTAAATTTCCCCTTAAGTTTTAAATGGTGATGTTAGAATCTCACCACTGAGTGGTGACTACTTTATTTCTGTATAATTGTATCTCATTGTCAACTCAATTCACTTGTTACGAAAACAGAAGTTACTGGAAAAGCTCAGCAGGTCTGGCAACATCTGTGAAGAAAAATCAGAGTTAACGTTTCGGGTCCAGTGCCTCTTGCTCAGAAATTCCTGACATGGTAGCTGCAGCTCACTAAAAGCTTGCAGTGACCATCATCCAACTGTGAATGTAGCACAATGTTCCTCCATGCTTCATGGCCACCATGACCTCTGTCCTCACAAGTCAGCATCAGCCAACCACCATCAGCATTATACCATCATGCCTGCTGTCAGATTAACTCTCACCACTTCATGACTTCAACACTTGATTTTGGCATTTATGGAAACCTGTGATTTGCTTGCCTCTTGTCATTTTGCATGTGGGGACATTTGCATCATACGCATCAACACAGAATGCATCTGTGGCTCTTGGCTTGCTTTTTTAATGCTTATTCACATTGTGCATACTCTATGGCTTGCATTTCTCTTTAGTGTAGATAGAGAAGTAGGTAGCTTCCAGTAGTGCAGAGTAAAGAACAGTTAAGGAAGGACTGGACATGTCACGGTCAATTGAGGTTATGAAGGGTGCAGCATATGAGGATCATGATGCAAGACACTATTTTGAGTGTGAATTGCAACGCATAACCTTAGCAGTCCAGGTGCGGGATTCTCATTTATCATCTGCTCAGTTAGGACCTTGGTGGAGGTAGGAACCTTGCCATCAGTCTGAGGACTCCTGACAGATGAGGGCGTAGCCCTTGTCTCCCAGTAGCCAGCCTTGAATCCAACAAGGGGCATTAAAAGCTTCAGTCACTTCATAGGTGGTCCAGAATTTTAGAGTTGTGACAGCTTCCTGGGCATTCTGTGTAAATCTAGAGGATTTGGCTGGTTTGGTTGCATATTATTTGGACATTAAGAAAGTGGAAGCCTTTCCTAACAACAAACTCCAAGGGAAAGTGGAGTAGCATGTTACACTTGTGTGAAACCTGCTATAACAGATAACACAACTCCCGTGGTTGCCTGTCTCCCTGCATGTGGAAACCTCCAGTACACTCCAGTATACAGAACATCAGTCACCTCTTGTAAACACAAGTGAATGGCTGATTAGGAGATTCCATAGAGATCCCGGGTGCCTCCCTTACATAATCCACTTGTGGTTGTTGGTTTGCTTGTCGAGCTGGCTTGTTTTTGTTCAGATGTTTCGTCACCATGCTAGGGACATCATCAGTAGAGCCTCCAATGAAGTGAGGTTATTCTACTCTGCTTGGAATTTATACTGTCCGGTCCGTTATGGTGTGTACTGTCATTTCCAGTTTTGATCTGTATGGGTTTATATATGAGGTCCAATTCTATATGTTTGCTGACTGAAGTATGGGTGGAGAACCATGTCTCTAGGAATTCCCGTGTGTGTCTTTGTTTGGCTTGGGCTACTATGGTTACGTTGTCCCAGTAAAACTGATGGCCTTCAAAATCCACTTGTGTAAAAGTGGAGAGCTGGTGTTACCTTCAAGTCAACCACACGTTCATACCTTCCCGTGCTTGCAGCGGTAGGTGTTGTCCTGTGGCTGGCAGGTATAGGAGACGATTTTCTGTAACATCCTGAGGTGCCTCCTACATCTCTGTGAGTTGGAGAGATCTGCAGTATCACTGAAAAATTTAGTTTCTGGCCAATGATCATTGTCAGAGTAGTCCCTGGTACCCTACATGTTGCAGCTCTGCAGACGTTAGTATTAGAAATGTAGGTCTCTTAAAAGGGTAACTGAAACAACTTGGAGTTGATTAGGAGCCAGTGATGCTCATTGTTCCTGTCTCTGAGCCAGGAGGTTAAAATCCCACCTGCTCCAGAGGTGTGTCATAACATCTTTGAACAGGTTGATTAAAAATATTTTTAAAGAGCTGGGGATGACCCTACACCCCAACCATGCTATTTTAATTTAATCCCCTCCCACTTTTCCAATATAGGACAGATGTCAGAGGTAGGTTCTTTACTCAGAGAGTAGTAAGGGCGTGGAATGCCCTGCCTGCAAAAGTAGTAGACTCGCCCACTTTAAGGGCATTTAATGGTCATTGGATAAACATATGGATGATAATGAAATAGTGTAGGTTAGATGGGCTTCAGATTGGTTTCACAGGTCGGCGCAACATCGAGGGCCGAAGGGCCTATACTGCGCTGTAATGTTCTATGCTCTATGTTCTATGTTATTGTACTTTATTAAATTAATTTGTGAGATGGATGAATTGGTAGTGGTTTAATTCAAAGAAAAGAGCCACATTCCCTTCTATGGCTATATTTGTAACCAGGTATCCTTGGAGAGGAAGAATAACAGTAACCACCAGTATCACCCTCACTGGCGGTCCCTCGCAGATGAGGATGATTCTCTTCCACTCTCCGAGTGAGTCCGTAGGTGGCTGTACAGTCCGATGCAGCTTCCATGGACTCTGCCACACTTGGGACAAAAGGTGCTCGTGGAAGTGGTGGGTGGAGCGTTGGTGTGGCAGTGTGTTCCTTATGTTGTTTTCACCTGTCCTCCGCCTTTTCCCCGACGGCAAGTCTGGAGGTGCTCGACTCCTTCCCAGTTGCCCCTCCTCCGCTTTGGACAGTCTTCAGCCAGTGATTCCCAGGTGTTGGTGCGAATGCTGCATTTGACCAGTGAGGCCCTGAGGGTATCCCTGAGGCATTTCCTCTGTCTACCTAAGGCTCATCTGCCATTTCAGAGCTGGGAGTAGAGCGCCTGCCTGCAATGTCGTGCCCAGCTAATTGTAGCCAATCACGAGTGACCAGCCTCGAATCTGGGGATGTTGGCCTGGTCAAGGACGCTGGTGTTGGTGTGTCTCTTCCCAGCCGATTCGCAGGATCATGCGCAGGCAGTGTTAGTGGTACGGCTCCAGCACCTTGAGATATCTGCTGTAGACATTCCACATTTTAGAGACATATAGGAAGGCAGGAACCAGCATAGCTCTGTATACCATGAGCTTGTTGTCAGACCAGATGTTGTTGCTTTCGGATACCATTTTCCTCAGGTGGCCAAAGGCTGCGCCAGAACATTGGAGGCAGTGCTGGATCTCTTCATCCATATCTGCTTTGGTAGAGAGGGCACTCCCAAGGTATTTGAAGTGGCCAACATTCTCTAAGGCCTCCCTGCGGACCTTGATGATCGGGGGTTTGCTCTACAATGCCAGGTCGGGTTAGTGGAGGATGTTTGTCTTGTAGTTGTTCAGGGTCAGACCCATGCTCTCATTTGCCTCCGTAAAGATGCTGATGATGATCTGGAGTTTGTTCTCTGTGTTTGCACATACACAAGTATCATCTGCATACTGCAGCTCGATGTCACTGATTGGCATGGTTTTGGTTTTGGTTTGAAGGCAGTGGAGATTGAACAATTTCTCACAGGTTCTCTGGTTAACTCCAGTCTAGCAGGGAGCTTGTCGGTGGTAAGGTGAAACACTGCAGGGAGGTAGATCGTGAATAGTGTTGGGGCAATGACGCAGCCCTGATTGACACCAGGTCAGTGGTGGAGCCATTTGTCATTGCCACAACTTCCATGTTGTCATGGCGCAGGCAAAGGATGGTGACAAACTTCATGGTATAATCAAAGCGGAGAAGGGCGCTCCATAATGCTTCTCAGTTGAGAGTGTCAAAGAACTCTGTAATGTTGAAGAAGGCCATATACAGTGGTAGGTTCTTTTCTCTGCATTTCTTCACCATCCTCGGATGGTGGTAGCTAGCACGAGGGGACATAGCTTTAAATTGAGGGTGATAGATATAGGACAGATGTCAGAGGTAGGTTCTTTACTCAGAGAGTAGTAAGGGCGTGGAATACCCTGCCTGCAAAAGTAGTAGACTCGCCAACTTTAAGGGCATTTAAATGGTCATTGGATAAACATATGGATGATAATGGAACAGTTTAGGTTAGATGGGCTTCAGATTGGTTTCACAGGTCGGTGCAACATCGAGGGCCAAAGGGCCTGTACTGCGCTGTAATGTTCTATGTTCTATGTAGACATCGCATGGTAAAAATCATGTTTGTTGTGCCTCTCCATGGCTGGAAGCCGCATGGCCATTCTGGGAGGAGTTATTCAGCCACAGGGAGGAGATAGTTGAGGTTTCCTTGGCGATGACTTTTCCAATGGTCGACTGCAGAGAGATTCCCCTGTAGATGCCACAGTCAGACTTATTCTCATTTTTGAAAATGCTTACGACTATGACAGCTCGAAGGTCTCCTGGGATGTTTCTTCCTTTCAGATAAGGCAGACAAGGGCATGCAGCTGCAACAGAAGCCCTTTGCCTTTGCACTTCAACGTCTCAGGGAGGATACAGTCTGCTCCAGTGGCCTTGTTGTTCTTCACCTGGCAGACGGCCTTCTCTACTTTGTGTGGGCCTGGTGTATCATAGAGTCATACAGCATGGAAACAGACCCTTCGGTCCAACTTATTCATGCTGACCAGGTTTCCCAAACTAAATTAGTCCCATTTGCCTGCATTTAGCCCATATCACTCTAAACCTCTCCTATTCATGTGCCAATCTAAATGTCTCTTAAATGTTGTAACTTTACCCACATCTACCACTTCCTCTGGCAGCTCATTCCATACACACACCACCCTCTGTATGAAAAAGTCCCCACTCAGGCCCCTTTTAAATCTTTCTCTTCTCACCTTAAACCTATGGCCTCTAGCTTTGAACTCCCCTACTCTGAAAGGGTATTGAAAGGGCTTTTTCTATTTGCTTTATCTATGCCCCTCATGATTTTATAAACTTCTATGATGTCACCCTCAACTTCCTACACTCCAGGGATAAAAGTCCTTAAAGCTTTCAGAAAGAGGTAAGCACCATGGGTCTCAAGTCCGTTATCCCACCCCCACCATTTTGATTTAATTGCCTCCCTTGTTTACCTCACCATTTTAATTTTTTTTTGTTTATTGTCACACTGCTCCTACTGTGTAGTGTTTGTAATGAGTAATCTGTTAATTGGGCAATAAAGAAATTTGATGGTTGTTCTTTAGAACTTTTTTAAAAACTGGCTTTGCCCTCCGCCTTGTGCTGGTAATAATTCGATTTAGTTCCCTCCCTTGTTTCTGTCCTTTGTTGTTCTGTTATTGTTACACTGCCCCTAGTGGACAGTGCTTGTGATTTGATTCATTGAAGATTTGGCCGTGGGCTCTTCCCAACTGCCTGTCTCTGTTTCACAGTTACATCTGTGCCTGGGTATCCTTGGAGTATGTGGTGTGTCAAAACTTTAGTTCTAGGTGTGCACCGCAGGGCTGGAGTGCACTGTCTCCCCAACCTACAGCATTTGATTTATTTCCCTCCCTTTCTCCTCTATTTATTGATTTTTGTTAGTGCTACACTGTCCAATGGGTGGTCTTTGTTACTTTGCTGAATTATTGGTCTGTTGATTGAAAAATAGAGTTGGATTCCTCCCCATTAGGGGACTGGCTTCTGGAAAGGGAAAGAGAAAAGTAGAAACTGATATCTGTGCTACCCTACAGATTTACAATAAAACCCTTGTAAATCTCTGAAAGTCTTTTGCTGCCTACTTCAACACATGGATATTGGGTCTGTTACACACTGCAGTCTAGTCTGTAGTCTGTGGTTCCTGCTGATGCTCTCCTATCCCATGGCACTGACTCCTCTTCAGGTGCAAGATGACTCACAGAAGGACATGATTGATCTGTGCCATCATGCTATTAGTTTCAGGCGATCTGTGAAGACAATTAATTGATGCATCATTGTCTTTGAGGTTTCCCCTTCAAACTTACCCCATAATGCACTTGGTAAGCCCTTCACCAAGCAATGTTCCTTTCCAGTCTCCTCTTCAACCAGCCTGAGTATCATGGAAAATCAACCTTGTGTGGCCCCTGAAATAACAGCCCAGAGGCTGGTATCCTATCACGCTTTATTTCCACACGGAGAGTCCTTGACAAAGATCAAGTCAGAGCCAGTTCTCAGAGTGAACAAGATATCTGACACTTCTGTTTATATCTGTCAGCCAGGGCTCCCTCACTGGCCCAGATTAACAGCCGCAATCAGGGGAACTCATACTCTATGAGGTCCACCTGGCTGACTTTGTTCCAATCATTACATTCCTCCTTCCTGAGTTCGAGGGCATAGGCTGGTTCTTTTTCATTTATATAGCTCAGGTCAGGTTCCTCCAACTCTGCCTGTGCCCATCGCAGATTCCAAGGTATCTTCAACGCTTGACAGAGTTGGAGAACCACTGGGTTCAGGAACTGTTGGAAAGGCAGTTGATGAGCCAGACGCATTTTGCTCCCACACCGGTTATGTGTTTGCAGCTTTCACATGGTTCACATGCTTGTTCAGGACTGTTGCACCTACCGTGCTTTATACAATCACTGGACGTGACCTCGTGTCGACCATGTATCTTTCTCATGGGCCATTCCCATAGGTCCTACACGAAACTTTGTCCCCTGAAGTAAACTTTCTCTCTTGCTTAGAGGAGTCTTGTGTCTGACATAGCGTTTCTAATGCCATTTCACCCTCGTCTCCCAGGTCCCGGAAGATCAAATTTAACCTGGTGCAGACACTTCTTCCTCATTAGCAACTCCACTGGAGCTATTCCTGTAGTTCCATGAGGAATGGTCTTATAATCAAATAGGAACTGAGACAGTTTGGTATCTAATGAAGCTACAGGATCTTTCTTTAAGCCTGCTTTCAAAGTGTGGACTGCTATTTCTGCCAAATCATTGGGTGATGAATGGTACGGAGCTGCCCTTATATGACAATACAATTTGATTTTAGGAAATACTCAAATTCCCTGCCAGTAAAAAATAGCCAGTTATCTGTGACCAACACTTCCGGGGGTCTGTGTATTGCAAATAATACACGCAGTTTTTCTATTGTTGTCCCCATGTTTGAAGAGTGAACTCGATGCACATCCAGCCACTTTGAGTGGGCATCCACAACGAATAAGAACATTGAGCCCATGAAAGGACCTGCGTAGTCGACATGTAACTGAGTCCAGGGTTTACCTGGCCATTCCCATGTCAATAGCAGATCTCACTTGGGATCACAGTGTGCCAACATTAAGAGGATGATAGCTGTTTTTTCACTGCTCTGAAACCTAAGGCTTGGTGACGTGACCATTTCCAAGGCTGACTCTTTCTTGAGAGTTGATGCAAAGGTGCCAGGATGGAGATTAGATAATGTATGAACTTTTTGTGATAGTCCACCAGGCCGAGGAAAGACCTAAGCTCCAGTACAGACATGAGAGCTTTGATCACCCTCACTTTATCTTCCAACAGACGTAACCCAGTTTTGTCAACTCTGTAGCTCAAGTAGATCACTTGGGTGCCTAGAACACATTTTTCTGTTCTAAGGCATATGCCTGCCTGGGAGAAACTTTGTCCAAGTTCTGTCAGTGTTCCTTATTGGTCTTTCCTGTTATTAGTACATCATCAAGATAAATAACAACCTGGGGTAGACCTTGTAAAACATTCTCAATTGTCAGCTGAAAAATGGCACAGGCTGATGATATCCCAAAAGGCAGTCTCATATATTGATACAAACCCTTATGGGTATTAATTGTAGTATATTCCTAGGAATCCTCATCTAACTGCTATTGCAACTACACATGGCTCATGCCCAGCTTCATGAAGGACAACTCTCTGCCAGCTTTGCATATAAATCCTCCATGGGAGGGATTGGGTATTTATCCAGCTGCAAAAAGCTGTTTACCATTTGTTTAAAATCCCCACAAAGGCGAACCAAGCAGTCAGGCTTCACAATCGGAAAGACCAGTGCTGCCCATTCCACAAACTGCACCGGTTTGATGATTCCTTCACTTTCCAGCCTTCTGATTTCTGCCTCTACTTTTGCCCGTAAGGCAAATGGCACTGGGTGGGTATCACAGAATCATGCAATTGCTTTGTGATCAACATGTAAAGTGGTCTTGTCTCCTTTGATAGTCCCTAGACCTTCCTGAAAACTTCTGGGTATTTAATTATTTTAAAAAGTCAAAAAATGTTGAGCCAATCTAGGTGATTATTTCTCAACAAATTACACCCCATCAAGCTTGGGCCTGACCCTTTTCCTACAAGCAGTGGTAACTTAGCCAGCTGCTTCTCGTAAGAGACCAGAACCGAAGTTGTACCCTGAATCTGTAAAGGTTGACCAATATAGGCTCTCAGTCTACCCAAGGTCTTGTACAAACTTAAGGACCAGAGTCCAGGGCAAATTTTGTTAAAGGCTGGTTCTGCAACCGCTGAAACAGCCGTGTCGGTATCGACCTCGGTTAGAACCAGGTGACCTTTGATCAGATGTTTATTTTGATTGGTTCTAATTTGGATGTTGCTAAGCAATGTAACTATTCCAAACCAGATGTAGGTGGACTTTCCAGCGTGTGCACTCTCCTGGGTACCGGTCAATGAGTTCTCTGACTCAATTTAGGTCTAGTGGGACTATTTTGCTGCCTCAAGTCCACATATTGTCAGCAACTACAATGGTTTGCTGGCCCAGATCCTGAAGAAAATGTTAACCGTTTGGCTGAGGTATACCTTTGTTTTGGGGTTTTGCTGTGGGCTGACCTAGTGGGCTGACCAGGTCACTCTGTTCAGGATATGTCCCGAGTAAGGCTATATAATTCCCTTCACTCAAGTGGTATTCCCCAAGCTCAGTCAGCCTGGCAAGGGTGTCCACTTCCATCGGAATACTGTGCAACTCAAAAACTACACTTGCCGCATTTTCCAATGATAAAGCCAGTTGTAGTGTCTGTTTGAAGTCCAGCTGGGCTTCAGCTAGTAGATGCTTCTGCATGGTTACATCATTACTCCCACATACCAAACAGTCTCTCAGCATCTCATTAACATTTAAACCAAAGTAAAATGCCTCTACCAGTCATTTTAACCCAATCAAAAACCCCGATACAGATTCCCCTGATTCTCAAATTGCCTAGTGAAACCAATAGCTTGTCAGAATTAGAGGAGGCTCAGGGTTATAACATTCCTTAACTAAATCCGTCAACTCTTAAAGTTTTTGTAACTGGTGCCTCAGGGAAAGTTAGGCTCCTAATAACTGAAAAGGCTGCGGGCCCACAAGGCGTCAGAAGAATTAATTGTTGCTCTTCATCTGTCCCAATGTCATTTGCCTGTAAAATATACTTCATTCTTTCCACATACTGGGCCCAGTATTCGCTGCTAGGATCGAACAAGTCAAGCTTCCGAAATATTGTCAAGATGGCAGAAATGCTTATCCCTAACTCAAAGACAACTGTTGTGAGTGAATTTCTTCAAGAGCATGCTTTTCTCTCAGTGCCATTGAAATAAGTCTAGAAGCCAGTATCCCATGACCAAGCCGCCCTTTATTTACATGTGGAAATCCAGCTCCCTCAGAGCCCGCTCTCAGAGCGAACAGAACCTCTGACATTTCTGTTTATATCTGTCAGCCAGGGCTCCCTAATTGGGCCAAATTTACAGCTCCAATCAGGGAACGCATTTTCTATGAGGTCCACAAGGCTGACCTCATTGCAATCACTTCAGCACCAAAGATGACAGATCTCTCAACAAAGTCCGGCTTCACCACACCAGTACCCTCCCATTTGATTGTCAGGAGCTTACAGCCTGAATTGCAGAGTTCCCCAGTCCTCAAAAAGGCTGTCCTGCATTGTGCTGTCACCTGATTCCCTTCCTCCATAGCTGTGCCCATGCCTCGAACATAGTGAGATACCAACCAGTTAACGACATACTGTGGCACTGTGACTTCAAGAGGATCTTGCTGGGATGTAATGAGTTCTGCAGTGATCCTGATTAATTGAGAATAGAACATCACGGACTATTGATCTCCATCCCTGGACTAATGATCTACAGAATGTTTTCCAATTGGCCAAAAATCCTAAACTCTAACTCTGTCCACCCTAAAGAAAAAACTCCTCTCACTTCTGACACAAAAATAAATTTTGGATGACAATTGTAGGACGGTATGATTCAGGTATTTTATGGAAGCAAACATATTTGACCTTCCTATCACCCACCAAGCTCCCTCCATTCCTTACCTCCCAGAGCACCTTGTAATTGCTTTTGCCCTACCACCCCGAAATGTCCCTCCGTTTGCACCATTCCATCCTTGCTTATATCTAAAGGTTTTGACACACTATATACTCCCCCTCCAATTTGCCCCTTCAGCCCCAACGATCCAGGTCCTAATACCCCTCTGGACCTTCTACCTTCAGGGCTCACCTTCCATGACCCCACCCCCTAGCAGATCATGTGCTCCTATATCTACAACATTCCAACATCCACCTTACCAGATCCAACTCGCAGCCATGATTCTCAACATTCCTTCTGTGACCCAATTCAACTGGCCACCTCCACAACTTGAGCTTCCCACGGCAAGGACCACACCATGGAGACTGAGATCCTTGTCACTTACCCTTGTTAGTTGTTACCCCAAACACCCCAGAGCAGGGCAACAACTGCTGCAAGGCTTATTCTTCCACTCCTGGAGAGACACTGTCCTTGTCCATTGACCTTGCCCACCCGAGACCACTTTTGATTTACACTGACTCACAAAGACAGGCATTCTCCCTCCCCTTAGCTGCTTACATTCCAACTGGACAGTTTACTCAACAACTCAATGTTCGCACAAAGCAGCAAGTAATCATGCCAAACTCCAGGAAGAAGTAAAGGCTATCAGGTACACATGCCTGTTATATGCAGTCAGGTAGCCGAAGACATGGATTTCTCGATTGGTTAGAAGTTAATTGGAAGCGAGCACTTAATTCTTGTGAATTGTATTTTTAATGAGATGCAATGGTCAGGGAAGTTAATACAAAACCCCACCAGCAAGAATCTACATTTTTAACAATTGCCTACTTAATTCACCCATCCAACATTCTTCTTGCCAGCTCAGAAAGATTTCAGCGCATGGTTTATTAAGGTGGTAGCATTAGAGCTCTGTGGTCTGGCGCAGGAAGGCTTCAATCTTCCTAATACAATCTTCCTAATCCTAGTACAAGGCAAGTTTATACAGTGGTTCACATAATTTAACCACTTATACGCCTGTGTTATTCTGGTAATTTGCATTACATTCCCTCCGAGAGAAATATAAATTTAAGTTGTGGTATCCAAATCTAAATAAAGTGTTCTAATTGGGTTATGACTAACCTTGAACAATTTAAACATAAATTCCTTTCCTTTGTACCTTAGCTGCCAACACCACATTAGGCGCTTTGATTACGTTTTACACTTTTGCACTAGCTTCTGTGATATATATGTCAATTTATATACTCAAATTATTTTATCAAAGTGAGTACTAAATTGGATGTTTTTACCTTGGTCTCATTCCAGACTGGTACACAAGATCCACATATCAGTCCCTCTGTAGTGGATAAGGGTATCAAACAATAAATAGATGTCAAGCTCATAAAAAAGAAATACCCACATTTTATTCCATGAGACACAACAGTCCAAGCAGTCAGTTTCATCTTAATGGCAGGATTTCCCAAAGTACATGAGGTGATGGATAGGACACATATAACCCATTGTGTTGCTCCTGTCAGGGGTGCCCCATACATGAACTGTAAGGATTATTACTTCATAAATGTATATCTGATGTGTGACCATCATCACGGTATTATGCAAGTGGCTGCCAAGTATCCAAGTATTGTTCGGGCATCAAAGCTACCCATCACTACCTCAGTTGATGGCATTACCAAGCCAAACTGAGAACAGGTTCTCAGGCATTCTCAAGTAACACCTTTAATGCTTGGAAATGACATGGGTGTCCTGCAGGGCCAATTGGTTAAATTCACCTGGAACATAAAACTTTATTGCATCCTGCTCATTATCGCGGTTGAAAAAAAGCTGAATGAACTGTTGATACGGAAGACAAAGAAGAAATCGTTGAGATTGCAGATGAGAAGGTTGAATGAGAGATCCCTGAGAGTGAAGAGCAGAAGAAGGACAAAGAGAATCTTGAGAATGCAGATCAAGACGAAAATGAACAGATTCTTAACACTGCAGGTCAAGAGACCGATGAAAAGATTCTTAAGACTGCTGGTAAAGAGGTCAATAAAGAGATTCTTGAGAATGTACATCGGGAAACCAATGAGGAGGTTCTTGAGAATGCAGAACAAAAGGAACGTGAAACGATTCCGGAGACGACAAGTCAGGAGGACAATGAAGAGATTCTTAAGACCACAGTTCAAGAGGTCGAAGAGCAGATACTTGAGAATGCAAATCAAGAGAATTATGAAGCAGTGGAGATTACAGCACAGAACCATTTGCAGTTGTCAGATACACTCAGCAATTTCCTTGATTGAAAAAATCTGTGCTTGAACCAAATAACAACTGTTGCCTACCTGCTATTCCCCTGAGTATAGAAGATTGAGGGGGTCACCTGCTCAAGATATTTAAAATGTTTAAACAATTCAAAAGGTAGATTGGGATAAACTATTTCCCAGTAGGAATCTTAAAGGGAACCCAGGAAATACTTTCCCTCACAAGTATAAAGCTGGAACTCTCTGCCCAAAAGGCTGAGTGCTATTTGGTGGAGTTGACAATAATCTTTATTGTGTCTACCTGCTGCACTCTTCCAACGAAATAATTGGCATTTTCTGTGGGACCTTGCATGGTGCAGTTTGACTAATACCTGCCATAGTGTCCAGGCCAAAGTCTTTGCAGCCTTGTAGCCCATGAGTGGACGGTGGATTCTTCTTGTGGAAGAGTTCAGAATTATAGGTCACTGTTTAAAGAGAAGGGGTCATCCTTTTAAAACAGAGAGGGGGATTTTTTTTTCTCCTTACAGAAGATTGTGAGTCTTTGGAACTCTTCATTCAAAAGGTGGTGAAAGAAATGTTTGAATAGTTTTAAGACAGAAGTTGATTGATTCTTGAAAAGTAAGGCAGGGTGGAAGGTTATGGGGTAGGTGGGAATGTGGAGTGATCTTATTGAATAGCGAAGCAGGCTTCAGGGCCCCAGTGCCTCACTGCTGCTTCCAATTTGGATGCCCATATGACTGCCCTCTTTTACTGAAGCAACATCATTTGTGACAACCTTAAAGTACTGTATCCTACATTTGCCTATATTGTTAATGGACGTAAAAAGTTTCTTTAATTAATTGTGAACAGGAATAAACACCAAGAGACAAAAGAAACCAAATGCAACTAAAGCAAAGATGTATTAAAATTGTTGATAAAACAACCCTTATATCCAACAGAGGCAGCCTGGCACAAAACCACTTTTCCTTAAAGCTATTTGCAGACTGGTCAGGGTGACAGCTGTATAAGACTTGCCCTTGATAAGTAGATAGTATCTTGTGACAATGTTCACTCAGTATCTATCCATTCTAAGAGGAGAAACATCACAGGAAACATGGGCAGCCTGACTTAAATCCCAGCTGAACATAGTTCAGTGCATTCTGATGGATAAGTGCAGGTCATGGAGAAAAATTGTTTCCTGTAATGTCAGTTCAAATCAGGTGCCTACTTTAACCACTCCTGTGAGAAGAACAGATCACTATGAAAGATAATCTTTATGTTGTAATTATATAATGCTTGCCCCACACTTTCTTTTCTATGGTAACATTTTAACAGTACTTTACTAGCAGAGAGACTGACGAGGATAGAAGAGACAAGCTGGATTTTGTTTCTAGCTCTGGTATATTCAATTATTAGGAACATTAGAAAGTCATAAAAGTGAGAGTATGCCATTTGCCCCTGAAGCCAGCTCAGCCATTCAATAAGATTATGCCTGATCTGATTATGGTCTTAACATCTCATTTCTGCCTCCCCCTTAACCCTTTACTTCCTTACAGATCAAAAATCTGTTTAATTCAGGTTTGAATACATTTAATGACCCAACCTTCACTAGTCTCTGGCAAGAGAATTTCAAAGATTGGAAGAACCTTGATTTTTAAATTGTGTCCCCAGTTCTAGATTCTTCCATGAGGAGCAACATCCTCTCAACATCTACCCCATCAACCTTCCTCAAAATCTTACATATTTCAATAAAATCACCCCTCAATTATCTAAATTCCAGAGTACAGGCCCAACTAACTCCGCTTTCCCCATTAGACTACTCTTTTAACCTCGTGAACCTTCTCTGAACTGTGTCCAAAGCAATTATATCCCTCTTTAAGTAAAGAGAACTACATTTTAAACAGTACATGTTGTGGTTGGCTGGCTCGCTGAGCTGGTTCGTTGTTCCACAGACGTTTCATTACCCTGCTGGGTAACATCATCAGTGCAGCCTCCAGTGAAGTGCTGTGGTATTTTCCCGCCGGTTATTCAAACTCTGGTGTCCGTTGAGCTCAGTTACCTCACTTCTGATTTTCCTTCGCAGTGGAGTGTGTATGGGATCTAGCTCTATGTGTTTATTGATGGCTTTCTTAGTGGAGAACCAGGCTTCTAGGAATTCCCGTGCTTATTTCTGCTTCACCTGTCCAAGGACCTGGTGTTATCCCACTTGAACTGGTGGTTTTCCTTATCCATGTGGATGGAGATAAGTGAGTATTGGTCGTGTCTTTTTGTTGTGAATTGATGTTTATGTACTCTTGTGCCTAATTTCCATCCTGTCTGTCCAATGTAATGTTTGTCGCAGTGGTTGCACGGAATCTTGTATATGACATTGGTCCTGTCCATAGTGGGTAGTGGGTCTTTGGTTTGGGTGAGCAGTTGGTGTGGGTTTGTGTGCAACTCTGATGCCCAGTGGTCATAGGAGTCTTGTGGTTAGTTCAGATGTGTTCTTGATGTAAGGTAGCGTGATGAGTGTGTCGGGGCATGTAGTATCTTCCTGGTGTTGTTCATGTAATAGGCATCTTCTGACCCAGTTTTTCAGGTATCCGTTGCCTTTGAGTACTTAGAGGAGGTACTCTTCTTCTTCTTGGCATAGGTCTGTGCTGCTGCACTGTGTTGTTGCCCGTTTAAATATTGTTCTCACGCAACTTCGTTTGTGTGTGTTAGGGTGGTTGCTATTGAAATTCAGTACGTGGTCAGTGTGTGTGGCTTTCCTGTGCATCTTTGTTAGTAGTTCCCCATTGGTCCTGCATTCCACCATGACGTCCAGGAACGGGAGCTGTTTGTTCTTTTCTTCTTCCCTGGTAAATCTGATCCCCGGTGAAGGTGTTGTTTATTAGTTTGTGCGTCTCCTCTAGTTTAGTCCATTTAATAATGACAAAGGTGTCACCTATGTAGCGTATCCATAGTTTCGGTTGGATTAGCGGAAGGGCCATGTTTCCAAGTCTCAGCATCATTGCTTCTGCTATTAGTCTGGAGATAGGTGATCCCATGCGTGTCCTGTTGATCTGTTCATATATTTGGCTGTTAAAGGTGAAGTGGGTGGTGAGGCATAGGTCCAGTAGCTTCAGCATGTTGTCTGTGGAGATGGTGTCACTGGGGTCATGTTCTTGTTTTAGTAGCGTTGTCAGTGTTTCTCTTGATAGTGGTATGTCTATCGATGTGAATAGGGCAGTAACGTCAAATGATACCATGGTCTCGTTGTCTTCTATTCTTATGTCCTTGATGGAACTGAGGAACTCCTGGGCTGAGTGGATTGAGTGGGGTGACTTGATGACGAGGTGCTTTAGTCTCCTTTGTAGCTCCTTGGCTAATCTATGTGCTGGCGTGCCTGCCAGGGAGACTATGGGTCTGAGGGGTACTTCCAGTTTGTATACCATTGGGAGGCCGTAGAATTGGGAGGTGTTAGTCCCTTCAGGTTTCATTCTTAGGTAGTCTGTTTTGTTGATTTGTCCGGTCTGTTTGATTCTCTTTAGTGTGTTGAGATTCTTGTTGCCCAGTTGTGGTGCCGGGTCTGTCTGCACTTGCCGGTATGTGTTCTCATCGGCTAGAAGTGTCTGTACTTTGGAGAGGTAGTCCCATTTATTAAGTATTACCATCATGCGCCCTTTATCTGCTGGGAGTATTATGATGTTTTTGTCCTTTTTCAATCCTTCTAGGGCCTTCCTTTCTGATGTGTTAAGGTTGTTAAATTCGCTTTTTCTGGTCAGTGTCGTGATCGCTGTCTGTCTTATGGCTTGTTGTGTTTCTTCATTGATGCCATTGGTCTTCAGTGTGGCTTCCAGTGTGGCTAGGAACTCTTCTTGTTGGCGTCTCTGGTTGTAGTTGAGTCTGTGAATTAGAAGAGCTTTCTCTGTCTTGTCAGTTTCCTGTCTAAGAGGTTTCTTATTCAGGTGTCTGCACTGTTGTTGTCGTTTTGATGGGTTCGTTCAGCCAAGTTTTCCTCAAGGATCTGTCTTTTCTTGGCTCTTGTGGTCTGTTGAAGGTCAAGGTCCATTGTCCAGTCTTGGTTGGTAGCGTCTAGGAATAGAGTTTTTGGCATATCTGTGGAGCCAGTTGTGTGCATCATTGATTATTACCTTCACCATCCTGCAGCCGTTGTGTTCTGTTGTCCTACGGGCTTGTGGGTTGTTGATAAGGGGGTTTATATCTCACACTGCATGGTAATACCTGGTTCCTGAGGCATCCGTGTAGGAAGTAGAGTTGTTTGCGGGTAGCTCTGTCATTTGGCATAGTTTTCCCATTTTTGTGCCAATTTGAGCATGCTTCACCCATAGGTCTCTAAGGTTTTAGAGTAGATTTGTAGCTCGGGTTGTGGGTGCTGTGATTGGTTGGCTCGCCAAGCTGGTTTGTTGTTCCACAGAACAGTACATTTGATACAGACTCATCAATGCCCTATACAGTTGAAACAAGACTTCCGAATTTTTGTACTCCACCTCCGTTGCAATAAATGTCAATACTCTGTTTGCAGTCCGAAACACTTGCCGTACCTGCATGCTAACATTTGTGATCCATGTACAAGGATGCCCAGGTCCTTTTGTATGGCAGTTTTCTGCAGACTCTCTCTACTTAGATAATTCTATATTTCTCTATTCTTGTCGCCAAAGTAGATAACTTCACATTTTCACACAAGTACTCTTTCTGGTAAACTTCTGTCCACGTATCTTACCTTTGCAGAGAATCTTTTCATTCTTCCCACAACTTCCTTTGTCTGTTGTTTCATTATCAACAAATTTAGCTATCATACAGGAACATAGAAAATTGGGCCTTCAATCTGTTCCACCTTTCAATATAATCATGGTGATGATCAAACTCAGTTCTCTCTTTCAGGGTTCTTCCCATCCCTTTGACCCCTTTCACCCTAAGAACCATATCTAACTCCTTCCTGAAAATGTTCAATGTTTTGGCCTCAACCATTTTCTGTGGCCGAGAATTCCACAGGCTCACTGCTCTCTGAGTGAAATAATGTCTCCTCATCTAAGTGTAAAACAGCTTACCCGCTATCCTCAAACTGTGACCTCAGGTTCTGGACTCCCCAGTGATCAGGATATTCCTTTGTGTAATTACCCTGTCTAGCCCTGTTTGAATTTTACAGGTTTCTAAGAGATCCCCCTCCTTCTCCAAAATCCCAATAAAGATAGTCCTAACTAATCCAGTCTCTTTTCATATGTCATTCCTGCTCTCCCATGTCTCAGTCTTGTTTACTTCGTCTCTTCATCCAAGTCATTATTATAAATCATAAATAACTGGCAGTCCAGCACTGATTCCTTTGGTACTCTCCTAGATACAGATTGTCAACTTCAAAGTTATGCATTTATCCCAATTCTCTGTTTCCAATTAGCCAATCCTCCATCAATGTAATTTACCGCAGTACCATGTGATTTTAACTTGTGTAGTAATTCTTTATGTAGCACTTTGCTGAATGCCTTTTAGAAAACCAAATACAGTAAATTTATTTGCTCTCTTTAGCTACCCTGCGTGCTATGCTCTTAAATAATGCTAATAAATTTGTTAAACAAGATTTTCCTTTCATTAAACCATGTTAACTTTTCATGATAGTATCGGAATTGTCTAACTGTCCTACTACTACTTCCTTAATAATGGATACTACCATTTTCTGAATAATAGACAATAGGCTAACTGGCCTATTGTTTCCAGTTTTCAGGCTTCCTCCTTTCTTGAACAGAATTATTACATTTGTGATTTTCCAATCAGCTAAGACCTTTTCAGAATCTAGAGAATTTTAGCATATTGAAAACAATGCACTAATTATTGCTGCAGCTAATTCTTTCATAACCCGCACATGGAGGCAATCAGGTACAAGGGACTTGTCAACCTTTAGGTCTATTAATTTTCTTACAATGTATTCCCTACTGATAGTGCTTATTTTACATTCTTCCCACCCTTTCTCTTCAGTATTTTTTCTATTATTCTTGGGATTATTTTTCTATCTTATACATTGAAGATAGATACAAAATACTTGTTTGAAGTCTCTGACATTTCCTATTATTAATTCTTTTTTCACATCTTCTACGGGAAAAGTGCTTACTTTAGCTACCCGATTCCTTTTAATATGTTTGTGGAAGTCTTTACAGTTTGTTTTCATATTTCTTGTTAGTTTACCCTTTCACAATAATTTCTTCCTCTTCAGTACGTTTTAGTAATTATTGCTGGTTACCAACATTTTTCTTTTCATCACAGTCTTCTGGCTAAGCATTAATCTTCTCAGAATTGTACCCTTTTCATTTACTTTTTTCAATTTAAAACCATCATTAATTTCCTTTCTCAAACAATGGTGCATTCTTCTCAGAGTCTAAAGATCTCAAGGGAGTGTCGCCTTGTTAAGAGTTTTGAATTATCTCCTGAAATGCCTGGTCCTGTTTTAAAACTTTTAACTTATTGGACAGAACTTTATGGTCTCCTGTGTGTGGGTTTGCAGGTGAGGGGCCAGTAAGATTCCGTGTCCTGCACCACTCCTGACATGTACGTAATTTTATGTGGGATGGGGAGAGTCTCAGGGTGCCTGCCCTCCCTTTCCACTGAAGCGCTGCCACCTGCCTTACTCAATTTCAAAGCTAATGGGAGATATTCAAGAGCAAGGCAATGTCCAGTCAGCCACACTGCTTGGACCACTATTGGGAAGAAGTGATGCCTCCTTTGGAGCACTCTTTCTACAGAGGGTGCCTCCACCAAAGTTTGCAACATCCCCCCACCAATAGTGCACCCTCTTACCCCATCATCTCAATCAAAACCTCTGAATATTGCCTCCCCACCTTGAGATCCCACTACTTGCATAGGCCTGGCTACTGGGACTTAGAACATACAAACTGCTTGTAATCTGATTTGGTGGGTGGGGTTGGGTGGAAGGTCACATCTCCAGCTAATTAATGTACTTCAGAGTACTAAATGGCTCTGGGGCTGTTGTGATTGGTGGGAACGTAAGTGGAATTTGGGAAACCTTCCAATCTTAAAAAATTCTAACCATTTTTCTTGTCCATTTTCATCAGTTTTATCTTCGCACCATTATAATTGCCTTTATTTAAGAATGAGTCATGAGTTTCAGACCTACTTTCACACCCTCAAATAGAATTTGTAATTCATTCATGTTATGTTCACTCTTCCTTAGCTGTTCCTTTACTTTGAAATCATTAATTAATTCTGTCTTTTTACACATTACCGTATCTAAATAGCCTGCTTCCTATTTACTCCCAGAATTTATTCGTCAAAGAAAATGTCCTGAATATACACGATGAATCCATCCTCCAGGCCTCTTTGCCAATTTGATTCATTCACTTATATAGAATCTAAAATTTCACACAATTATTGTGGTACTTAACTTGAAAGCCCCATTACTTTTTCATTTATACTCTGTCCTAGAAAATAGATACTGTGAGGCGCCTATCAACTATTCCCACCAATGGCTTCTTTCCTTTGCTGTTTTTTTTTCCATCCAAACTGTGCACCTTGATTTTTCAAGTCAAGATAATTTCTCACTACCGTATCAGTCTTTCTTCCTAATGTCAAAAACCTTTGAATATTACTTTCCAGCCTTCACTTTTCAACCAGCTCTCTATAATAGCTGCCCCACAAATCAATGTCCAGTTCTCCTACAACAATCTTTCAACAACAAATTTAAACCCTTGATCTACACTTTAGGAGAAATAGACATTCATCTTTGGGGTACTTACTGCTGGTTGCAAAGTTACCAAGGCTGGAAACTGAATACTCAATGGTGTTTGACATTTTGGAAGGAAGATTGTTAAGTTGCTCATGGCTGCAAAAGTGTTCTCGAGATGGCATGGTCATACTGCCACTAGCCTAGTAATCTAGAGGCCCAGGTTAATACTCTGGAGGCATGGGTTCAAACCCTGCTAAGGTAGACAGTGAATAAATTCTAATTCATATAATATGGAATATAAAGCTGGTCTCAGTAATGGTGACTCATCAATGATCATTGCATAAAAACCCATATGGTTCACTAATGTTCTTTAGAGAAAGAAATCTTTTGTTCTTATCCAGTCTGGCCTACAAGTAATTCTATATCTACAGTTACCCTGCAAACCACTCCATTCAAGGGCAATTAAAGATGGGCAACAAATGCTGACAACCCATGGAGAAGAATGAAAATAGATGCTTTTGTGGTTATGCATTCTTTTTCAACAGAACAATTTTCTTCATCCTTCCTGTGTCATTTGTATCCACGTGGCCCTGGACAATTGAATCCTTTTCTTCCCACTCAAAGAGGTCCCCTTCAGCGTGAGGAGATATCCTCAAGCCTGGCACTAAGCTGACAGCACAGCCCCATCAGTACTCTCACTCCGAGTTGCATGGAACTGTATCTGTTCCCCGAACTAAACTGGCCCCAAAACAATTGTTTTCTTCCTCACTCTTCCCACTTAAAAACACCCCTGTGCAATGGTATTTTGATTAGTTTGCTCATCTTCCCTGCAGTCCCTGATCTTGTCCACACAAACTCCAATAACATTGAACCTTTTGGACATATAAAGGGCTAAGGTTCCTCCATGGTTACCTTACAGATCCCTATACTAACCAACTTATGCGTTAGAAAATAAGAAATTACAACATCTTTTAGTATCACCACCAAAGCACTGTACACCAAGTTAATATGCACACCTTAATGTGTGATAGTTCACTGGTGAGACCTCCTAACACATTGAAATAAGATGGATGATAAAAGCATTGGGGAAAAATTGGCTAATGCCCAGAATCGGATCTGGGGATTTTGATATGTCATAACTAATTTACATCCATTCATTGTGCTGCAGCTTAGTATGGTATATTAGTGTTGCCTGCTGCTTTACATGATTTCTCTGTGCAGTCCATTTAACTCGTGATCTTTATTAGCTGCAGGGACCAGCATGGAGCACAATTCTGCAAGTGGCTGGTGCTATTTTAAAGCAACCTGCACTTTTTGAAGTGGAGGTGCATTGTGGCTGCAAGAAATAGTGGAAATCACTTGAAAGCTCAGATTGTGCTTTGCATACTTTGGGTAATGGCTGAACATGTATGAGATTATGCACAAAGATTTTTAGAAATTGTATTTTCGTGATAGAATGGGCGAAGAAAAAATCTCTTGCATCTGCAGGGAGGCAGGAGACCACCCTGACATGTGTACAGCAGGCTGTGGGAACAAGTAGCAATGGTGGTCAATGCCAGGCATATTCTGCAAGAATGGTGCAAGAAGTTGGATGATCACGCACAAGTTATCGAGTTGAATGAAATCTTCTTCAAACAACACATTTTGCCAACTACACCACTAGTCTCATCAGTTTCTATCCCTCAGTACACAGCCCAACAAGTCATTAAAAATAAATGAAAATAAAAGCAATAGTAGGTCTACATTGCCATTGAATTGAGACAATGGCTGACCTTCCACATTAACTTAATTTTTCTGTCCTATCGCCAGTTCCCTTTGTTTCCTTAGTGCTCAAAAATCTATTAATCTCAGTCTTGATTGCAATCAGTTACTGGGCTTCTACAGCATTCTGGAGTAGAGGATTTCAAAGAATTACAACCACTAAGTGAAGATTGACTACATATCCGGTAATTTATGGCCTCTAGACTTTCCACCAGGGGAATGGTTTCTCAGAATTGATCATTTTGACCTCTCTAAGAATCTTACATGTTTCAATCCTTTCATTTTCTTCTAACCTTCAGGGGATATAATCCTATCCTATATATCCATCTCTCATTTCAAGAAGCAAGCTGGTGAATCTTTGTTGCACTCTTTCAAAGGCAAGTGTATTTTTCCTTTGGTAAGAAGACCAAACTGTGTACAATACCCCTGATGTGATCTTAACAAAATCCAATATAATTATATCAAGATTTTCTTGTGCTTATACTCCAATGCTTGTGCGCTAAAAATTGAACAGACCATTTGTCTTCGTAATTGTTTCCTGTACTTGTATGCTAACTCTGTGATTTGTGTGCAAGGACCTCCAAACCGTCTATGTAACAACATGTCCCGGTCTGAAATGAAACAAAAGAACTGCAGGTGCTGGAGATCCTAAACAAACAAAAACAGGAATTTCTCGAGAAACTCAGCAGGTGTGGCAGCATCTGTGGAGAGAAAACGGAGTTAACCTTTCGAGTCCAGCAGCAGAACTTCAGTTCTGAAGAAGGGTCATTGGACTCAACATGTTACCTCTGTTTTCTCTCCACAGACTTTGCTAAGTTTCTCCATTGATTTCTGTTTCACATTTACCAGTCTCTTGCCCTTTAGGAAATATTCTGCCTTTCCAATTTTGTACTCAAGTAGATAATTTCACATTTTCTCACATTTCACTCTGTCTGTCATCCTCTAAACCACTTAGATTTCAGAGTCTATTTGCTTTCCCCTTAAAACTTACTGTTAACATAACATTGTATCATTAGCAAATGTGGATACATTAAACTTGACCCAGTTGTCTAAATCACGAATACATAAATGCTGTGAATTGTTGAGGCTCAAGCACTAATCATTTAGTACTGCATTAGTTATACTTTGTTGTTCTAAGAATATCTCATTTATTCCTGGTCTGTTTTCTGTCCATTATACAATTCTCAATCCGAGTTAATATATTACCCATGGTCTCATCAACCCTTATAATGTGAAACAATTTTTTTTGTGTAGCACCTTATTGAATGCCTTTTGAAAAGCCAAATAGGATGTGACCACCGGTCCCCCTTATCTGTCTTTTTCGTTACAACTTCAACTTTAATACCTTTGTCAAACATAGTTTCCAGTTCATAAAACCATGTTGAATCTAATTTTGTGATTTTCCAAGTCCCTTGTACAATGTTGTTTATAATAGTTTCCAACATTTTCCTTGCTAATAATGTTAGGATAATGGGGCTATAGTTCTCTGTATTCTCCCTCCTTGTGAAAAACAGGATTACATTTCACTCCCAGTGATCCACAGGAACCATGCTAGAAGTTAGTAAATTCTCAAAACGAATGCATCAACTAAGTTCTGCAGTCACATCTTTTAAAATCCCCCTAGAGTGTGGGGCAGTCAGGTCATGGAGATTTGTTGTTTCTTAGTTTATACACTTTATTCCAGTACATTTTCTCCAATAATATTAAGCACTTAGATTTTACAATCTCATTAGCTGCTTGATTCCACCACAAACCACCACCCCCAACCCCTACAAAATTTCCAGTATGTTCCTTGTTTCTCCTAATGTTAAGGTAAATACAAAATACTTGCTTAGTGACTTTGTCATGTCTTTATTCCCCATTGTGATTTCCCCTGTCTATGTCCCTGAGGCACATATTTATTTTCAATCATCTCTTGTCACATACTTGCAAATGTTCTTTAGATATATTTTTACATCTTTTACTAGTTGCTACATTCCATTGTGCCCCTTTTACGTTGATCTTTATAACCCTTCCAATCCTCAGGCAACGACACTTTTTCGGCAACAGTAGAAGCTTCTTTGAATCCAATGCTGTTCATCACGTATCCAGTTAGCTACGGCTATAACCATTTCTTCCAGTGGAACGTTAATTCCCAAATATACTTTTTTCCCCACCCTCATGCACTAAGAATAGTTTCAAGCCTCACATCCATCACGGACAGATGAAAGACATTGACAACCACACCACGCAAATATATGGTGCAGCATTTACTGATACACTACCCTCTTTATTACAGGAGTAAGTGGAATGAACAACAAGCACCTGCAATGTACTGGAGTAGGCCATATATACACCATGTTTTAACCTACAGAGAGGAGACAGTGGAAAGGAGCATCATTGAGACCGTATCTACTGATAGTGCTGAAGTAATCAATAACAGGGTTATTAATCGTCTAATCCTGCAGACTGTACACAACAAAATTTGTGGAGTGCTGGAAAGCCTAGCAAAACATCTGCACTCAAAGTTATTTAAATTTACAAGAATGTTACCAAGACTGGAAGGTTTGAGTTATAGAGAGAGGCTAATAGGCTGGGACTTTTTTCCCTGGAGCGTAGGATGCTGAGGGCTGACCTTATAGACATTTATAAAACCATAAGGGGCACAGATACAGTGAATAGCCAACATATTTTCTCCAGGATAAGGGAGTCAAAAACTAGAGGGTATAGATTTAAGGTGAGAGGGGAATGATTTAAAAGAGACCTGAGAGGCAACATTTTCATACACAGGATGGTGTATATATGGAATAAGATGTTAGAGGAAAGTACAATTACAACATTTAAAAGACATTTGGGCTGGTACATGGATAGGAAAGGTTCAGAGGGATGTGGGCCAGGTGCAGGCAGATAGGACTAGTTGAGTACAGGAAACCTGATCAGCATGGCTGAGTTGGGCCAAAGGGTCTGTTTCCATGATGTGTGATTCTATGACTCTATAACTTTGTGAAATTCAGGACCAAATTGGCACAGGTCTTTGTGCAGTACCTGGAGTCCATCCTTTCCACTACGGAATCGACCATGTTACAGCATTTCACAACCTATGTCTCAGTTTCCATTGCTTACTTCCACCACTGCTGTGAGAGCAGTTGTACTGTGCTGACGAATTTATTTTTCTATTTATTTGTGCGATGTGGGCGTTGCTGGCTGGCCAGCATTTCTTGCCCATTCCCAGTTGCCCTTGAGAAGGTGCTGGTGAGCTGCCTTTGAACACTGCTGCAGTCCTCCTGCTGTGGGTTGACCCACAATGCTATTAGGGAGGGAATTCCAGGATTTTGACCCAGCAACAGTGAAGGAACGGCAATATATTTCCAAGTCAGGATTGTGAGTGACTTGGAGGGGTACTTGGAGGTGGTGGTGTTCCCATATATCTGCTACCCTTGTATTTCTAGATGGAAGTGGTCGTGTGTTTGGAAGGTGCTGTCTGAGGATCTTTGCTGAATTTCTGTTGTGCATCTTATAGATAGTACACACTTGTGGATGTAGTGCCAATCAATCGGGATGCTTTGTCCTGGATGGTGTCAAGCTTCTTGAGTGTTGTTGGGGCTGCACTCATCCAGGCAAGTGGGGAGTATTCCATCACACTCTTGACTTGTGCCTTGTAGATGGTGGACAGGCTTTGAGGAGTCAGGAGGTGAGTTACTCGCCACCATATTCCTAGCTTCTGGCCTGCTTTTGTAGCCACTGTGTTTATGTGGTGAGTCCAGTTGAGTTTCTGGTCAATGGTAACCCCCAGAATGTTGATAGTGGTGGATTCAGTGATGGCAACTCCATTGAATATCAAGGGATGGTGGTTAGATTGTTTCTTATTGGTGATGGTCATAGCCTGGTATTTGTGTGGCACGAATGTCACTTGCCACTTGTCCAGATCTTGTTGCATTTGAACATGGACTGCTTCAGTGTCTGAGGAGTGACAAATGGTGCTTGACATTGTGCTATCATCAGCGAACATCCCCACTTCTGACCTTATGATGGAGGGGAGGTCATTGATGAAGCAGCTGAAGATGGTTGGGCCTAGGACACTACCCTGAGCAACTCCTGCAGAGATGTCCTGGAGCTGAGATGATTGACCTCCCACAACCACGACCATCTTCCTATGTGTCAGTTATCAGGAGTTTGCCCCCTGATACCCATTGATTCCAGTTTTGCTAGGGCTCCTTGATGCTACACTCGGTGGAATGCAGCCTTGATATCAAGGGCTGTCACTCTCACCTCACCTCTGGAATTCAGCTCTTTTGTCCATGTTTGAAGCAAATCTGTAATGAAGTCAGGAGCTGAGTGACCCTGGCAGAACCCAAACTGGGCGTCACTGAGCAGGTTATTGCTGAGCAGGTGCTGCTTGATAGCACTGTTGATGACACCTTCCATCACATTACTGGTGATCGAGAGGAGACTGATGGGGTGGTAATTGGCCGGGTTGGATTTGTCCTACATTTTGTGTACAGGACATACTTGGGCAATTTTCCACATTGTCGGGTAGATACCAGTGTTGTAACCGTACTGGAACAGCTTGGCTAGGGGAGCGGCATGTTCTGGAGCATAAGTCTTCAGTACTATTGCTGGAATGTTGTCAGGGCCCGTAGCCTTTGCAGTATCCAGTGTCTCCAACCATTTCTTGATATCACGTGGATTGACTTAATTTGGCTGAAGATTGGTATCTGTAATGCTGGGGACCACTGGAGGAGGCCAAGGTGGATAATCCACCTAGCACTTCTGGCTGGAGATTGCTGCCAATGCTTCAGCATTATTTTTTGCACTGATGGGCTGGGCTCTTCCATCATTGAGGATGGGGATATTTGTGGAGCCTCCTTCTCCAGTGAGTTGTCTAATTGCCCACCACCATTCACTACTGGATGTGGCAGGGCTGCAGAGCTTAGTTCTGATCCGTTGGTTGTGGGGTGGCTGAGCTCTGTCTATCACTTGCTCCATTCGCTGTTTGGCGTGCAAGTAGTCCTGTTTGGTGCCTTCGCCAGGTTGATACCTCATGTTTAGGTATGCCTGGTACTGCTCCTGACATGCCCTCCTGCACTCTCCATTGAACCAGGGTTGATCCCCTGGCTTGATAGTAATGGCTGAGTGGGGGATATGCCGGACCATGAGGTTACAGATAGTGCTGGAGTACAATTTTGCTGCTATTGATGGCCCACAGTGCCTCATGGATGCCCAGTCTTGAGTTGCTATATCTGTTCAAAGTCTGTCCCGTTTGGCACAGTGATAGTGCCATACAACATGATGGAGGTTGTTCTCAATGTGAAAGCGGGACTTCGTCTCCATGAGGACTATGCAATGATCACTCTTACCGATACTGTCACGGATACATGCAATTGCAGCTGGCAGATTAGAAAGGATGAGGTCAAGTATGCTTTTCCCTCTTGTTGGTTCCCTCACCACCTGCCACAGACGCATTCTAGCAGCTATGTCCTTTAGGAGCCGACCAGCTCGATCAGTAGTACTGCCGCCGAGCCACACTTGGTGGTGGACATTGAAATTCCCCACCCAGGACATATCCATGACTGATGATGGTGGTGTCTGGCCCATTGTAAGGTATGATTCTGTGAGTATGACTATATCAGGCTGTTACTCTCCCAATTTTGGCACCAGTCCTCAGATGTTAGTAAGGAAGACTTTGCAGGGTTGACAGGGCTGTTTCTGCCATTGTCTTTTCCGGTGCCTAGGTCAATGCCAGATAATGCGTTCAGTTTCATTTCTTTGAGACTTTGTCACGATTGGTACATCTGAGTGGCTTGCTAGCCCATTTGAGAAGGCAGTTGAGAGTCAACCACATTGCTGTGGGTCTGGAGTCAAAAGTAGGCCAGACCAGGTGAGGGTGGCAGATTTCCTCCTCTGAAGGACATTAGTAAACTGGATAGGTTTTTCTGATAATCGGTAATGATTTCATGGCAATCAGTAGATTCTTAATTCCAGGTATTTTTTAAAATTAAAATTCCACCATCTGCCGTGGTGGGATTCAAACCCAGGTCCCCAGAACATCAACTGGGGGTCTGGATTAATAGTCTCACAATAATACCACTAGGCCATCACCTACCATCATTCTGTGAAAAAGAATGCTGCGTCAGTCAGAGTGTGGGGCTTGGTACCTGAAATGGTATGCCACTCATCTGTGATACTTCCTTCCGGTCTTGGGTCTTCTTGATTCACTCTTTTGAGGTTGAAGGGACATCTGTTTCTGATTTTCTCAATTACTTCCAGTACGCCTTCACAGTTGGGGAAGTTGTCTTCTTCCCCCTATATTTGGAGAGTTCAATGTATTGTTCTTCTCACATCCAGAATCATTTTGGCTAGAAGTAAGAAAGATGCAATTACACTGCTCGGTATGGCTTTTAGGCCATTACTAGTGGGGAAGATGTCGAGGAACAAATTTGAAGGAAATTACAGAGATGTCAAAGTATCATACAGTAATCATAACGGGGGACTTTAATTTTCTGAATATAGTTGCATAAAGGGCAGAGGTAAGTGAGAGTTCCTGGAGAAAATTTTCTGCAGTGGTGTTTCTAGTCCAACAAGGAAGGAGGATTTTGTTAAAATTTTGTTCCTTTTCTTGGATTACCTGTAATATAAACAGTGGTAATCATTTGAAGTTGGCTTTCTTGTGTTCATTTTGATGAGTACAAGATGGAAGTCTTTGACTATATTTCTCTTTTTTCAGCAATGATAGATCAGTCAGTTAACTTCGGTGATGGGGAAACTTATGAAAATAATAATTCGGATCAAATTAATAGTCACCTTGTGCAAATACTAATTAATAAAGGAAAGGCGTCATGGGTTGCTAAGGACAAATTATGTTCAACTAGAGATAGTAGGAACTGCAGATGCTGGAGAATCCGAGACAACAAGGTGCAGGGCTGGATGAACACAGCAGGCCAAGCAGCATCATAGGAGCAGATGTTCAACTAACTTGCTGAGGTTCTATATGTGGCAACACAGACAGTGGATAAGCATCTGCTGATGATGTGGTGGACACAGACTTCCAAAAGGCATTTGATACAATGTTTATGACATGTTATTAGCATAGCTATAGCTCAAGGAATAAAAGGGATAGTGGCAATATGGATACAATATTGGTTGAGTGCTAGGAATCTGTTTTATAGTGGATAATGGATGTTGTTCATAATGTAGGGAGGTTTGAGTGGAATTCATTGTCAACCTCAGAGATTTGCTTAGCTGCAAGAAAAATTAGAGAGAACATTGGTCAGTGTTAGAACCTTATTCTGCCTGATATGTATTTACAATCTAGATCTTGGTGTAACAGAGCAGTTTCAAAGTCTGTAGATGGTTTGAAACTTGGAAGCATTTTGAACTGTGAGGAAGATAGTGTAGAACTTCAAAAGAACATAGACAACATGGTGAAATGTGTAATCCAATGGCATATAAAATTCAATGTGGAATAGCTTGAGATGAAATATTTTAATAGGAAGAACATGGAAAGTCAATGTAAAACAAAGGGTACAACTCTAAAGGATGTGCAGGAGCAGAGAGACCTTGCTATGTGCATAAGTCGTGGAATGAGACATGACAGTTTAAGGGAGTGTTTAATAACATGTATGACATCCTTTCGCAGGGTGGTCACAGAGTATAAGAACAAAGAGGCTTTGATAAATCTGTATAAAACAATGGTTGAATCTCAACTGGAGCATTATGTCCAGTTCAGGGTGCCTCACATAAAGAATTATGTAAAGGCATTACAGAGTGCTGAAAGATTCACAAGTATGCTTTCTTCCCACAGATGCTGCCAGATCTGCTAAGTTTCTCCAGCAATTTCTGTTTTTGTTTCTGATCTCCAGCATCTGCAGTTTTATGTTTTATCATTTACATACATTTGGATGGGTAAGTCAATGCATGTTGTCGTTCAACGCCTGTAGGGATAAAACAAAAATGCAAAAAGTGCTTGGAATAGACTTCAGTGATTTATCTAACCATTCCATATTCCACCACTGCCTATTCCTGACAAGCCTAAAATCAAGGTGTCAGTGTTTTATGAATGATTCACATCTGACTTGTGTTTTATGGGATCCTGTGCTAAATGCCTTGCATCTGACACAGATATTTTTGATATCCGCTAACAATGTTTAAATTTTGATTACTATTTGTTCTGCAAATAGTTGAGTGGCATGCTGAATGGTCAGGGTTTTTCAGTTTTTTTTTTGGATAATTGAAGAGTAAATAATTTTTAAAAAGAACTTTCATATTTTATGAAAAGTTAAATTGTTACAGCAAATGCAAGTAGCATGGGTTGTTCATTTGGATACATAAAAATAGCTGCCAGACAGCTTTGGAATTTTAAAATTTATCAATGTGACACAGAGGGAATAGTGTAGTGTGATCTAAATTCAATATAAACCAATGTCTTTGGTTTAATTTTCTCATTGACATTTGTATACACCACAACATTGCTTCTCAAATGTATTTTCACTGTGACCCTATTTCAAGACTTGAAAGCTGGCGCAACCCTACAGTCACGAATGACTCTCCTTTGGAACTGAAGAGAGGCGGAAAAGTCACAGTTTTGCACTGCTGAAAAGGGCAGGGGAGGGGTAAGTGGAACAGAAAGGCAGGTCAGGGAAAGCTTAAGGGAAATTGGAGATTGAAGCTGTTAGAATAAAAGACAAGAGTTGTAATGATAGTTGAGAAGATAAGCATAAGATCAACTTAAAGTGCTAATAACAGAATACAGATGAGCTCCGAAAGAAAAGAAATCCATGAAAAGTAAGGTACGGATACTGGGGGTGGTGGTGGGGAGCATGAATGAAGCAAAATATTAAAATGAAACACGGAATTCATGAACTGAAGTTTTTGAATTCCACGGGGAGCCCCAAAGTTTGTAAAGTGCCTAAAAGGAAATTGAGGTGGTGTTCCTCCAGTTTGCATTGGGCTTCACTGAAACACTGCAGCAGGACTAGGACAGAAATGTGAGCAGGCGAACATGGTGCTTTGAATGGAAAGAGATCAGAAGATAAGGAGTCATTCTTGCAGAATGAGCGGAGGTTTTCTGCAAAGTGGTCACCTAATCTGCATTTGGTCTCTCCAGTGCACAAAAGACTTCATTGTGAATAACGGATACATAGACTGGATTGAAAGAAGTACAAACAAACTGCTGCTTTACGTGGAACAAGTAGGGCACTGGACAGTGAGGGGGAAGAAGGTAAAGCAGCAAGCATGATTACATGGGAATTCACTACAGAACACTGAAGGGGAGGCATCTGGGAGGGCGAAAGCTACCCTGGATTCTCTTTAACAGGAGGCAGTCACAACTTTTAGAGTTTGATCCTCCGAGTTGGTCAGTATTCAGAGACAGGACAGTGTGACTACAAGTGATACTGGATGGGGAACCAAAGGGCAGGAGCCTCAGCTTTTGCAAGTGTACAGCAGGCTTGATTTTTTTTTAACCGTGTTTGGGCACAGGTTAGATGAGCTTACTGGAAGCTACTCACAAGGGAAGAGTAAGATGGAATGAGGTGACGGGATGGTGCGGGGGATTGATATTGTTCCCTGAAGTAGAGTGTAAGGTCAGATGGCTGTGTTGTCTGCCTGTTACCAGGGTTCAAGACATCTGCTCAGGGCTAGAGAGGAACTTGGAGTGGGTGGGGGAGAATCCAGTTGTTATGGTCCTTACAGGTAACAATGATACAGGCACAATGTGGAAGGAAGTTGTGCAGAGTAAGTATGAGGAGCTAGATGCCATTAAGAAACAGAACCTCAGAGATCATCATTTCTGCATTATTACCAGAACCATGTGCATATTAGTATAAGGCAAACGAGATTGGAAAGATGAATGTGTGCCCGATGGACTGAAAAGCCTACTGCTCCTGATTCGTATGTTTGCATGTAAAGGAAGGGAAGAGTCTAAGATGGACTAGATGGAGGTGTGAGGAAGATGTAAATTAGAAGCAAAATTTTTCTATTTCCAGATACAAGCAGGAAGTGGTACAGATATTGTCATTGATGTACCAGAGGAAGAGTCACAAAAAGGCTCAAGTAGGACTGGAACATGGAATATTCCACACATCTCACAAAACCACAGGCAGAACTAGGACCCCTGTGGGTAACCAGAGCTGCACTCTTTATCTCAAGGACGTAAAGGAGAATTATTCAAAGTAAAAATGAGTTCAGATGGGTGAAGGTGCGTGGTGGTGGATGGGGGCTGTTCAGGTCTTCACTTAATGATGAAATGGTGAATCCTCATACCAACCTACGGGAAGGACAGAGGTGTAGAGGTATTGCATGTCCATAGTGAAGTGCAGGCAGTTAGTGCCAGGAAAATACAAATTGTTGAATTGACATTGGGTGTCTGGAGACTGATGAATGTGGGTGTGAAGACTACTGGTGCTGTGATCCCAATTTATGTTATGACTGGATAGATCAAATCCCAGAATGAAACCTAGCTCAGCACACCATCATTTTGTCATTTTGTTTTAATCATGGAGGTCAGTTACTGAAAACATTCCCAAGAGTCTGCCAGTGTACTTTGAACAAAAAAGTTTACTAAGCAAAAATGAGCTTTATTACACTAGACAAAAAGGTGAGAAAGATTTCATTAAAACATCAGACAGCAACAGTGAAGGAACAGTGATAATGTTCCAAACCAGGATGGTGTGTGACTGGATGGGGAATTTGTAGGTGTGTCCATGCATCTCCTGCTCTTCTCCAGACTGCTGGCAGGATTTACACGTATGAAAAGTACTCTTGAAGGAGCCTTGATGAGTTGCTGCAGTGCATCTCATAGATGGTAAGCACTGTTGCTACTGTGTACTAGTTGATGGAGGTGGTAAGTACTCAAGGTGGTGAATGGAGGCAATGGGATAAAATATCAAGGGGTATTTTATTCTGGATGCTGTCAACTTTCTTGAGTGCTACTGGAGCAACAGTCATCCATGCATGTGGACAATGTTCCATGACACTCCTGAATGCCTTGTAGATGGTGGTCCAATTTTGAGGATTCAAGTGAGTTCCCTGTCTCAGAGTTTCCAATCTCTAACCTGCTGTTATAGCCACAGTAATTATATGGCTGGTTCAGTAAAGCTTCTGATCTAAGGGAACCCATGGGATGTTGATGGTGTGGATGTTTTTCAGCCCAGTTAGAGTTTAGTCCCATTCTTGATCCATGCAGAGTGGACTACTTTAAATCTGTGGAGTGGTGAACAGTACTGGACACTGTACAATTGTTAGTGAAGATTTTTTTTTGAGTTTATCTGGAAGGGAGAATCATTAACGTAACATCTGAAGATGTTTGGGCATACGACACAGTCTCATAGAATTCCTACAGTTGTTCTGGGGTTGTTCTTCAAAGGTTATGGATGAAGCTGTATAGGATAATTTACTGTAGGATACCGCACTGAGGAACTCCTGAAGAGATATGAAACTTATGCTGTAGGGGGGAAAGAGCCAGTGAGTGGAACTTCTGGGAATAGGGCATGGTATTTGGAAAGCTCATACGGATGCAACTTTGAAAAGGCTACTTCAAGTTGACTGCTCAGTCACTGCACAAAATCAGAATTTTACCAATCCTAGGCAGTGGCAAGGCAGAAGTATGATCATGACATGAACTCTGTGCCTGTCCTTGCTCCTGAGCCACAGCTGCTTCTGCCATCTCTTCTTGTACATCAATGTCATGCTCCTCACCCCATTCTATCAAACTGTGCCAAAGTAGTCACCAAAAAGTATGTCTGTGAAGAAGGACAGTGTGTTTATGGGGTGTGACACTGCTTCTTTGGATCTTTGTCAGTCATTTTGTCCCAGCGATTAAGAGGAAGAAGGCCTCCTTAGGTTGGAGTTTGTACGAGTGGGGTGCCATGCCCATTGCCTTCCTGCCTGCACCCTGGTATCGTATCAATGATGGGGAAGTGTTAAGTAGCCCCTCAGTCCTTAGGCCAATTATGGCCTTGGTCAATTAAAGCACACTTAAGGGCCTTTGTTCTATGCTGCTGGTATTTTACTAATGTCAGGAGATGTCATTGTAACATGGAGAGGCTGCTAGGTAACCCTGTCCCAAAAGAAGTGAAAAGGTCACCTTTGCTTGACCTCTCCCCCCCCCCACCCCCAATCACAAACCCTTCCCATTGCTGGGCTCTACCTGATCGACTCCTGCAAGGGTGCCCCACTTATCTCCCTGGTTTCAGAATCTTTGCAGGTCTGTCAAAAACCGTTGCTTTTGGTGTTGCTGCTGGAAGTAGAGAGCAGTTTGTTCTAATTGTCTGACAGCTTTGGAACTCATGTAATCCTTTCAAATAGGAGAGGAAGCCATGTCCTCAGTTCATTATCTATCTGCTGACCATAAAATCTGACCCTGGCTCAGTGGAGGTCGATTGACCTGAACAGTTCAACCAATTTAGGCCCACTGCTTTTTTGTAAAATGCACCCAAAAACCTTATTCTTGGTTTTCAAAGCTGAGATTGATAGGATGTGGTGCCAGCGAAAAGTGTAATGACAATACTGCCTCAGCAAGCATTTGGTCTTATAATTATGACAATAAATAAAATGAATGAGAGCACATCTGTAGTAAAAAACTATTTACAACATTAATCTGTTTCTTTATTCTGACAACTCAATCTCACTGATACAAACAGTACACAGTGGAATATTCATCTTTGGTGGCCATTCATAAAAGCATAACTGACTAGAATAACCCATGTAACATTAAGCTTCAAAATTAACTCCAAGAATATAAACAAGCAATATCACAGAAATAAAAAATGAGAAATGTACTCCTGAGTTTATATAAGATGATAATTATCCAGAAATATTTCCTTTCCAACAAGCAATAATCAAAAAGTATGGAATTAACTGAAATAGGTAGAAATTGATCACAGAATTTTGATTGGCTCCAATTATTTCTAATTAAAGTAGACCAAAATAATTTAGTTAAACAGAAATATCATCTAATGCTGGTGTAATATGTACTACATTGTATCATATGTGATAGGCAGTGAGCAAACTGCATCAACAGGATATTCCATACATAAATAAGCAATCTTTTATTTTACTTTAATTTGAGATTTCATGTTTCAAATATTCTATGAAGAAAACAAAACAAATAAATTACTGATTCTTTAGGAATAAAGCAGCACCAGACTGAATCCATTGGTCCTGGTTAGCTCCACAAGGGACATCAATGTTTATTACCACCTGATCCCGTTCAGCGCTGGTATACACTGGCAATGAAATACATTCTTCAGGAGAGTATGGCCCATCAGCATTCTGCAAAAAAGGTTCAAGTTTAAAGTTAACCAAAGCCAAAAACAACTGAGAGAATACAAGAGCGAAAACAGTATTCTGAAATCATCAGCAGGCAGGTTTTGGGTGTTGAAGCCAGATAAATCAACAGGAACTAACAATTTGATCAAAACAGGAAGTACAAAGGCAAGCAAACAATGAACAGTCTTGCACAGCTTGTTCTTTTATGTCATAGTTTTCTGGTAAATTGTCAAGGTAAAAGACCTTGGATAAAAACAAACATCCCCATCTTTTCAGATAAACATTTCTAAAATGTAAGCAATTATATTAATGGGAAGTAAGTATGACAGGTTATTTAATAGACGGTGGTGTGAAAGCCTTGAAAATTTCAGTAATGTTCTTGTTTGCTGTTCTGGAAAAGTTATCAATATTGGATATCTTTCTAAATCTGTCACTCAAAAAGCTCATGTACTTCAAGTAGAGTAGAACAACTTGCTAAAGGGTGTATATTCCCTGATTGGTTTCTAGGTGAGCAACTGTTCTATTGTTTCTGTGCATACCAACGTAATTGATTTTATTTTGTGGCCTCCAAAATTTCTCTAAACATTAACAGAATTTTTTTGTGGCCTTTTAAGGTGAGGAACCTCCACTAGGCACAAGTCAGGCTACTGCAAAAAAGAAGTGCAGGGCTGGGAAAGGGTCTGCCCAGCCTGCGCTCTGTCATGGCACCAAGCCTACAAAATGCTGCGTAGATTATTGGCAACAGGTACGTCAAGTGAGAACAAGCGTGTTGACCAACTTATAGTCTTGCTTGTAACCCGGAATCCCAAAGTTTCAGGAACATTTTAAAAACATTTTGTATACCTTACAAAGAGGTGGGGGGAACACTTTATCTGGGTGTTTTGTACTATTGCAAGCTTGAGGGGTCAATTAGGGAGTTCATCATTCACACAGAGATCCGAGAAATCAGAGAATAGGCAACACACTGAATTAAGGTGGAAGTTCAAATCAGCAATTTCCCATTCACAAATTGTTTCTTTCCCCAAACCTTACTTCCTTTTATGTCTGTCCATTAAAAATACTTTCCTACTATTTAACGTAATCTCAACTGATCTTGTGCCTAAACTCTATTTTCCTGCCTACTCCTCTTATCACTGAGACACCAAATCATTTTAGCTCAACATCAAATATATTCAATGATTGAGCATCATGATTCACAAACATTTGAGTGGCAATGTTTTCTCCAATTTCAGTCTGAAATAGTCAGCTCTTTATCCTCACATTGAATTCTCTGTTCTGGGTTCCCACCTGGGTGAACTAACCTCTGAGTGTTTATCTTCTCTGGTTCCTTCAGAATCCTGTATGCTTCAGTGAGATTGGCTCTCATTCTTCTTAACTCCAGGGAGTTTGAATCCAACTAGTTCAGCCTTTTATCATAGGAACCAATCTAATGAACTGTTCCTGTATTGCCTCCAAGTCAAGCATATCATTCCTTACATATGGAGACCTGTTCTGTGCATAGTATTGCAGATGTGATTTCACCAAAATCCTGTAGAATTCTAGCAAGACTTGCAAACATCTTGCAATAAAGGTCAATGTGCCTCATCTTCCTAACTGTTGGCTGGAATACCTGCTACCTTACTGTGTTCCTTGTACAATTACACCCAAGTCCCTCTGATCATCAACATTTACAATTCCACACCACTAAAATGATTTAGCTTTCCTATATTTATTAGAAAAGTGAATAATCTCACACTTCCCGCACTATACCCCATCTACTTACCTGGTACCCATTCACTTAGCTACATCTCTTTGCAACCTCTTTGTGATTTCCTTATGGCATACATTTCCATCTAGCCCTGTATCATCAACAAACTTAGATTCATTAGTCTCAGTATAATACACAGCCTATTAGGTACATTAGAATAATCACAATTTTTCCCAAGTTAATCAACAGGAAAAAGCTGAAGACCAGTACACTCAGGAAAATTAACCTTGACAAGTTTGAGCTTTTAAACTGCATGATTGGTAGCTTACCGAATAGTTTGCAACTTTTTTATAGGTCCCTTCTACATGGCTTTTTGTTTACAGACAAAATGCAATGTATGTAACTTTGTAAAAACTAAACTCATTAAGTCACATTTTAAACTTAAATTTAAACTTAGACTTTAAAATTTATGGGAGGTGATGGCCTGGTGGGATTGTCGCTGGATGAGTAATTCAGAGACCCAAGTATCATTCTGGAGACCCACATTCAAATCCCAACACAGCAGATGGATGGTTGATAGATGAGTTTGATTAAAAAAATCTGGAATTAAAAGTCTAGTGTTGACCATGAAACCATTGATGATGTCAAAAACCTATCAGGTTCACTAATGTGCTTTAGGAAGGAAAACTGCTGAAACATGTGACTCCAGACCCTCCGCAATGTGGTTGACTTCAAACTGTCCTCTGAAATGGCTTAGCAATCTATTGAATTGCATCATCTGTTAGCAGGGAAAAAGGAATAAAAACAAATGGATCATCTGGCATCAACCTGGGCAACAGAAATGGCAACAGCAAACATGGCTCTGGTGACCTGCAAAGTCCTTTTTACTTAATAAGTCACTCAGCGTTCAGGCTTGAGCCATTCCACTGTTCCTTCAGTGTCACTGGGTCAAAATCCTGGGACTCCCTTCCTAATGGCATTGTGGGTCAACCTAAAGCAGGCTGACTGCAGTGGTTCAAGAAGGCAGCTCACCACGACTTTCTCAAGAGCAACTAGAGACAGGTAATAAGTGCTGGTCCAGCCATTGATGCCCACAGATCTAAAACAGAACTAAAAATATTCAAAATGCACTGCAAGTTGATCAGCATATAAAAAAGTTGGATTACGCTAGAGTTGGACCCCACATTAACATTAATCTTAACCTGTATTCATTAAGGTGGATAACGAAACAATGTAGTACCTGAGGAATCCAGGCCATATAACAGGGGGGCACAGCTGACACACTGGGAGAATCATGCTGATTTTCTGAAAGCCGATTCCCATCAAAACTGCATCCTTCTAGATAGAGGCCTCCAATCTGCCATAGAGACACATCAAATATTTAATCACATATCAGGAATCAATGAGTGCCAAAATTCATTTAATTCTCCTGTAATAATGATGGAAGAGATTTTGGGAAATAAAAGCCAATACTGCTGATAAATAACAGGAAGTGAAAGCCTGTAACCTTATGTGTGAGAATAGAAAATCTGATTCAAACAAATAACCTCTTCATGAGGGCAAACTTTGCAAACTTCCCTTCTCACCAAAAAATGGAAGAATAAATGTTTTGGTACTGATTGCACATCTACCTGCTGATACAGTTCATTTACAACACCAGCAAAACTGAGCTCTCTGTCAGACAGAACAATATTTTACAATCTGATGTAACAGACATTAAAATAACAGGAATTACAGAACAATGGGGATTAGAGTGCATGGAATCCCTTGGAGAATTATTTGCATGTTTTTCAACCAGGTACATGAACACAAAGTTAAAACAACAAAGTTATACATCAAAAAGAAAATCCAATACTCTCTACTAAAGAATAACTCTCTCTCAAATTGTATAGAGTAGAAATTTAACTCATGGCTGTCCCCTTTGTGCCTGAAAACCTGGTGACCAGGATTTGAAAAGATTCAATGTGGAGGTCTTGGGGTTACCTGATGATTCTCAGTGGGCCCATAACAGCAGCTAGACTGAAACAGACGTAAGGCTGCTTTACTTTGCAAATCAGGATCTTAAGCTCACCTACTCCCCTTTCTCTTCACACCATGGGAGAAAATTTAATGCTGGCGTCATGGATCTCACTTTCTGGCTGTAGAACTGGTGGGAGCTCCATGTTTCCTGAGTTGGGGAAGACCTACCAGAATTTGGTGCCTATCTGGCCAGGGTTGGGACTTCCTCAGGATTTAAGACTCCGAGAACAGAAATCCCAGCCTGCGAGCTGTCAGCCCACCCAAAGTTGGTAGGCCTCCATGGCCCATTAGCACCACTGGCAGCAGTGGCTGCTACCAGCAAAAGAGCTAGCATGGAGGAGGGTCCCAGGCTACAGGTGAGTGAGGGCAAGTATTGAGGTGTTGGGGAAGAGGGGGGTCGCTAGTAGGGTAGGGGAGGAAAAAGTCAGGGGAGCAAGGTTAGAAGAAAGGATATGGGGCTGGCAGTCAGTGATAACACTTTGTAGCGTGGATCATGACCCCACCCTGAGAGCCCATAAGCAAATCCACACAACTGCTCCGCGGGATTCCGCATGTTGCATTCAATTCTGGTTTCTCCAGTCGCTGCCACATGAGGACCTCAAAGATCTGTGCAGTGGCTGAAGAAATTGAAGGAACATAGGTCCCATCTGACCAACCTCCCTCATTTCCAAACACTGTGCCTGGGACATTACACTCCACCATGTGCACAAGTCAGTTCAGCATCATCAATGACTGGAACTGGTTAAGGCCTGACCAATAAGCTACATCAGGGCTTTGTTTTGGTGTCCTCAGTTGGTACTTCCAGTCAGTTTATATCTATTTTTATAATTTTGCTTCGGGTCTCAATCTGACATGGAGCAGAACACAGAGCAATTTATTTATGGCTTGCTGTCATTTTGATTGTGAATCAACCTCCTACACTATATCTTCTAAACTGTTTGAATAAATAATTTTGTTTTGCTTAGAATTGGAGGGACGGACTAAAGAGATTCTTCTTTGTTAATAAGAGAACATTCTTTTTAGTTTGGAATCAAAAGTGAACTTTACAGCATGGACAATGTTTTCTGTATCCACACTTATACCAAAATCCTTGTTGACGCCAATATCCTTGTGTATAAAGCAGTCATTCTTCCAACTCTTTGAAGCTATATATCAACACCACCTCAAGGCCTTGAAGCCATACCATCAATGCTGTTTCTATGCATCAACTGGGAGGATAGGTGTATTAACATCAGCATCTTTGAAGCAGCCAACATCACCAGCATTGAGGTCATGGTCATCTGAAACCAACTTCGCTGGGCTGGCCACATGCTTAGGATGGCTGAATTCCAGCTGATAAAGCAAATCTTCTTTGTCCAGCTCAAGGAAGGACTCAACTGAGAGAAAGACAAAGGAAGTGTTTTAAAGATTTCCTGAAGTCATGCAACATAGAGATCAACGCATGGGAGACCCTCGTTCAGAAGAAATCAACTTGGAAGAAGCTCCTGTATGAGGGGCTCAATTCTTTGAGAACACCCATCAGCAAGATGAAGTACAGAAAAGACACCAGAGAAAGGAATACTAACAATCCTGAGGCCAAGGACCAATTCCACTTTTGGAAACACCTGCTATATGTGTGGTCAGAGATGCAGCTCTAAGATCGGTCACAACAGCAACACCAGAACACACAGAACCTATGACCAGTGACAAAGAATTTCCTAGGTAGACTATCATACTTGTTAGTGAGTTTAAACTATATTGGATCCTTGAATAATGCCATCACAAGGCAGCCAGAATCACCATATTCTTTTAACTAAAGCAAATACGATTTATAAACACTGCTGGAAATCATAACTTTCACATAACTACTTCAAAATAATTCTTGTCTGCACACATAAGACTTGCAGAAAACTGACATTTTATTATGGTGGATGGGTTTTGGGTTTGTATCCCACACAGTTAGATGCTGCATTCATGTCACATGCAGGGCACTATGATTACATGTGTCTTCAAACTATATTGTGAAAGTGCTTGACTAATGCAATTTCCCTTTGAAGGATGCCACATCACCCACAAGTACAGCCCACATGATTACACAAGAACAAGCAGTCTGTGCATGCAACTTAAGATCAGAGCCAATTTTATTCCCGTCGTGCATTTATTATTTGCGTGAGGATACAGGACAATGTAGGTCTTGTTTGACAGAATGAGTCCCAGACTTAGCCTGGTAATCAAGCCACCCTCTTCTGCCACCAAGAGCTCCATGTTCTTTTCTGTTAACCCCATCAATACTGAGTTTCCACCCAACTCTTTCATTTGCAACTTCATCTGCCAATATTATGTCCTGGGTCCTGCCTCTGCAGCTTAGTCATGCCAACCATTGTGTTGCACTGTATCTTGTTGAAAGCAGGCATGATGGTACTGTGCCTTTTAGAGAGATGTGTTCTGTCCTGTTTCTCTTGCAGAGAGGTATTGCTACAGTGGTACTAGGGAGTCTGCTTCAGACAGGCATCTGGTAAACAGCTTGGAGTTATCTATATTGGAGCAGCTGATGATTAGTGGTTAAGTAATACGTTATCTTCTTAAGTATTTCTCTAGAGTTAAAGTTATGCCAATTTTTTATTTGTATTTTAACTGTGTCATAAGAATAAAGCGTGTTTTGATTGAATCACAGCTGGAACACAGCACCCTATTTGGTTTGATTTATTGTTATCACATATACCAAAATACAGTGAAAAGGCAGATCATAGCAAACATGGACTTACAGACCATAGGGTGCTTAGACAGAACGAGGCACACAAGGTTACGACTGCACAGGAAGTGCACAAAAGCAAAGTCAACGTTAGATGTGAAATTAGAGAAGTCTGTTCAGCAGTCTGATAACAGCAGGGAAGAAGCTGTTCTTGAACCTGTTCGTGCAAGTGTTCAAGCTTCTGTACCTTCTGCCTGATGGAAGAGGTTGGAAGAGAGTATTAACGGGGTGGGAAGGGTCTTTGATGATGTTGGCAGCTTTTCCACGGCAACAAGACATGTAAATAGAGTCCATGGATGGGAGGTTGGCTTCCGTGATGGTCTGGCTGTGCACACAAATTTCTGTAGCTTCTTACCGACCTTACACTTGCCTTTAAATAAATATCAAAGTTAAAGTCTAGACTATCGCCTTACAAAACTTTGTTGGGTGTGGTGATGGTCTGGTCTGGTCCATAACACAGGGTGATTGTGACTGGCAATGTTCCACCTCTCAAGCAACCCATGTTACCCTATGGACTATCATCTTCCACTCTTATATGTTGAGTTGCCCCCTCTACACATTTATTGCCCACTCTGCATCCCAGCATGCTGTCTCCAATCCCCACAATTGACTTTGCCAGCTTTTCTACCACATCACGTTCTTTGATAATCCCCTTGAATTTCATTCAACAGACTCCCAGGACTGTCTGTGGCTCACCTTCTTAACTGATTTGGACGGAAAGCACCAACTGATGGGTAACTGAGTCTCTAATTGATCTCTGTACAGTTCCCTGACCGACTCACTACAAATTCCTGGACTTGGTCAACTGGACCTACAGGACTGACTGTGGCCCACTCCCCAGGCTGTAGTGGAATGGAAGCCTCAACTCTGACCAACCCAAGTGTCTGACTGACTGGTGATACTCATGGACTGATGGTAGTCCTGCTTGACTTGACCAAGAATTGTCCCCCTTAAACTTTGAACCATAGCCATCCAGCTATAGAACATGCAGTGCGTTTGCTGCGAAAGCTGCTGTCACATGGTGTGGATGTGAAATGCTGGCATATGGAAACACGTCCATCCCTGTGAGTAATCTTTGCTTACTAGTCTTTGCTAAATGGCAAGGCAAAACATTTCTTTTCCATGTCTTCTGGATTTCTTCTACTTATATTGGGTGAAAAACCTGCACTGCTGTAATCATGTGGCATGGTTCAGAGGTGTTGGAATTTGTGGAAATTATAGATGGGAGTCAAGAAAAAAAAGAGATTTAGTCTAGAGGTCATATGGATTTCAGCTGACTGGAGGTACTGAGGTAATGATGATTTGGAGGTTAATACTCTGGAGGGGAAAATTAGTTTCGGTAACAGGTTAGGTTTGGGTTTGAAGTTCAGACACGGTCAAATAGGTTGCCAGGATGCATGGTGAACAGGAGAGTTTCTGGTGAGGAATGGAAACCATGATTTTGGTTTTTCCAATATTTAACTGAAGAACCTATTTATTACTTAATGTCACACACATAGATGAGATTGTTAGAAGATATGGAGAGGCACAAGCTGGAAGATCTTTATACAAAGAGTGGTCAATATATTTAGGCAATCTAGCAGAGGAAGGGACGAATGAATGAAAATTTGCTGAGTTATCTCCTTCATCTGTACTTATTTTATGCTCAAAGAGAACTTTCTTTGATTACTGCCTTCACTTTGGAAAAAGGGAGCATTGCATAAATATTTGAACTGATGTTGCTTCAAAGGGTCTGTTAATATGAATCTGAGATAATCATAACACTGAAATCTAGAATGTTATTAGGATTAAACAGTGTCCCAAAATGATATATCTGGTAAATTAAGAGGTGCAAGTAGAAATGTAGTATGAAAATCATTTCTTACAACCAAACAGCAATTACTTTAAAATAGTACTACATTACATTGTTTGCACCACTACATGATTATGCTGGAACAATACAATTTGTTACATTTCGTCCATTCAAAAAATTGCTCCTATAAGCAGTGAGAACAGTAGAGGAAGGTAGGCAAACAGGAGGCTGGAAGAACACAGCAAGCCAGGCAGCATTTGGAGGAAAGGAGCAGTCAATGTTTCAGGTATAACCGTTCTTTAGGACTGTCCTGAAGAAGAATTATACCCGAAAAGTTGACTGCTCCTTTCCTCCAGATTCTGCCTGGTTTGCTGTGTTCTTCCAGCCTCCTGTTCGTCTACCTTGGATTCCAGCATCTGCAGTTTTTTTTGTCTCTAGAACAGTAGAGAAAGATTGCAGGAATGCCAATACAAAACCTTTTCAGAAAAATGGTACGTACTATATACTCTGCATGATTACACTGTCGCAGCTTCAAATTATTGAATCTTGCTGTTCATCACCGAAGGTTAAGAAGTGCCTCATTTAAAACTTTTACTGAGCCAGGTCTCCCATAATGTCAACAAACATTGATCAGTGGGCTAATTTTCATTTCTCCTGTAACTTTTTTCCTGCATGACTGGCATCTCTGAGTTTAAGTGATTGAAGCACATTTTGAGCAGACATAATTCATTCCTGCTTTCACTACAAAGCATTCATTTCAATGGAAACTTTGTTTAAAAAATCAGTCATGTCAACACAAAGGCTTAATTAGCTGCTTGGACTAAAGAGTCTCTATTTGATGCCGTGATTGGCCAAGTTTTTAATGAATATATGAAAAATGCTTAGATTGTTTCGTCGTATGGAATTGATCTTTTTCTTACTTACTAGTAAGAAAATAACAAGTTACATTAAATTTGATGCAAAAATGCAAACGATTACAGAAAAACAACAGGAAATGGAATGTGAATAGATAGCTCTGTCTCAAGATAGATGTAATTGTCATGAATAGGCTCCAGCTTTTTAAGGTGGGAATTTCTATGGCTCGATTTCAGAATAGAAATGGGTGCTGGGTTTGGAGCAATCACACTGCCAGTGAAAAGAAACACTGGCAATACAAAATAAAATTAAGCTTCTGTTATGTGGAAGTATTGTTTTAAACCACCCTTAATCGGGATCAGTCCACTGAAGAATATTTTGGTCATCCTCAAAAATAACGATGTCTTGAAACACAATTTATATCACCAATTTCTTAAACTCAAGATGATTAAGTGGTCATCCTCCCACTAAAACTTTATGATGGCAATTGATAATCACCAGATAATTAATAATGCATTTTGTTAAAGCAGGTTTCCTACCCTGACTTGGAGTTTCGCATGCTGTATCCGTCCTTTCCATGTGGCAACAAATTTCAGGTTGTCTATTGAGCTACTCATAACTCTACAATATAAGCAAATAAATTAAATTAACCTAAAGTCCATTTCAATAAGTTCTCACTTAAAGTTGCAGTTGTATTCTCAAAAATTGCGACATTAAGTGAAACTACTTAAAGTGATTCAAAGGTTCCAATAGGAATCAATGTTAAAACTGGACTTAAGTTCCTTTAGACATTTCTTGCCCAAAAATGCAATGTAACGATTGAAATGCTGTACTGCATGTGTATAGTGCTGCATATTCCTTGCTGAAATATCTTATAAAATAAAGTAAATCATTATGTATAACATAAACACTGTTAAGCTGAAATGGTGTACATTCCTAATTGTCAACATTTATAAAATAACTAAAAATACAACATAACAGTAAGTACTCTGAATTGATGTTAAAATTATATTCACCTGATGAAGTTTCAATTGGCCAGGCTCCAGCTAATGGCAAAAATTGGGTAGCACCAGTGGCAGCTGAAGTCAAGAATTATCTGCATTGAGCAATGTCTAGGTGGAGTCCAGGACTTCAGTGCAAGTTCAGAACAGGAGTTAGGAGAATCAGAGAATCCCTAGTGTGGAAACAGATGCTTTGGCCCAACAAGTCCACACCGACCCTTGGAGCATCCCACCCAGACCCATCCCCCTATAACCCACCTAATCTACAGAGCCCTGAACACTATGGGCAATTTAGTGTGGCCAATCCACCTAACCTGCACATCTTTGGACTGTGGGAGGAAACCGGAGTACCTGGAGAAAACCCATGCAGACACGGGGAGAATGTACAAACTCCACACGGACAGTTGCCCAAGGGTGGAATTGAACCTGGGTCCCTGGTGCTGTGAGGCAGCAGTGCTAACCACTGAGCCACCGTGCCACCCCAAAGGGGAGGAGCAGCAAAAGTCCACAGTGATGCAACAGACGCCAGAGATTTCAAAGAGTGGGAACAGGATCTGGGAGCAGGAATGTGGAAGAGGAAATGAGGTCAGAAGGAGGAAAGGGAGAAAGGCTAGGAGCATGAAGGGAACCATTGCCCAGACTGGAGTCTATGGACACCGGAGGCTTTGAAAGCCAGATGGAGGATGGGAATTGGAATGGGGATAAGGGAACTTCAGGACTGTGTGCAGGAACAGAAGCACTGGGGAAAAGGACTTGACAAAATTCAGGCCGCAGAACCGGGAATCTGTGGCAAGCAACTTTAAAGTGAAACTTGCAACATTAAATGGATATATTGGTACTGCTTTACTTATGGCATCAAAGTGAACCATATTAATTGAGTCGACTTGAAACAGTGCAAACTGGAGCTTTCAAACCTAGAATCCTAGATGCAGTAAACTTTGAAGGAATTGCCAAGGAAGTTGAAGATTCCAGTGGGCTATTCCTGGAACCATCCAAAACAACTACCTAACATCCAAGAACTCACAGAGTTCCTCTTCCGTTAAGTTCAAACTTAACTAGGAAGAGTCAGACAATTTGTAGAATCATAGAATCCCAACAGAGTGGCAAGAGGCCATTTGGCTCATTGAATCTGCACCAACCCTCCAAAGAGCTCCCATCCAGACCCAGCCACCTCAACCTATCCCATAACCCTGAATTTACCATGGCTAATCCGCCTAGCCCGCACATTCCTGGACACTACGGGATAATTTAGCATGGCCAATCCATCTAACCTGCACATCCTTGATCTTCAGAATTCAGAACCTAGTCAAACTCCTTGGTAACTATTAAGCTGAACACCCAGCTTACTACATAGAACCCCAACCTAACCTTCCCTGATCTGTTACATCCTCCAGGTTTCACATTGGTGAAGGATCCAAGATCAGAATTCCCAGGTAGAAATATGGAGCTCAGCACTAATGTAAAAAATATGAGCAAAGTGGTAATCCCACTGTCTTTGCTGCTCCTCAGACTATCAGGGCTGATAGTCTTACAAATTTTTAAGCAATGCTCTTAGATTTTACTGAGCTATGCATTGAACAACTAAATATCTTTAATCCTCCATAGTTCCTAGTCTATACAATGAAGAAAGTAAACACTGTTAGTATTTCAAGGCTTACCTTGCAGTTTCCTGACGCAAAGCATTTAGAAATGTATCAGGATGGAACAGTTCTGATAGGTCTAGGGTATCTGAGAGAAGTGTCTGATTTGCAGCTTTTTCAACCCAGACCTGTAACAAGAAGCAAGCAAGAAATACAGTAAGAGCTCATTTCAACCTTCCCATTCATTACATTGGTGTGTTCAATGTTAGTTTAAAAAATTGTGCTTCAAATACTTTCAAAGTTTAGCTTTTAAAAAATTCCTTAATATGCTTTGAATTGTAGTTATTTTAGATACAAAACTCTTACAGATTCTTATGGAGAGTACATTTGAATTCTGCATTAAATGTGAGATGAACTACAAACAACTTTATGAAAGGATGCAGTTAAACTGATCTGCAGCTTCCAAAATGATGCTCTGCATTGGTTTGTTCAAAATAACAGCAAGACTTCCCTATAGTATATTGAAGTGGGCACTCCACTTTAAAACAATGTCTTGGAAAACATGATTTCTTTTTCTGAAAAGCATTAATGCCCATGGCAGAAAAATAATCAGTGAAACGTAGACGTGCTAAGAAAGTTGAAGAGATTTAAAAGTTAAGCAATATCTTATATTACAAGCGATTAAAAACAGTGAAAGTTGTTTAGTCTATTTTAGAACATGTTTATATGTCACATTTATACTGGAGTGAAACATACTCTGGTTAATTGTACCAGAACACATTAATTGTGGGTAGAATTCAGGAGGTGCCTCTGTGACAAAATGTTTAGTCTGTCTAAAGCCTGACTGTGGCTTCCAAACCAGAGGCTTTTTACAAATGCCTGCAAGAGCTTCAGAAACACATGTGCAGATAGTAAATCTACTTAAATAAGACAATGTTTGTTTAAAGCTGAGATCTTCATTTAATTAAGCTTTCCTAAACATTGTGTTATAATTTGTTTGGGTCTTAGATTAAAAAAAGTCTCAAAATGAAATCTGACAGTACTCAAATGTTTGGTGCTAAACATGCAATTTTGAGTGTAAAATGGCATCAATGCTGAGCAAGCACACCACTGGTACCATCTATATAAGGGTGGAAAGGGGGATGCAGAAAGCATGCACTGGAAATATGCAAAGTAGAGAAATGATGATATTGATCAGCCAGTGGGCAATGCCGATTTGACCATGGCAGGGCCATTTTCAACCACACCTTCATTTAATGTCATATGGCTGTCATTCAGCAGTCGGAAGAATCCCCATCATGTTCTTTAGAGAGATCATCAAGTTGTCTACTGTCTGTTATTAAATTAATAAAAGTGCTTCATAGTTTGTATTGTTATCTAAAGTTGAAAAAATCTGTTGCGGTGAAGGTGTTGATTTCAATTCATGGATTCTACTCAGAATACTTACTCTCAGTTATGACTGGGATAATTTCCTATTCCCTTGGCCTATAGCACTAAAGGGAGAACAAGCAGAAGTGATACATAATGAGATATACATGACTGCCCAAAGATGAAGAAGGAGAAAGGGGAGAAATGTTCTCAGCAGGAGGAGTGCTCCAACTAGTGGCTTCAGGAAGCTTTATATTTACGCCTAAACATCAGCAAGAAATAGTGTGTGCAATATTTCTATTTGACAATGTTACCAATTGCAGGCAGCCATCCAACTTCAGAGTTGAGTGAGGATGATGCTGTCACTGGCTATAAAGGTGACCATGGCCATGAACTTCTTTGCACAGGTATTTTGCAGGCTGGAGCAGGTTGCCACTGTTGTATCTGCAGCACTGTTCAGTGTTCAGTGACTGACACACTGCATGCCAAAAGAGAACACTGAGCATTCCTGCACTACAGAGAGAAACATGTAGAGCATGTACGTCGCTTCACCAGAATTGTCAAACTTCTCTGCAGTGCAGGGTACTACTGACCACAAACATGGTGTTACATTGAAATACAGTCATGTATAGCAACTGAAAAGGGTCCCAGTCACTGAATGTACAGTTAGTGTTTCAGAATGTTGAAAATACTATCCAGGTGAAGGCCTGACATCCTGAAATAGTCACAGTGCCATTATTCTGCATCAGTCTGGTGTTCAGGCACCACATCAAACTGGAGTGTGGTTCCTGGGGAGAAAAGACTATCTGCCTACCACTTACATTAAAAATCTACCATGCAATCCATCCATGTGTAGGGAACATGCATATAACAATAACCATTCCTACATGGCATCAGAGAGCAAGCAGATCATTAGGGTGCTGAAGCAATGACTTCACTTCATGAACTGCTCTAGGGTGGCCTGCAGTATTCACCAGAATGAATTTCATGATTCGCTGTGATCTATTGCATCTGTAAATTTCACCACACAAATTGGTCAGCAAGGTAGCTTCAACCACTTCACTAGGCTGGGAATTCCACAGTATGTAAGGGGAAATTAGATTAGCATATGAGGGAAATGGAATAAAGATTTTATGCCAACAGAGGTAGATAAGGATGAGTGTGAGGAAGCTCAAGTGGAGGACTAAAAGCAGCATGGGCTGAATAACTTGTTTCTGTGCTGTAGTTATTTTAACAACATGTTATGACACAATTCCAGGGCAGGTGGAATGACAAGGGAAACTACCACTGCGCCACAAGAACTTATTATTATGCTGTATACTTTATCTAATTCAATGTAAAACCACAAATAAATTTGGATAATTGTTGTAGTCCTCCTTAAATATTCTTCTTATCTTTTTCTTAGAATGACTTGCGTTGTTTCCAGAATCACAGATGGGGCAGGATGGAGCAAAGGATACTACGAAATCATGGCTTATCAGAATCACAGCATAATTCACCTCCCTGCCTTTTCTCCATTTCCCCAATGCCTAATAAAATACATCGACTATTGTCATGAAAATTTCCACTGACCCAGCAGCCATAACGTTTTGGAAAGAGGTCAGGTGTCCACCACCATTTGTGTGAAAAGATAGTTATCTTAAGTTCACCCCTCATTGGCCTAGCATCAGGTTTATATCCCCTGTGTCTGAATTCCTCCAACTATTTATAAGTTGCAGTTATTACAAGGTTCCAATTATTTATTTCTTAATGCTTCATACAACAGTATATCTACTATTTGGGAGCCTATAAAATACTCCCACTAATATTTTCTGACACTCGCTATTCCTACTCTTACCAATCCTAATTATTCTGATTTTCTGAGTGAAGATAATTTTTCATAAATATCCTTATGTCATAATTTATTAATAGGCCTACCGCACGTTCTTTTGATTCCATCTATATTTTCAAATGATGTGTATCCTGGAATATTTATTTTCCACCTGCTAACTTGTAGCCATGTCTCTGTAATGAAGGGTTTATTTTGAGGAAAGAATGAGCAGATTGGGCCTATACACATAGAAGGTATAGTTTCAAAGTAAGGGGTCATCTATGTAAAATGGAAATGAAGAGACATTTCTTCTCTCAGATGATCATGAATCTTTGTCATTGTCTACCCAGAATATTATGGAGGATATGTCAATCAACAAATTCACACCTGTGATCAAAAATCTTTTGAAATACAGAGGAGTCAAGGGTTATAGACAACAAACACTGAGTGAGGCAAAGATCAGACCATTCATGGTCTTACTGAATGGCTCCACTGGCCTTTTGGCTTACTCCTGCTCCTATTTCCTTATATTAGTACATTTACATAAATAGAAAACAAAATAAGTCACAGCATAGATCCTGTTTTTGGCTAATGCAAGAAACATTCATCCACTCTTTGCTGTTTGCCCTTGTTACATCCATTTCTCTCAAATTCTAATTTTAATCAATGTCAATGGTTATTGGAAATCCCTATTTGTAGAATCTCCCATTGATTTGTTTACAGACCGTTCACTTCTCTCCAAAATCAAACATGAACTACCCACCAAGTACTCTATATTTCCTCTATCTGATTAAACTATTTCATTCTCATGAACTACATCCTGTTTTATAGGCACAAGAAAGCAAATATTCCAACTGCACACTCATGATGCTAAGCCTCAACAGCTGGACTGTGTGCATCAAAACTTGTCAGTGTCTCTTGCTATGTACTGCCTGAATAATAACCACCAGTGGCTTGTGTTTGCCACAGGATCCTGCCACCAATACTGCTTCCTGTGCTGGCCCATAGTCTGTGGTGGAGAATGGAACACAAATAAGCCTCAGTGGAAGGGGCCCTTAAGGCCAACAAAATGTAGTTTATTACATTTCGGTAACTATGTGCAGGTTACATTAAATCTTAGGCATATTAACAATTACCAACAAGAAGTAGAGAGGACATGTGTTTCTATTAGGAAACAAGTCAGAGTCCAACTGATAGATTCTCCATCAATTTGCTATCATCAGACTGGTCAGAGTTCAGGATAGTTCAAACTCTGAATCCTTTAGAACCAATACCAATGCAACATATCCTGCTCAAGCTAATATTCCCCTAGTTAAGCCATTATACAGTTATGTACATAACTATATTGTATTTACGACTACCCATTCTCCTTCCTGCTTTCTGATTTGACAAGTTCAAGCAGTCTGGAGGTTTCAAAATTCTTCCAGAATGCATTTGTTTCTGACTTGGAAGATTGATAAGTCTTTGTCCTTGAGGATTGTTGACCTTATTCTGATCTTTTAGTTAAGGGGTCTGTGCACCATTTCTGACATGACGCTCCTCATAGGATATTTCCCGATGAAACACTGATTGATGATGGATCCTTCAGTTCTTCCACACAACTCCATTTACTGCGCGGACATTCTATGATCTCTGCTGTTCTACTGACCTTTGAATAACCGTGCTTTTTTTGTTGAGATCCTTTAACCATACCTGTCTATAAGACTGTTCCTAGACAGAAATATTTTCAAAGTCCTTTGAACCCAACTATGAAATCAGCCTCTTCAGTAAGATGGGAGTTAAGTTTTCAGTTGGTATCTCTGTTATGATAAGTCACACTGGAGTGGGGTTGTCTGGTAATTTAACAAGGCTGTATAAAAGTTGGCATCTCTTTTCAAAAGAGGTTTGTCATGAATACCACATACTCAGCTGCCCTATTTTCCTATGGATATCTTAAAAAGCTGGTTACACATTAAAATCTAGAAGTGAACTGCAAACCAACTGAATGACTCATGAGAAAACGGTGTCCATTGTCAAATACAAGCACAACAGGGATTCCATGTAGGCGAACAGGCCATGCAAAAATGCTGGCAACTGCATGATAAGGTGGTCCTATACAAGTTTTTCATTCCAATCTACAATGAAAACTAGCCCACAGCAATAAAGTAAGACTATTTGTCAATCATTAATAGGTTGGTTCCCACTTGTACCCATAGTTTAGTGGGGAAGTACTAGGGATAAGTGATTGTGGGGGTTTAGGTCTATGAATAACACTAGTTTCACAGTCAGATATGAGGTCCTCAATCTATTTTGAAATTCCCAGTTTTCAATTGATACCCAAGCCCTCACTCTTCACTTGGTAATGCCCAAGTGTCCCTGGTGTAATTTGTCTATCATGCCATGTCTAAGTGAAGCTGGAATGAAAAATTGTCAAATATTGACAGATCATTTATAATGTTGAAATGCTGTTGATACTCAAAATAAGTCTTCAATGGTCTACAGGCCTCAGGACTCACTCTCCAGAAGAAATGTTAATTCTCTAAGGCACCTTATTTCACTTCTTAGGATACAGTATTGACAAAGAAAGTATAAACACAGATCCATAAAAGATCAAGACTGTAATTCTTTTAGAGTTTCCCATTGCAAAATCAGTTTATGACTGACAAAGGTTTCCTGGCATAGTGAACCAAGTGGCAAAATGTTTGCCTCAATGGCATAAATGACTAAACTCTTGAGATTGATACTCACAAAATGCAAGGATGGTGCTGGGACTCACATTAGGTAGATGCCTCAAAAGATCAAGGACATACTGACATCCACAGATGTGCTGCCCTGCTACAACCTATTCCTTTTCACTATTGTAGATACTTCAGCAATAGCTTGGAACAGTGCTTTTTCAGTTCTGAGAAACTGGGGTATTATACCCAAGGGCATTATCTGATATGAAGACATTACGCAGTTATTGAGAAGGAGCTCCTCACAGTGCATGGGTATGTGAGAGGTTTACAGGCTACATCCTCAACATAATTGTTCTCATAGAGATGGACCAAGAACCATTGGCCACCCTGTTAGATGAGAAATAATTAGCAAGGATGTCCCCACAAATCCAGACATTATATCTCTGCTTAAACAGTTGCTTGTGAGCCTACTCGGTATTGGGGAAGCTGTAATTTACAGCAGACACCCGCTCTAGAGTGACCGTAAACAGTCATAAAGTGTTCAAGAATTCGCTGGTGAACTTGAATTGTATATTTAGGGCTGAATGACACATTGGCCAGCAACCCAATACCAGCTCAATCAAATCTGACAGGAACAAGGAAAAAGACATGGAATGTGTTGCCATTTGTTGGTGTTGTGTTAGGGGTTGGACAGACCAAACATTCAGTTTTAGGAGTCCAAATGGAAAATTTCCACCTTGTTAGTTTCTTCTTGAGAAATTCTCCAATTTGAACAAACTGGAGAGTTTACACATTTTTCCTTTCTTCTGGGACCAATTTGCATCCTTTTCTCTGACAAAACAGCTTATTCATGGTCTTTCCACCATTAAATTTTTAAAATAACATTTCTTCTTGCATCCAAAATGTTTTACTGATCTTAATCTTCTTCTATACTGAATGTATGATATTTAAATGAATTTACAATTCTCTTGACATCAATATAAAGTTATGGCACCATTTATAATTTTGCAGCTGATTCCTAAGAGGGAAGTAACCTTTCTATTCAAGAAGGGAAGCAGACAAAAATCAGGACATTACAGGCTAGATAGTGTGACGGTACCATGGCTTTAAGAAGTTTATTTTGTCCTTTTTTTTGAAGAGCGTTTTTAAGGCAGAGGAAGGGCAGAGGTACCAAGCTGTCTACACAGAGCCACTAGAGTAACAGCTTGTGAGCCCTTGGTTTTGTTTTAAAGTTGCAATAGAACCTGGATTTTAGTTTTTAGTTTACATTTGCAGTTGCTGCTGGGGTCTTGAAGATGTGGATGCTATTTTTTATAGCTCTCTCGGTTACAGCTAAAAGCTGGGAATTCACTTCCTGGTGCTGGAGTTGCACGTGAGACAATCTGTTTTTTGAATTTGTCAAGGGGGTGCTTACGAGATGTTACTATATTGGAATGATTAATTAGTAATAATTACTGTATCTATTATTTTGTTAAGCATTTTGATAAGAGTTACAGTTAAGCCATTCTTTTCTTTAGTTTTTTGTTGTATTTTAACAATGAATGAAGTGTGTGTTGCTTCAAATCTGGTAGTTTGATCAATCAAATTGCATCTGAAACACAACACTTTACATTTATCTTTAAAATAAGAAAATGTTAGGGTCTGGGCTATCTTCTTAATATATTTTGGTCTAGTCCACAATAATAGCTTGATATCAGTTTTATGACAGGTGTTAGGATTGATTATTGAAGAGATTATAACTGTCTGTTTAGAAAAGATTGAGGTAATCAGGATGAGTTAGCATAGCTTTGTCAAAGGAAAGTTATGTTTATCTACTTTATCTGAGTTCCTTGAAGGGTCGAAGTGCTTGGACCTACTGCATTTTGATTCCAGAACACATTTGCCAAGTTATCATATTTTGGGGAAAATAAAGGCTTATGGTATAGGGGGTAAAATATTAGCATGGATTGAAGATTGGCTGAGTATGCATAAACGGGATTTTGATTGGAGAATATGACAAGTGGAGTCCCACAGAGATTATGCGCCAATGTTCAACCTTTTACAATTTGTATCAATGAATTAGATGACTTAGACCAAGGTTGGAAAATATGTTGTGAAAAAGACATAAGGATATTGCAGATGGATATGGATAGGTTGAGTGCATAGGTAAAAATCTAGCAGGTGTAGTTCAACATGGGGAAATGTGAAGTTGTTCACTTTAGCAGGAAGGTTAAAAGAGTGTTATTTAAATGGAGAATGGCTGTGCAATTCCATGGCTCATACAGATTTACATCTTCTAGTGAATGAATCAAAAAACATTGGAATGCAAGTACAGCAGCTAATCGAGAAGGCTAATGGGATGCTATCCTTTATTATAAGAAGAAATGAATATAAAGTTAGATATTATGCTGCAGTTCTACATTGCTGAGACTACATCTTAAATACTATGTGCTGTTTTGGTCTCTTAATTTAAGGATGTAAATATATTGAAGGCAGTTCAGTGGAGGTTTACTGGATTGATACCCGGAATGATTACGATGTTTTATTAGTATAAGTTGGACAGGCTGGGCTGGTTTCCACTAAAGCTTAGAAGAGTCATGGATGATTTGATTGAAGTGTATAAGATCCTGAACAGTCTTGACAAGAAGGACATGGAAGGATCTTTCCTGTTGTGGGTCAATCCATAACTCGGAGACACTATTTTAAAATAAGTGGTCCCCTTTTAGGACAGAGATAAGGAGAAATCTTTCTTTTGGAGACCTGTGAGACTTTGAAACTCTCTGCTTCAGAAGGCAGTTGGAGGTGGGATTATTAAATATTTTAAGGCAGAGGTAGATAGATTCTAGGTAGATAGATTCCATTCTGAAGAGGGGTCACTGGACCTGAAACACAGACACTGCCAGACCTGCTGAGATTTTCCAGAGATTTCTGAGTTGCAGCATCCATAGTTCTTTGGATCTTTGTTTAGATAGATTCTTGTTAGGCAGGGCAACCCACACTTGTTCGAATTGATGGAGACGTAGAATTCGAAACACAAACAGATCTGCCATGATGTTACTGAATGGCAGAGCAAGCTTGAGGGGGCAAATGATCTACTTTTATTTCTACTTTGTATGTTTGTAAGATGCTCTTGTCTTTCACAAAAAGATGTTGCTTATTTTATCTCAGTAACCACAAATAGGTTTAATGAGCTCTTAGGCATATCAACTATCACTAACAAGAGGTAGAGAAGATACATGTGTCTCCATCAGAAAACCTTGCCTTGATGCCAACTGATTCTCTACCTTGAGGCTGTGTGACCTCATCTCACCAGATGGAGTTCAGTGTAACTCAAACATTAACTCTTTCAGAACCATTACCGTACACCACATCTTTGGCAACCTTCTTGGTACATACCATCTGGGTTTAACAACCTTCATTTTCACTTTAGAAACATTTTGTCATATTCTTCCTTGTTATCCCCAGGTGGTTTATCGACATTTGTCTCAGATACTTCTGGCATCCCACTTTAACCTTCCTGAGTTTAAAAAAAAGCTTAATAAGCATCTCTGGCATTCCTTCATGCTCAAGTAGAAAATGGTTCCCTTCTTTTTAAGTGGCCAGTGGTTCATATATTCGTTATCTATCATTTTATTTCTTACATGCCTATAAAACCATTATTTAATTTATTTTTCATATTTCCATGTATTCACAATCTCCCTTTCTGATTCCTTTAACATCTTTTACATCTGTCATAGTTTCCTTCTGTTCTATTCACATTTTCTATGTTTCTTTAAACAATTCTTGGAGGTAATTTTACCATAAACTCCTCTATCTATGGAACCTGCTCATGATGTAGCCTACTTACTTGTACACAGATCATATTTATCCTATAACCGATCCATCCTATCAATGAAGCATTTCCCAAACTAGATCTATATTTTGATCTGCCAATTGGTTCAAACAATTAATCTGGAATTGTTTTGCTTTCATTTCACTGCAAATAGCTAAATATTATACGTCTATTTTGCTAGCTCATAACTTGGCAACAAATAACAGAGAAACAGAAATCTGGTGATCTTGGGTGTTTTCTGATCTGTTCATCCACTCACAGAATCCAGGTTGAAGATCAGAGTCCAGACCGACGAAGGCTTGAGAAATTTTACGTCCGGATACTATGTCTATTTACACAAACAGAAACATCTGTTTGGTTTTCCTTCCTCTTCATACCTCAGTTTTCATTTACATTATAAATCAGACTGTTATGTTTTATAACCTCTGGAAGATACAGGTGAGACAACACTAACCAGTAACCCAAAAGTAACTCCACATCCACATCAGCTGATAGAACAGTAAACAGTGTTTTCAGCAGCTGAGTAGTACCAACAGCAAACACTCTCTTTAAAAATAAATTGAACATTAAAGTCTTGAGCACTTGTGTGCTAAAGTTTGACGATGTATCACAACCGAAGTGAAGATGTTGAGCAGAAATAAAAATAAAGACTGTTTATAGTTAATGGAATTGTTCAAATTAAATAGTAAGTTTTGATTTAATTCGCAGGATGTGGCTGTACAGTCTAGGCCAGAACAGTATTTATTTATTTCCCATCTCAAAAGAACATTAATGAACCAGATGACTTTCACGACAATCCAGTTGTTTCATGATCATGGTCACTAGTACTAGCTGTTCAGTCCTGATATATTTGCTGCATTGTATTTAAAGAGATAGACACAATTTTCTTTTCTCAAACAGTAGTGGAGATACACATCCTCCATGATTGATCAGGAAGTTCTTTCAGCTGCTGGAAGAAGCAGCATTGTTAGCTGACAGCAAATTTTACCAATAAGAAGCTCTCCAGTTGCTAAATCAGATATAGGGAAAAAGGCAAGAAAGAAAGAAATTGAAAGTGGCACTCAGTTCCTGTCATGATATCAGGAATGAAATGCTGTTGAAAAAGTCCTGGGTAATGTTTCAGGTCTGTGACTTTTTTACTAAAACTGGGAAAATTTAGCAATGTAATTGGTTTTGACAAGCGAATGGAGAGAGTGAGAAAAGCCTCAAAATTAATTACATTTGTAACTTTCCTCATTTTTGATGAAAGGTCACAGGCATTAAATATTAGCTCTGTTTCACTTTCTACAGATGTTGCCAGAGGTATTGAGTATTTGTAGAATTTTCAGTTTTAATGGCGTTCACAGTATTTTACTTTTGTCTTTCCTAGAATTGTTAGCTTCTGAAATCAGCTTCCAGCCTAAAAATTTACACAAAATTTACCTAATTATCTACAAGTAAAGAGGAATAAACATGTGACTTCTTGTATAATCATTGTTGCCTGTTTTCTGATTCCCCTAGAAAATAAAGCTGAAAATCTTTCTATACATGTGACTTTTAATTAAATATACTTTGTAATCTGAACTACGACAGAATATTATTGTAATAATAACTGTTTATGACCAGCTTTGTAGTAAGATCTCCCCCTGATGGTTTACTATTTAAATACTCTTGACAGTCTATGCAGCGTGACACTGCACCAAGATGTTGCAGGCTTGATCTTTTCTTTGCACTTACAAATCTGACCCAAACAAAAGGCCTAACTAAATATCTGCAATTAGGCTTAGTACTCAGGAGATAGGAAATGAAAAAACAGTCAAAGTTCCAAACCTGATGTTAATTAACAATACTGAACATGAGCCTCTGTGCATGGGTTCTGTTTCTTTCATTACTTTGTGTGGTTAAGAAGATTACCAACATTCACTGTGTGGACTTGTACACGAAGAGTGATACTTGGATAACGTATTAGAGGCCATGAGTGACGTATATTTTGTCTCTACAAGGTCATTTGTATCTGATGTAAGATTGCTTACATTGTCCATTGTAACATAAGAATTATACTTGGGTAACAACGGGAGGTGATGGCCTAGTGGAATTATCCCTAAACTGTTAATCCAGAGACCCAGGTAATATTCTAGGGACCTGGGTTCAAATCCAGCTATAGCAGATGGTAGAATTTGAATCCAATAAAAATCTGGAATTAAGGGTCTAATGATTGTCAGGAAGAACCCATTTGGTTCACTAATGCACTTTAGGGAAGGAAATTGCTGTCCTTACCTGGTCTGGCTTACAGGCAACTCCAGATCCACAGCAATGTGGTTGACTCATAGAGGGCAGTTAGGGATGGACAATGAATGCTGGCCTTGCCACTGATACCCACATTCCATGGTTGAATTTAAAAAAGCAGTATTGAACAGATGTTTATTACTGCTCACTCATTTATATTTACAAACACTTCAGCGCTGAAGCCAAAATTAAGCTGTTCAGTTACAAAGAGTAACATGCTTTTATCAGCATGTCATGCTTCAAGTAATCCGAGTGAAGATGTTACACATGATACATTGGTGATATCATGAGCATGTCTCATAAAGGTATTTGACTGTGAGACATAGCAGTACAATTAGCTCAAATGTTATGTTCCACACGCGCCTTTTCCCACTTTACTTCATCAAACTCTATCACCATTTTTGTCCAATCCTTTCTCCTTCATATGTTTATCTAGCTTTGTGCATATATTTGTTAGCTGCTTGAGTTTTACTGCAAAAGAGATATATTTTGTCAAAGTTTTTTGTCATGCACTCATGAGGACAATATGCAAGAATATCAATTTAATTGGAAAACCAACATTTATATTGTACGAGAGGAGAGTGCTGCTTGGTTGGAAAGTAGACTCTGCTTGGTAAAGGCACGGACATGAAGAATGCAGCAGCTATTGATTATTGCCAATTAACTGTTACACGTTGTTTAAATTTTAAATCAGGCAAGTTGACTCTGAGAGGCATTACCCTGAAAAATGAACTGGCAAAATGCTCTCACCTATTTTGTTGAGCTGAAACAGGTAGAGTCAATGTGCACACTCTTACTGTTTGTATTTGCCGAATATATTTGAGTGCATGAAGAATTACACTGTTAACCAATGCAGGATTGTCACTCAGGCTCACATTGTGGTGCGTTTGTGTGTACTGAAATCTACATATTATTATACAGGACCCTCTTCTTTCCTGATAAGTGAAACATGAACAGCTTCAACATATTACAACTTTTTCAGCAATATTAAATTCTGTACTACCAAATGACTATTTATGTAACTGCATTTGCTGATATCAGTACATGTGTCCTTCAAGTTCTGGCATCTTTGTCAATTTTTTTTGCAGTTTTTCCAGTGCCTCTATATCCTTTTTGTAACGTCGTAGAGTACTTTACACAGTTCTCGCCAAGTGTGGTCTAACTAAGCTGTGTATATGCCTAACTTAACACATCTTAATCAATGTTTCCAAGAAAAACTGGGAAAAAAAAACTGGGTAATAAAAAAATACTCTTACAGTGATATCTAATCCACCAAATAATTCATCGCTAATTCATACAGCTGTTAAAAGATTGTAGTTTGGTGTCTTACAAAATTATCATAATTTAACAGTAGTATTTGAATGACACTGAAGTCATGTTCAAATCCCCTCCAGAGCAATGGTTAATTTAAAAAAAAATTATTTGACTTTTCTCTTTGTATTAAGACAGCCAGCTAGAACTCCATTGTACCTTTTGTGACTCATTTCTTTCTATACTGATTTAACATAACCCAGTTAACTGAATTCCACTGCTCACAGAATTGTTAAAATCCTCAGCACTTACTACCGGAGAGAGCTGATAGGTGCCCTTCAAAATCCATTGAGAAATAATTACACCATCTGAACTTGGAGTTGTACTTACTTCCAATAATTTTTTTAAAAATAGTGTTGCATGTGCAATCAGCTGGAGTTATTTTACCTTCATCACAAATGAAATGGACGGCACAGTGGCACACTGGTTAGCACTGACACCTCACAGCGGCAGGGACATGGGTTTGATTCCACCCTCGGGCAATTGTCTGTGTGGAGTTTGCATATTCTCCCTGTGTCTGCATGGGTTTCCTCCAGGTGCTCCGGTTTCCACCCACATTACAAAGATATGCAAGTTAGGTGGATTGGTCGTCAGAATTGCCCATAGTGTTCACAGATGTGTAGGTTAGGTGCATTGGCCATGGGAGATGCAGGGTTACAGGGATAGGGGATGGGTCTGGGTGGGATGCTCTTCAGGGGTTCGGTGTGGACTTGTTGGGCTGAATGACCTGTTTCCACATGGTGGAGATTCTGTGAAACAGATTCTGTATTCTATGATTCTCTATTGAAAGAGCTCTGCTTTAATTCATGAATAAATTAAATCTTGCATAGTTTGCATCATTCCCATCCAAATTAACACTTATTCTAAGGTTTTGGCCACTGACACTTTATTGCTAAGAGCTGCATATATGGTGATTGACCTTTTAATTTCTCTTTTCTGTCTATCTGAAATATACTACTTACCATGTTGTCATGAGAACAATGTGGAAATCTGTCTTAATTCTCTGGATCAAAGTGCTCTAACAGTATACGCCACTCAGCTAGAAACCCTTTATTTATGATCATTTATGATATTCTTATGAACATTTTAAGCCACTGTCATGAGATCCAAAACTGCAATGTCAGAATGAAATTTGAAATTCAGCTGCATTAAACTGTAGGTTAGATTATAACAAATTGGATAGAATATGTCATTAAGTGTGAGGAATAGGCGGCAATGCTTATCATCTTGATCATGATCATCTTCTAAAAGTATTGGTGAAATCTTATAAGGCTTGAATGACATGAGCTATGGTGGAAAATGTGGCAGAATCATGCCAGACAGCTTGCAGTACAGCATACATAGACATCAATCTAAAACCCTACAGCATATGTGCCTGTACTGCAAACACACTGCACCATCTTTCAACAATGGGCCCACAGTCAGTTGGCTGCTTGAGTCACTACAGGCAGGAGACAGGTCCGACTACAGTCCAAGGAGTGGGCAATGGCCAGTCCTGTAGGGCCATCATAAGCAGTTAGGAGGCATATGAAGGGGAGGGCTTCCTTCGGACCAAGTGGAGCCCAATGTTTACAGTGGCCACCGTGAGCTGCATTCCCTGCCATAATTTGCCATTCTCCAGGTGTGAAATGCAACTGAAAAACAGTTGGAACACTGCCTGGAATGGCGTAGTCAGTGTCAATTTGATGAGCAAACACGCAAAATTCACATTGGCTGGACATACATAAAACACATAAAACTTGCATTTAAAACTCCAGCTACATTTAATTTCCTATCATTTATTTGCTCCCACTCAAAGGCACTGAGTACTGATCTAGGGAATGAGCATCATGAAAGGGGGGTCTCACTGAGAGCCACCCCATGTTCATGCTGCCAACCTCTCCCTGCCCACCCCTGCCCCCATTTCTCACCTGAGGCCTTGGATGGGTGCACTACCAGTAGCTGCCACTGCTTCCCTGGCTTAGCAAGGTTTGTTTTTTATTCATACATCTACTTTTGAAATAACAATCAGACCCTGCCTCAAGGCTTCTACCTCTCATTTTCGTAATTCAGTTTATGAAGACTGGCAATCTAACCTTTAAGGATCTAGGTGTTAATGTGAACAGTGATACAAGACTAGGAGAAAGCACTAATGGCACTTGTTTGAGCTTAGCAATGGTCCGAAGATTACCTTTTCAAAATAGTTTCTGGGAAATGATTGAAAAGATATTTTTAAACTTGTTAATAGTTCCAATAAAGGACAACCAGGTGAAAGTGTCTCAAATTATTTAAAGGTGAAGCACATAAATAACATGCAGCTACTGAACTCTAGATCAACTGTGGGATTTATCAGGTGAGTATTTAGCGACATTGTTTGTATCACCACAGCAGAAACAAAAGTGAGTTGTTGAGGGGGGAGTCTTCCAATATATAGAATGGGTGAAGCAGTCATTCTTGAGTAGCTCTTATGGCCCTAGGAGACAAATTTTGGACCTAGAAATAAGTGTGAGTGATTTTCAACCATTTCTTGCCTGAGAAAATGAACATCTAGACATACAAGGTCTGTGGACAGATAAGGTCTTTATGATGGAATTTTTAGACAGTCCTGTCAGGGAACACACAGCGTGAGACTAGTTAAATATACATATTAGGATCTTATGTCACCGTAGGATACTGATTGCAATTTTGAATTATGAATAGGCAGAATATGCACTGATCCAAGTGGTGAGCAACCTTATCAGTTGTGATTGAAGCGCTGTTGGAGGCTGGTCTAGAAAATAATGCCCAACTCTTATTCTTTTACTTCTGTGGGACCAGAAGGAACAGAAGTACAAATACAAATGCCATTCTTGCATTTCAGCTTTTATATCAGTCCATGTACATTTGATTATTTCAAATGTGGGGGCAGTACTCCTCTTTTATGTTGGTTAATATTTTGAATCACTGTTTGAGCTAAATTTTTTGCAAGCTTATCAAAGATGTCTGTAATTTAAAGTCTGTGATACAGATCGCTTGGCATTTTATTTTAAAAGCAAGATGTAATCTGATATTGTTGCTGCCAAGATCTAAGGACTAAAATTTAATCCAACAACAATGTAGTACTTGTATTGAAGTGTAATACTGAAATTATGGCACAATTAGTTAATAATAGAGGCGGACTGTCATTGTACTTCAGTTGGCTTGTAAATCGCTTTCGATTGCCTTAAGCAGCATTTCATAAGAACTGTTTGTGACATTGATAGTCCAAGGATAGTTCATTTTTTTTTTGTTAATATTTAAAATATTATTTCATAATGAAACTGTGTGACTATGTGATTGTAAAAGATTGTCCACAATTTCTATTCTCCTGCCCCCCACATCAGTTTCCACCATCCACGACTGAAGTCAGTGCAGTACACTGATCTATTGATATATCCTTGGGCTCCACGCGTAGATTTCCTCCTTTGTCCTTGAATAGATCTACCCTTTCCCTAGCTACCCTCTTGCTCCATGCATACATCTAAAAAGCCTTTGGATTTTCCTTAATCCTGTTTGCCAAGGACATTTCATAACCACTTTTAGCCCTCCAAATTCCTTGTTTAAGTTTTTCCCTGCTTTCTTCAAATTCCTTGAGGATTCTGTCTGTCTTCAGTTTCCTAAATCTTACATATGACTCATTTCTGAATAAGCTCAGTATTTCTCGTCATCCAAGGTTCCCGAATCTTTCCACCCTTCACTTTCACAGGAACATGCTGGTCCTGAACCCGAATAAACTGGCATCTAAAAGATTTCCACGTGACAGATGTAGATTTACCCTCAACAGCCATCCCCAATCTGCATTCTCTGGTTTCTGTCTAATCTTGTCATGGTTAGCCTTATCCCAGTTTAGTACTTGTACCCGAAGCCTACTCTTATCCTTATCCATAAGTAACTTAAAAGTTATGGAATTATCATAGAATCCCAACAGTGTAGAAACAGGCCCTTTGGCCCAACAAGTCCACACCGAACCTCAGAGCATCCCACCCTGACCCATCCCCCTATAATCCATCTAATCTATACATCCCTGAGCACTATGGGAAATTTAGCATGGGCAATCCTCCTAACCTGCACATCTTTGGACTGTGGGAGAAAACTGGAACACCTGGAGGTAACCCACACAGACACAGGGAGAATGTGCAATTTCCACACAGACAGTCGCCCGAGGGTGGAATCGAACCCAGGTTGCTGGTGCTGTGAGGCAACAGTGCTAACCACTGAGCCACCATGCTGCTCCGTGGTCACTGTTCCCAAAATGCTCCCTCACTGAAACATTGATCAGACCACACAGAATACAGGGAGAACTAACTATTCGGATGTAGAACTGGGTCAAATGTAGAAGACAGAGGGTGGTAGTGGAGGGTTGCTTTTCAGATTGGAGGACTGTGACCAGTGGTGTGCCACAAGGATCAGTGCTGGCTCCACTGTCTTTTGTCATTTATATAACTGATTTGGATGTGAATATAGGAGGTATGGTTAGTAAGTTTGTAGATGACACTAAAATTGGAGGTGTAGCGGATAGCAAAGAAGGTTACATCAGAGAACAATGGGAGAGGCTGAATAGGCTGGGACTATTTTCTCTGGAGTGTCGGAGACTGAGGGGTAACCTTACAGAGATTTATAAAACCATGAGGGGCATGGATAGAGTAAATAGACAAGGTATTTTCCACAGGGTGGGGGAGTCCAAAACTAGAGGGCATAGGTTTAAGGTGAGAGGGGAAAGATTTAAAAGGGATGTAAGGGGCAACTTTTTCACACAGCGGGTGGTGCATATATGGAATGAGCTGCCAGAGGAAGTGGCGGAGGCTGGTACGATTACAACATTTAAAAGGCATCTGGATGGGTGTATGAATAGGAAGGGTTTAGAGGGATATGGGCTAAAGGGTCTGTTTCTGTGCCGTATATCTCTATGACTCTATGATTCTATGACCTCGCCGGGCTCATTCCCCAATACCAGGTCTGATATAGCCCTTTCTCTAGTTGGATTATTTACACATTGTTTCAAGAAACCCTTCTAGATGCACCTAACAAATTTCCCACCTCATGACCCAAGCTCCTGGTGCTAAGGGAGTCCCAGTCAATATATAGAAAGTTAAAATCACCCACTACAACAGCACCGTTGTTTATAGATTTTTCCATAATTTTTCCACATATCTGTTCCTCTATCACCCACTGGCTGTTGGGAGGGCTATAATACAATCCCATCAAATTGACTGCACCCTTCCTGTTCCGGAGCTCTACCCATATGGCCTCGCTGGAGGAATCCTCCAAGGTATCCTCGCTTATACAGCTGTGATATTCTCCCTTATCAGTAACGCAACTCCCCCACCTCTTTTACATCTCTTTCTATCTCACCTGAAACATCTAAATCCTGGAATTTTAGGTTGCCAATCTTGCCCCTCTCACAATCAAGTCGCCGTAATAACTACAATATCAAAGTTATATGTACTAATCCAAGCTCTAAGTTCATCTACCTTACCAATCTTACTCCTCCCATTAAAACAAATACATCCCAGATGGCCAATCCCACTGTGTTCCTCCCTCTGTGTTCTTCTTCTTAGCCTTACTGACTTTAAGTCTCTAACTCCTCAGTCATTTCATTTGCTGACATTGCTCAGGTTCCCAACCCCCGTAACTTAACTTTAAACCCTCCTGAGAGATATTACCAAACCTCCCTGTCAGGGTATTGGTGCCCCTCCAGTTTAGATACAACCCTTTTTGTACAGGTCCCACCTGCCCTGGAAGATATCCCAATGATCCATACATTGCAAGTCCTGCTTCCTAACCCGAGTTCTTGAGCCACGTATTTAATAGTACTATCATCCCATTCCTAGCCTCACTAGAATGTGGCACATAGAGTAATCCCAAAATTACAACCCTAGAAGCGCTGTCTTTCAATTTACCACCAAAATCCTTAAACTCCCTTTGCAGGATCTTATCACTCTTCCTGCCTATGTCAGTAGTACAACGTGTACCATGACCTCTGGCTGTTCACCCTCCCTGCTGAGAATGTCCCACACCTGCTCAGAGACATCCTTGACCATGCCACCAGGGAGGCAACAAACCCTCCTGGAGTCCCTTTTGTAGACACACAAATGTTTTTCCGTGCCCTGACTATAAAGTCCCCTATAACCATTGCTCTTGTGCACTTAGACCCTGCCTGCTGTATAACAGAGCCAACTGTGGTGCTACTGCTCTGGCTGCTACCATCACCATCTCCTGAAAGGCAATCCCCCAAAACAGTATCCAAAATGGTATACTTGTTAGCAAAGGGTATGTTATAAAGTGGACGTTGACCCCACTGAGAAATGAAATCTAAACATCCAAAGAGGAGTACCTCACCCTATAGTCTGCAAAAGGAGTGTGAAAAATGGTATGACCTGCTTTTCAGCAACTTCCAGTGGTTAACTAAAATAAATTCCTGACACTCACTTTAAAATCAACAAGTAATAATTTATTTATCTAACTCTAACAGTGAACAAATTAACTAAACTATTAACAAACCTAACAAATCCCTTCTAACTACTAACTATTCCCGAATAAATCAAGGTTCTAATGGTATACTGTTCCAATAAATACAAGTCCCACTTATATTAAGAAAATAGAATTTATTCTCTCGAAATTACAGCCATTGTGTGTCTTCTGGAATGTTCTATGCCTTCTCCATTGATTTCTCTGTCAGGAATGCCTTCTCTGTCAACTCTTCTGTCAGGAATATTAACTAGTTGTGCCGTTAATACCATTGTTATTTAGATGGTGCTTTGTCTAAGACATAGAGGAGGCTGTGAGAGCCAGCAATTCTCTCTTGAGAGCTGAGGGCCATTAGCTCTGGCAGGTGGCAGTGAGCTCTTGGGTCTGTGTCCAACTGTCCCTTCTTTTATGCCCTTGATGACATATCAATATTTCTTACAATAAGATTGGTCCTATGTTGTCAAAACCATCAGACTTAAATTTAATAGGCTTTTGGCATCTAAGTACCTGGTTCAAATTGATTGGCTAAATTTAAAAGCCCGTTGTGTTGGTTAAAAAAAAAACTGCTGCTTGGCCTGCTAGCTATAAGGCCTTTTGACACAAATGTTTCAATTCAGGTACTCTTCGTGTACTTACAAACTTTCAAGCTGCTGCTCACAGACATGTTAAATCTCTAAGCACACAATCTTTTAAAGCAACCATACAAGCTTTTCCCCCAAGCATTTTACAAACATCAAGTTATAATTTCCTGACTCCCAATCCACATGTACTCTAGATCATAGATCATAGAATCCCTACAGTGTAGAAACAGGCCCTTCAGCCCAACAAGTCCACACTGACCCTCAGAGCATCCTATCCAGACCCATCCCCCTAACCTACACATCCGTGAACACTTAAGCATTGGCAATCCACCTAGCCTGCACATCTTTAGACTATGGAGGAAACTGGAGCACCCAGAGGAAACCCACGCAGACACAGGGAGAATGTGCAAATTCCACACAGCCAGTCGCCCAAGGGTGGAATCGAATCAGGGTTCCTGGCGCTGTGAGGCAGCAGTGCTAACCACTGAGCCACCATGCCACCCTGTACTCAACTTCACAACAAGTCAATAAACCACTCCAGCATTGGCAAGCATGGCATCAGCTGCTAAGACCCAATGTTCTGGAATTACCTCATTAAACTTCTTTGCCTCTTTTCCTCATTCAAGATACACCTTAAAATCTACCTCTTTGATCATTCTTTTGGTAATCTGCTCTAACTTCTCCATGTGTGGCTTGGTGTTAAATCCTATGAAGTGCCTTGTGATATTTTACAACTTGAAAAGCGCTATGTAAATCCAAGTTAAGGACATAAGGACATAAGAACTAGGAGCAGGAGTAGGCCATCTGGCCCCTTGAGCCTTCCCCGCCATTTAATAAGATCATGGCTGATCTTTGAGATTCAGCTCCACTTACCCGCCCACTCACCATAACCCTTAATTCCTTTACTGTTCAAAAATTTATCTAGCCTTGCCTTAAAAACATTCAGCAAGGTAGCTTCAACCACTTCACTGGGCAGGGAATTCCACAGATTCACAACCCTTTGGGTGAAGAAGTTCCTCCTGACCTCAGTCCTACATCTGCTTCCCTTTATTTTGAGGCGATGCCCTCTAGTCCTAGTTTCACCTGCTAGCGGAAACAATCTCTCTGCCTCCACCTTATCTATTCCCTTCATAATCTTATATGTTTCTATAAGACGTCCCCTCATTCTTCTGAATTCCAATGAGTATAATCCCAGTCTACTCAGTCTCTCCTCATAATCCAACCCTCTCAACTCTGGAATCAACCGAGTGAATCTCCTCTGCACCCCTTCCAGTGCTAGTATATCTCTTCTCAAGTGAGGAGACCAAAACTGCACACAGTACTCCAGGTGTGGCCTCACCAGGACCCTATACAACTGCAGCATAGCCTCCCTGTTTTTAAACTCCATCCCTCTAGCAATGGCAGACAAAATTCCATTTGCCTTTTTAATTACCTGCTGCACCTGCAATCCTACTTTTAGCGATTCATGCACAAAGACACCCAAGTCCCTCTGCACAGCAGCGTGCTGCAATTTTTTACCATTTAAAACATAGTCCATTTTGCTGTTATTCCTACCAAAATGGATGACCTCACACTTATCAACATTATACTCCATCTGCCAGACCTTTGCCCACTCACTTAGACTATCTATATCCCTCTGCAGACTTTCAGTGTCTTCTGCACACTTTGCTCGACCACTCACCTTAGTGTCATCTGCAAATTTTGACACACCACACTTAGTCCCCAACTCCAAATCATCTATGTAAATTGTAAACAATTGCGGTCCCAACACTGATCCCTGAGGCACACCACTAGCCACTGACCGCCAACCAGAAAAACACCCATTTACCCCTACTCTTTGCTTCCTATTGGTCAACCAATCCTCTATCCATGCCAATACATTGCCTGTAATACCGTGCAACTTTATCTTATGTAGCAGCCTTTGGTGGGGCACCTTGTCAAATGCCTTCTGGAAATCCAGATACACCACGTCCACAGGTTCCCCATTGTCCACCATGCAAGTAATGTCCTCAAAGAATTCCACCAAATTAGTTCAACATGACCTACCCTTCATGAACCCATGCTGGGTGTTCCCAATGGGACAATTTATATCCAGATGTCTTGCTATTTCTTCCTTAATGATAGATTCAAGCATTTTCCCCACTACCGAAGTTAAGTTAACTGGCCTATAGTTACCTGCTTTTTGTCTACTTCCTTTTTTAAACAGTGGCGTCACATTGGCTGTTTTCCAATCTGCGGGAACCACCCCAGAGTCCAGTGAATTTTGGTAAATAATTACTAGTGCATTTGCTATTTCTCCCATCACCTCTTTTAGTACCCTGGGATGCATTTCATCAGGGCCAGGAGACTTGTCTACCTTTAGTCCCATTAGCTTGCCCAGCACTGCCTCCATAGTGATAATGATAGTTTCTAGGTCCTAATCTGCTACAACCTTCTTGCTATTAGTTTTTAGCATTTTATTTGTGTCTTCCGCTGTGAAGACTGACACAAAATAACTGTTTAATGTCTCGGCTATTTCCAGTTATTAAATTAGCCTCATCCTCTAAACGTCCAATGTTGACCTTCGCCACTCTTTTACGATTTACATATTTATAGAAACTTTTGCTGCCTGTTTTTATATTCTGAGCTAGTTTACTCTCATAATCTATCTTACTTTTCTTTATAACGTTTTTTTGTGGCTTTCTGTTGGCCTTTAAAGATTTCCCAGTCTACTAGTTTCCCACTACTCTTTGCTTTTTTGTATGTTGTTGGTGTGTGCCCCTGTAAAGACACGACTATGTAGTTCTCTGGCATCTAAAAGGTGAATGCTAGCACGCCCAACGTCTTGTTCAAGTATCAAACATCGGATGTTAATCCAATCTCTATAGCTCAAACCCTCCAACCCTGGCAACATCCTTATAAATCTTTTCTGAACCCTTTCTAATTTCACAGCATCCTTCCTATAGCAGGGAGACCAGAACAACACGCAGCATTCCAAAAATAGCTGAACCAATGTCCTGAACAGCCACAATATGATCTCCCAATTCCTATACTCAATGCACTGACCAATAAAGGCAAGCGTACAAAACGCCTTCTTTACTCTCCTGTCTACCAGCGACTCAACTTTCAAGGACCTGTGAACCCGCACTCCAAGGTCTCTTTGTCTCTTTGTTCAGAAACACATCCCCAGGTCCTTAACATTAACTGTACAAGTCCTGCCCTGATTTGCCCTTCTAAAATGCAGCACGTCACACTTATCTAAACCAAATTCCATTTGCCACTCCTCAGCCCATTGATCCATCAGATCAAGATCCTGTTGTACTCTAAGGTAATCTTCACTGTCCACCACACCTCCAATTTTGGTATCATCTGCTAACTTACTAACCATACCGCCTAAGATCACATCTAAATCATTTTCATTAAGTGATGAAAAGCAATGGACCAAGCACCAATCCTTGTGGCACAGCACTGATCACCAGCCTCCAGTCTGAAAAGCAACCCTCCACCACCCTGTGCCTTCTACCTTTGAGCCAGTTCTGTATCCAAATGGCTCGTTCTCCCTGTATAGCATGTGATCTAATTTTGTTAACCGGTCTACCATGAGGAACCTTGTCGAATGCCTTACTGAAGTCCATTTAGATCACATCCACCACTCTGCCTTCATCAATCCCCTTGGTTACTTCTTCAAAAAACTCAATTAAGTTAGTGAGGCATGATTTCCCATGCACAAAGCCATGTTGACTATCCCTAATCAGTCCATGCCTTTCCAAATATATGCCCTCCAACAACTTACCCATCATTGATGTCAGTCTAACTGGTCAATGGTTCCCTGGCTTTCCCTTACCACCTTTCTTAAATAGTGGCACCACGTTAGCCAATCTCCAGTCTTCCAGTACCTCACCTGTGGCTATCGAAAATACAAATATCTCAGCAACGGCCCAACAATCACTTTCCACAGAGTTCTAGAGTATACCTAATCAGGTCCTGGGGATTTATCCACCTTTATGCGTTTTAAGATGTCCAGCACCTCCTCCTCTGTAATATGCACATTTTTCAAGATATCTCTATTTATTTCCCCACATTCTATATCTTCCATATCTTTCTCCATCATAAACACAGATGCAAAATACTCATTTAGTATCTCCCCCATTTCTTGCAGTTTCACACATAGGTGGCCTTGCTGATCTTTAAGGGGGCCTATTCTCTCCCTGGTTACCCTTTTGTCCTTAATGTATTTGCAGAAAAGTTGCTGGAGAAGATGAGATAATTTTCTCAAACAATGATAATGGGAAATGCTAAACATGTAATACATGCGGCATGCATGTGAATGACCCGGTGAAGATGGGAGACAGTAGGAACTCACGGATGTCTGGTAATAGAAATAAAATATCTCTGGCACACATGTTGACTGCATTTCCTATATGAAGGAACTATGAGGAGTCCAAATACACTGATTGACAAGATTACTACTTTACTATGACCAATTAATGCCCATTCCTTCTACATTTCAGGATCTTCACAAACAGAACAACAAAAATGTGGGCAACTCACAGGGCTCAAAAGAGAAGATCTATGAGTGAGGGAAGATTGAGTATTCACGTAATGGATGAATACACTCAGTTACAGCAGTTATGAGAGGGCTGTAATTTCCATCTGGATAAGAAAGCACATTTCAGTGCATGAATAGCCATATTTAGGATCTTCTTTGGAAATCTGATTTCCCAATCATTCCTGATCCAGCAACATTTTCCTCTGGCCTCTTTGTGTGTTATTGGAAAAAAGAAAACAGAGAAGCAGGAGGAGGAGCAAGAATAGATCAATTAGCTCCTCGAGTTTGCTCCAGTATTCATTGGATTGGGAATGAACAGTCCTAGTGATGACTCTAAGATAGTCATTCCTTCTGAGAGCAGACTGTCACAAGGTACAGACATGCATTAGCCTAAGTACTTTGGTGGATCCAATTATACATCCATAGCTATAGGGGAAATGGTTTATGTCCAGGTCTTCAAAAATTACAATTGCCAAAAGGTCATAGGCCAAAACATGTCAGTAACCTGAATTGGATATACATTAGCCTGTCTCTGCTTCTGCTGAAACTATAGGGCATGAACTATATGGAAGCGTAAAGCATTATAACAGAAAGTAATTGTAATCCACTAAGGGTATGCATATGGTATCTGACAAAATGTGATCTTGGTAAGTTTCTTTTTGCATAATGGCACATAAAATTTAATGATTTAAAATATTTCTCCAACTTGTCATTATTGGTTGCAGAGTGCCTACTCACCCTTTTAACTGCTCATGATAAATATGAATTCATGACCATAGGTGGAGTTCTGCAAGGGTTACATGTTTGGTTCAACAACTGCTCTGTGCAACACCTAGGCTATGAGGGAGGCAGACAATTTCAGTTATTCCCAGTCTAACTTACTTGTTGAATGTTTACACACTGTTGGCTTCTATCAGCAATATACCCAGCTGGTTGATTATCGTCAATTTATTTTTTGTTTTCAATTATCTCATTATCTGAAAATGATTGACGAATGCCTTAGATGTTTCCACCTACAGACCTTCATGAAGAACAATGTGGAGAATGTAATATTCCACTGTGGTTCTGAAGACCCTCGCTGGTGAGCATTGATGGGCATAACTTGATATGAATTAATGCCTTGATACACAATCCTCCATACTGGTATACAGCCGAATGAATAACCTTCAAGATGGCCATGGAAGGTTCAGAGCCAAAAATGTTGGGAGCAATAGTGATTCTGATAATGACTGGTGATGCACCATTACTAGATTCAGCAGAAATCAGCTCCTCCTCTCAGAGACTGAAGATGTTTGAAATCACCTTCCATATCCATTTGAGCATTTTGAGGCATTACTTTTCAGACTGCCCCTTTACATCTATCACATGGGATGTACCTCCTGAATATTTGGTACTTTCTACTATTCTCCTTCCTTTTGTTTGCCATTCTTTTATCCCCAATTTTGTGCTCATCTTATTTGCATACTACTATCTTGTGCTCGTCTAATGCTTCTATAGTATTGCTGCCTTGAATGGTGATAGTTTTTCTCATCCAAACTCCAACTGAAAGTGCCTGTAGGTGTCCATCCCACTCGGATGTTCTCCATTTGAAAGACTTCAAATTTCTTCAGCACATCCATCACCAGCAGAACTTGCAGCATAATGTTTGCCATGGGGGAATTGATATAACTTCTGTAATCACTGAACCTTTCTTCATATCAAGAATCAGGAGTCTAAGCATTGCTGTAATGTGTCGCTAATGGTCATTACTATTTCACTGACAAGATTCCTGAATTTTGGGAAACCTGTACTGGAAGTGTTAATCGTAAATGTCTGGTAAAGCCTCTTTAGTAAATAATAACAAATGACCAGTGCTGGGGAGCAGATTGCTCACATGTCCTCAGAGGCACCTCCGTTAATTCAGAAAGTGGGCATGTTGGAGATGGATTGAGGTCAAATTTGAGAACCGTGAATTGTTTACCTTCCCACCTGGCCAACTCGCCCATATTTGAGGTGTGGAAGTTCCACCACAGAATCAACATTTCTTTATCATAAAAATATAACGTCAAAATATGGACTAATAAAGAAAATATTTGGCAAATTTTAAATAAGTATTGGAAACATTTGGAAGCATCTGAAATATAGTAAGATTTTTCAGTTGTTGTAACTACATTTTTTTAAATTTTCTCCAAAATAAAGGCATCTGGTAGCTCTGAAATGGCATGAGAAATCAAAGTACCTCATGGGAGGCCTGGCTGCTATGTAATTTCAGAGAAACACTTTAATCTAAGGGCATTTTTCTGTAGCTCTGACTGATATCAAGTACATGTCACACCATATGGCATTTTCTGCTCTTTGCATGCTGTGTAAAAACAATAATTTTAAAACATGATCAAATATCAGACGGCAAAGCACTAAGACCTATATTTTTCAGTATACATTAATGCTAGTGAAAACAAGGGTGAATATAAAACTTGGAAAAAAAAACTTTAATATTAGGAAAACAGAATCATGGGTACCTTCTAAAACAATTTTATTTATAACATAGGATAATTTTCCCTGGAGTGCAGGAGGGTGAGAGGTGATCTTGTAGAGGTTTATAAAACCATGAGGGGTATAGATAAGGTGAATGACAAGCGTCTTTTCGCTGGGGTGGGGATTTCAAAACTAGAGGGCATATTTTTAAGATGAGAGGAGAAAGATTTTAAAAAGACATGGGGGCAATTCTTTTAGACAGAGTGGTTTGTACGTGGAATGAACTTCCAGAGGAAGTGGTGGGTGCGGGTACAGTTACAACATTTAAAAGACATTTAGATAAGTACATGAATAAGAAAGGCTTGGTGGGATATGGGCCAATTGCAGGCAGGTGGGATGAGTTCAGTTTGGGATTATGGTCAGCGTGGACTGGTTGGACCGAAGAGTCTGTTTCTGTGCTGTATGATTCGATGACTTTATGATTCTATAACATCAGTAATGAATAGTAGAGAGACGAGTGGTGATGCTGACACAGAAGGATACAGACAGGTTAAGGAGTGAGCAAAAACTTAGTACTTGGAATGTAATGTGAGAAAAGTGAGGTTGTGCACTTTGGCAGGAATAATGGAGAAGCTGAATGTTATTTAAACACAGAAAGAATGCAGAAAGCTGCAACACAGAGGAATTTGCCGATCCTCATGCTTGAATCACAAAAATCTACTGTACAAGTTCACTGTGTAATAGTGAAGGCAAATGGAACGTTGGTCTTTATTTCAAACGGAAGAGAACATAAAAATAGGAAAGTCTTACTAAACCAAAGAAGGCACTGGTCAAAGCACACCTAGAATACTGTGAACAGTTTTAGTCCCCTTATCTAAGATATATTGATATAGGGAAGCAGTCCAGAAAGATTCACTAGATCCTGGGAATGAAGGGATCTTCTTATCAGGGAGTTTGAGTAGGTTAGACGTGTACTAATGGAGGTTAGAAAAATGAGAGATGACCTTATTGAAACATCTAAGATTCTTAAGGGATTGGACAGGATAGACGTGAGGAGATTTTTTTTTGCACTTGTCGGGGAGTTTAGGACCAGACAGCATAATCTCAGAGTAAGCAGTTACCCAACTAAGACAGAGATGAGGAGGAATTTCATCTGTCAGAGGATAGTGATTCTGTGGAACATTTTTAATCACAGAGAATTGTCAAGGCTGGATTATTAAGCATATTGAAGGCTGAGGTAGACATATTTTTAATCAACAAGGAAATCAAGGTGATGGGAAAAGGCAGGAATGTGGAGTTGAAGACTATCAGAGCAAACATGAACTCATTGAATACCAGAGCAGACCTAATGGGCCAAATCATCTACTTCTGTTGCTGCAACGTATGATCTTATTATGTTCTTATGCCTTTTGGAAATATCATCATGTTATGTCTTATAATTGGTGCGCGTTATGTTGGGACAGTGTTGTTTTAAGAGGTGAATCACGAGTGAGTGTTCAGCTAATGCTCACGGGTTTGTTCAGGTTTGATTGAGCTTTTTGAATGCACAGCTTTTCAACAAAAAACCTCCTTGTTAAGTTGAACCTAACAACCACTTTATATGTTCTTGGTTCTGACTCGAGCCTAGTCACTGCCCAGTACAGAACACATAGAATCATAGAATCTTCCCATGACAAAATTCTGTCAATTACATTTAAGATCTTTAGCATTCAGAAATGAAAGGGAGCAATTGTAACATGAACTGTTGGATTGGTGGTTCATTTTATAAATTGGTCGGTGTATAAAGCAGTTGCTCAACTCAGGTTAGGTAAAATTTATCCCACTCATTCAGAACTCTCTTTTAAGTTCTAAGTGAATGTTTTAACTCAATTTTATTTCATTCTTGCAGTAGATAGGCTCAGGACCACTTTAAGTGAGTTTCTGATCCATCTGAAAGAAATTTTTACATGCAGTCCATCAGTGTAAAATGCTGAATGAGATGACCACTCGTGAATCTTTCTTCCTCTTTGTCCATTGTCCCAGAGAAGAGATGTATTAGCAAAGTTAGACAGCATTTTATTTTAAAGTAATCCTGTGATGAGGATCAGTAATTGGATCTTAGGAGTTGTGAAGTAACAGATACAGTTTAGTGATAAAAGAAATGTTCTCCGGTTGCTAGAATATGATGGGTGCTGTTACTCAGGAATCTGCAAATACAGCTTCTTCACATAATTATAAATAATGAAAGAATAGATACGTTTAGCTTCATATTTACAGTTGACACTAACTTAGGAGATATAATGAATTATGTAAATGGGAGTAGGAAAGTAAAAGGTTACGTAGAAAGACTCAGTGAGTAATGTTGCGAAGTTGGGTGGGATGCTTGTGGATTGGGAGGCAGGAAGTTAGAATTTGGTGTTTGTAAAATGTTCAGGGGGAAAACGTCCCTTTAAAAAATGATGTGTTTTTTTCTATGCTTAGAGATGCAAAATGGATATCTGTAAGCAGCAGTTGAAAGTTTGCAAGTATGCAGAAGGCACCCAATTTAAAACATTTGTATTGAAAGGCTGCACAGTTAGCAGGCCAAGCAGCAGTTCTGTCTAGTTACCAAGACAACAAGTTTTTGAATTTAACCAATCAAATTGAATCAGGCACTTAGATACTAAAACCAATTAAATTTAAATCTTATTGTTTTGCCAACATAGGAGTAATCCTAATGTAAGAAATTTATATGTTATTAAGGGTATAAAAGAAGGGGCAGTTGGACAAAGAACAGAGGGCTAACTGCTAGCTGAGAGAACTAACTGCCATTTGCCGAATTAACAGCCCTCAGCTCGCAAGAGAGAATTGCTGGCTCTCATAGTCTTATCTAAGTTTCAGAGAAAGCGCCACCTACAAACAAAGGTACCAATGTCACGACTAGTTAGTATTCCTGACAGATGAATCGACGGAGAAGGCGTTCCTGACAGAACGTTTGATGGAGAAGGCACAGAACATTCCAGAAGACATGCAACCTAGCTGTAATTTCGAGAGACTAAATTCTATGTTTTTTTTAATTTTGTAAGTGGAACCTTTATTTATTGGAACAGCATATCATTAGAATCTTGCTTTATAGGGGAATGGAATACAGTTTAGTGCATTTCTTCACTGTTAGAGATAGATTAAAAGAAATTGTTACTTTTTGATTGTAAAGTGAGTATTAGGGATTTGTTTTATTTAACCACTAGAAGTTGCTGAAGAGCAGGTTACACCACTTTTCACACTCCTTTTACAGATTATATGGCAAGGTGCTCCTCTTTAGGTATTTTGGTTTTATTTCTCAGAGGGGAGTCAACCTCCGCTTTATAACAGTAAGGAAAACTATTGTGAGAGGAGATCATTTGGAGAAGAGCGATATCAGTCCGTTTGGAATTAAGAATAAGGAATCAGAATATTATTATAATGAACAGAGATCAGAAACTGTGAAGGGGCAAAATGACTTGAGGTATCCATACATGCAAATCGCCAAAAGTCTGAACAATTACAAAAAAATTGAAAATGCTAATGTAATATTTGTCTCAAAGGATTAAGTTCAAAAGTGAAGAGGCGATGCTTCAGTTACAAAGACCATTGGTCAGAGTCAAGAATACTGTGTTCAGATTTGGGTGGTGATCTCCAGAACAGTCAATGATTTAACTTGGGAGTGCAGAACACACAAATTAATCTGAAATTATACCAATGTTTAAAGGATTATATTGTAAGGACAGACTCTGTAATGCTGTTCAGCCTTGAGTTCAGAAAGTTGATGGGTGCTTAAAATTATGTGTTTCAAGTGGAAAAAGGATTTGTTAGGGTAGATATAGATGTCATTTTTCCTGCCTGCAGGTGCTGGGAACAAATTCAATCATGGCTTTTAAAAGGGAATTGAATAAGTGTCTCAACGAAAAAAAAAGCAGGTTTCCTGAAATAATTAATATTGAGCTGAAAAATTTGGCAATGCATGGTTGATTATGTCTCGGTCATCGTGACTGTGAATAAACGTAGACTATGATACACGTAGAAGTATTATCTCCTGGGCTTTTGACAATGTTGCAGCAAAACTCAGCACAAGTTGGAAGAACAGCATCTCATGTTCCAGTTGGGAACCCTGCAGCCTTAGGGACTCAATGTTGAGTTCAATAATTTTAGGGCCTGAGAACCTTCTCCAACCTTCACACACCAAGTCTTCTCTCCACAGATGCTGCCAAACCTACTAAGTTTTCATAGCAATTTCTGTTTTTGTTGCTTGTCATCACTTGGGCCACTAAGACAACCAATGTCAGCCACGAATGGTCCTAACTAGCAGCTATTGATTCTTCCAGGCTGACCTTTAACTTCCTCTCCACAGAGTTTTCCCAGCAATTTCTGTTTTTGCTTCTGATTTCCAGAATCTGCCATTTTATTTTTGTTTTTGTGATGTATTTAATGCAATATGCAGTAAGAGGATTTTCAGGTCAAACGAAAAATGTACACGATCTATTTAAAAAGCCAATATTGCAGTGTGTTGACAAACGTGGGTGATCCACTTATGACTGTGCACATGATCCAAACCAAACAGAAAGTTTATCATGTGATTTAAAAGTACAGTAATATGGTCCTTTCAGTGCCTCAAAGGAATGGAGATAATTGGGTCGAAGAAGCTCATAATTTGAGTAGCCGGCTCAGAAACCCAGAATTGTTTCTGATCCTGACCCTTTGGGTTTTGGCGGGTTTTTGAATTCAGCAATCAAAGAATGGACGAGTGTATTCTGGCACTTACACTGGAATGCTCCCTTATATATTTTCAGATCAATGTATACTAAAGACACCAATAAAAGTTTAAAATGCAGAAAAATTTGGATCACCAGCATCGTGAGTATTTTGCTTTTCGGTACTAATTCCGCTGTTCATTTCATGCTACAGCATGTGGGGAAGTCATTCAAATAGGTACATCCTGAGGTTAATCTGAGGCTAAATCAACGAGTAAAGGTGTTGTAGATTGGCAGCTACTCATAAATCTATCTGTGATGATAGAATACATTATCAAATAGAATAATCTGCGAGAAATTACTGAGTTTTTAATTATGATACCTATTTTAAGATGAATGAGTATTTGAGGCACAACTCTCATATTCATATCAGAATGGATTTCTCAGTTGTACCTAACATGGTTTTCTATGACTTATCCATGTGAAAAATTGGCTAATTGTAATTGTAAATTTTTGAAGTAGGTCATTAAATGGCTTTCAAATTTCAGGATCAGAATCCAAGGAAGAGAGGCTGAAATGCCTAGCTTTTCTTTTCTCAAAGCAGTATAGCAATATGGATATAAGTTAGCTTACAGACTTGAAATAAAGTTTTGGATAGAGAGTTCCTCAGAGAAGATTGAAGGTGGTATTTCTTCAGTTTATAGCAACTGCGCAAGACCATTTTTATTACAAAAATCAGCACCTTTATTCCTGAAAAATATCCCAATGTACTTCACAGGGCTGTAATCAAACCAAGACAAAGGAGATAGCTAGAAGGATAACCAAGAAGTAGATCAATGAGATAGGTTTCAAAGAAGACCTTAAATGAAGAAAGTAAGATGAGAGGGATTTAGGGAGGAAATTTCAACGAGCGAGTAAACAGGGTCTAAACCTGAGCTTTCCTGCTCCTCTGATGCTGCTTGACCTGCTGTGTTCATCCAGCTCTACACCTTGTTATCAAGGTAAAGCTATTGGTGGGGCATAGGTAGAAGGTTTATTTGAGGCCAGAATTCATAAGGAATGGTAGGATTGGCAGAGTTAGAAATTGTTAATGCTTGACAAATTCCGTAAACAAATATGGTTAAGAAATCAAATATAAAATTGAGACTGCATCACTGATATTATGTAAACTGGTCAATTTAAATTTGACATTGTCAGAACCTCCTGCATTCATCATTACCTTGTCATACAAAATGACACAAATACACGACGTTCTAGATGCCACATATTTATCCACGTTTACTTAATAAAAAGCATTGTTTGAGAAGTTATCAAACCATCTCTTTTGAATGGTGTAAATCAGAGTGTAATGAGGTAAAGAAAAATGATGGCAAATCTTCAATAATTCTGTGAACTAATTTGGAAATAATAATTTATTAATGATTATTGCAAAAGGAATCAAGCCAAAATTGAAAGGAAGAAAAGCATACAGTGTGCTTAATCCATAGAGACAGCTCATTCTGTTCAATGCGGCTGAATCAGCTAAAAAAAACACACCACAGCTATCAATATTTAAAACATCTGTTTGCAGTAAAGCCTTTAAACTACTTTTTGGCTTTTAGTAATATCGATATTTACCTGTATTGCAAGTGCACGAGCTACTAATCCTCTGAGGTACTGCATTGGGTCTTCAGGTCCCTCCCATTTGTTCTGCCAGCTCAAAGGACACTATAGGTAGAAGTAAAAATTTTGAAAAAATTTATGTGATGAAGATGAATTATTTATTCCAGCTTGTGTCAGTTTGTAGATTTCTCCATTGTGGTTTTCAAAAGCAAATTAAATACCAGACAAAATAAAGATGCTAATCTGCAATAATTAGATACTTGTGTTTTTTGGTCCAAAGTGGGAAATAGAAAATCACCAGTCCCTTTTAAACTGCAATGATTTTGTTATCTGCTCATTACAATAAAAAATACAGTTAGTAATAGTGTAAAGTAAACTGCTGATATTCTAACACCCATTACACAGAGTTTCACCAAACATCAATTTTATCCAAGAGATAGTAAGAACTGCAGATGCTAGAGTCAGAGATAACACAGTGTGGAGCTGGAGGAACACAGCAGGCCAGGCAGCATCAGAGGAGCAGAAAAGCTGACGTTTCGGGTTTTTCTGAAGAAGGGTCCTGACCTGAAATGTCAGCATTCCTGCTCCTCTGATGCTGCCTGGCCTACTGCGTTCCTCCAGCTCCACAATGTGTTATCAATTTTATCCTAACTATCTATAGTCATAATAAGCAGTTTTTGTCAGTCTACACTTTTCTGTTTGGCCAATGGGTTGATTTTATTTTCTTTATTCATTCACGAGATAAAGGCGTCGGTGGCTAGGCAGCATTTATTGCCCATCCCTAATTGCCCAGAGGGCAGTTTAGAGTCAACCACAGTGTTGTGGGTCTGGAGTCACATGTAGGCTAGACCAGGTAAGGATGGCTGTTTCCTTCCCTAAAGGCCATTAGTAAAACAAATGGGTTTTTCCAACAATTGACAATGGATTCACAGTCATCATTAGACTCTCAATTCCAGTTTTTTTAAATTGAATTCAAATTTCACCATCAGCCGCGGTGGGATTCGAACCTGAGTCCCCAGAACGTTATCTGTTATCTGGGTCTCTGGATTAACAGTCCAACAATAATACCACTAATACCATTTGATGGGCAAAGACTGGCAGATGGAAAGATGGAGCATATGATACATATGGATGCCTTTAGCTTGTTGGAGGTGGGGGTGAATGGTTTAGTTGTTAAAGAAAAAAACAAGCGTAAGCTAAAAAGAGAGCCTACTGGCCACGTTACCCTGGCTAGAGAATTTGGAATGTTGCGACGGAGTGATATTTGCTGATTGAATGGGAAAGTTGAAAGGCATGATGGGGATATAATGGTAACAGTGAGACGGATGGGATGGCATCCAGTAAGATGGGTGGAATGGGAATGGATGGACCTGACAATGGGAGGAAACGAATAGCAGAAGAGGAATGAAATGAGGAGGATGGAATGGCAAGGGGTGGAGCTGACATGGAAGAGACGAAATGAGCTCAGAGGAAATAGATGAGATTAAGGAATTGCTCAATGCAATATGTAAGTTTAAAACATGGATAGGTCAAGATGATGAAACAAGATTTTTTCTTCTACTGGCATCAAGTATTACGAATATGAAGATAAATAAGGTTAAAGATGGAAGACACGACATATTTATGTGGAATCAAGCCAGTGGTTTACATCTCTTTGATCCTTCTCCTTTCAGGCCTCCTGTCTTCAAAGATATCTTTACTCCCAGAAGGGTCCAGCTGCCCTGCTTGGGGTCGACTTTCACCATTGCCACCTGCTGCTGGAGGTTCCATTACACACTTCCTTACTTGAGACTTGTCCTTTCTGGCAACTGTTTGTTGAATAGTGCCATGGTGGTTAGTATGTCCATATGATTGGTAGCATTGCCTTCTTAGATCACTGGTCTAGACAAATGGTAAGGGTTGGGGTAACATCCAGCATTTGCTCAAGAGGACCTTCTTAGCCTATTATCCGAACTGGTACTTTTCAAGGGATCCAAACCCTGTGGCAGATCACTCACTTTGGGGTCCAGGTTGATCAGATCTCCAGGAATCTTATGTTTGGTGGCAATTGTTGCTTCATATTCACCTCCCGGCAAATCATCTTTGTGCCATTTCCAGGGGGACAGAAGATATCCCCACACTTGATGTGAACCCTGCATGCACAACACACAGGTCATACCTGGATTCCTCATCCTTTTCCAAGTCCCTGTAGGATCTTGCTCTTTAAGTTATGCTCTTGATCACTGTGAACACCAGAATTGGCAAACTAACCACCTACTAACACCCTAGCTATAATTGAGACCTTTTGGTCATCCATGAGAACAGCCTGTAAAAGCTTGGTAAAGACATCCATGAGTATGGGTACATGCATAATCTCATTACTATTGGGTCCAAAGAATAAAGTTAGTTGCAAACACCTCACTCGAACCACCTCCTGGTGACTAGAGATGTTGGGTGAAGATGTTTTCCTGCTCTGGCCAAAGTACACCTCTCACAATTTTGAGAGTAGTCATAAACATTAACACCATCCCAGGCCAGTATCACCACCCTCTGGTCAAGAGAGTCTTTTCTGTTGCTAGTATCCTGCTTGCTCATGAACTGTTATGAATGCTTGGCTCTCAAGACTATCAGTAAGGATGAGAATTGCTTCAGGTCTCTCTTGTTATGGACCAGCCAATTGAGGACTCAGCCTCCAACCTGATCCTCTTCTCCTCCTCACCAGTTGCTGTGTATGTTTGAACTCCCTCAGCAGCTGGCAATGGGTTGGTGGATGTTGGGTCTTCCAGTAATGGTGCAATCTATTGCTGCCCACATCAATCAACTGAAGCTGTCTAAGGTCCTCGTTCAAGATACATGACAAAGGTGAAACCACATCTGGCTCTTTCTGGGTCTGGACATTGTTTAGATCTCACTTCTAAGTTCATTGGTGACACTCAGCTGAATCTTAGTCCAAATGTCAAAGAGAATCGAGTTGAAATGTTGCCTCTGACTTGGGGCATGAACATAATATCAGCAAAAACCCCCTCCAGACAGGCAGGGGTGGGTTCTCCCCTGTAGTTGATCTTCCAACTAAGGACATCAGTACTTAGCTTGTACTGGACTAGCTGACATGAGCCTTCAAGAAAAGTGATGGTGTGGGCAGGAAAAAGAACAGCCCAGTTTCCTGCTGCTCAAACAGCTCTGGAGTCCTGTATAGGCTTGTAAACATTTAGTGTGTGGAGGAAGTTCAAAGATTCTGAGTCCCATCACACCTTTGTAATGTGCTGTAATAGAATAGCAGCATCTAACATGCTTTCTAAGGATATGTGGATATCTCTTAACATGTTTGGCCCCAGCACTACCGGTATTCTCAACTTCCTTACTTGTATTGAAGCGTCACATACTACCAAAATTGAAATGTGTGTTTCAGAACAGATGGGGAGAGTTCAACGTAACCATAATAGGGGATGTTCAGCCACTGCAAAGCCAAGACCAAGATGAGGGAAGAAACATCCCTCATGGTGAGTAACAATTGACATCTCCATTCCTAAGTCCACTCGGCATGATGTTTCTACCCTGCTGAATTTCAATCTCGCATTTGGGCAAGGCCCTATCGCTCTCCATAACACTTATCCTCTTCCTGAAGGAACCTTGCCATCCCATCCAACTCTTGGTGGGAGGTCCAATTAAGTTAACATCTAGAGACAAGGGAAGGCTGTTGCACTAGATTGGGTCTTTGTATCTGATGGCAGTGGTGATTGAGGACACTCTCGTTTCAATGTCCAGCCCTCTCATAATTCTAACTCCTCTTTACAGCATCCTTTGGACAGGGTCCGTTGAGAGGTTTACCATGGAGATAAGAAAGCAGAGGTGGGATCTGAACTTGCTGTGCAGCAATTTGGTGTGCTTGCTTCTTCAGCCTAAGGCCTACATCCCTGTCTATGGTGACAGTCACCGGCCCAATGGCAGTCTCTTTCCTGGTCTTAGAAGGCCATTCTTTCCCCATGATCTGGATGATATGATCCCACTCTTCAAAAAAAGTCCAATTTAGCCTCTTCCACTCTATTCAGAGGTTCCCAATCCTCACTGCTTCCTCTAGTGGTCCTTCAGCTGCCTGTCACTGATTAATTTGTAGAAGGGATCTATAAGGATACAGTCAAACAACTTCACCAGGTCCAGGGATACACAAGCCAGGCCCTTCCCTTTAGCTTGCTTAAATTCATAAAACCTCTGCAGTAGCTCTACCAGGCTACAGCTGTTGCCTAAAAGGTCTTGACTGCGTCTCAAAGATTTGCTGCAGCCTTTTGTGAACACTTGATTTTGCAATTGGCATGCCTGCACACACACTGTCTATTCACTCGTCTTGAGACCCTTGGAAGGCAATCCCAGCCATTCACCTCAATCCAGTCCTCAATCGCTGGATCACCAGTTTGACTTATCTTCCCCCAAATGCCCATCTTCCTAATCATTGTCAAGTAGAAAATCAGACCTTAAGCACAGTACCTCTGTAACATCAAGAAAATGCACCTAGGGAGCCTATACCTGTTTGACATAAAGGTTAGTTTCAACTCTTCTACCATCTACTCCGTTTCAACCAGGTGTCTTTCAATGCTGCTGTCAGGTGCATATTATAAAGTTGTGTTGGGACTCAGGATCTTTGAGCTTCCTTCACACACTAAAGGTTTATCAGCCTTTATGGGACCCCAGAACTGGTTGAGTAGCAGGAAACCAGGCTGTTCTTTCTTCCTGCCCACACCATCACTGTTCTTGAACAGTCATGCTAGCTAGTCCAATACAAGCCAGGTAAAATTAATGCAAATGCTGATGAAGAGTCACTGGACTCAAAAAGCTAACTCTGCTTTCTTCCCACAGATGCTGCCAGACCTGCTGAGTTTCACTAGCAATTTCTGTGTTTGTTTCAGATCTCCAGCATCTGCAGTTCTTTGTTTTGTTTTTATGTCTTTCAACTACTGACCATGACTGGATGCCTAGACTGCAGGGTCCTGTTGACTATGCTGGAAATGTAACATTGAACTTGAAGACATTGTCATTGGGTCATGACAAACATGAAGGGAAATTAAGGTTAGACATAGAAGCCACAGTGTTTACAAGCCTGTGGTTTACATCAGGTTGAGGAAATCCTTTGTCTATCTGATCCTTCTCCCACTGACATCCTTTTTTCCCGGGAGGATCCATTTGACTGCTCCATTTGCCCTCCCTCACTGTTACCACCTGCTCCTGGAGGTTCCATTACATTAGGTATACTATTTTGACTGCAGAGGCTTTGCTAGTAACCAGATTTTTTTATAACACTTCATCCTTATCTTCACCAACTATTTGAGTATTAAACTGTCCCTTTGATACATTTCCCTTTCTTTCAACGTTTACTAAGATCTCTGGCTGATTTTTGCTGGCTGCAGGGATTTGTTCACCTTTCACCCACTAACTTAGTATGAATTAGTCATCAACATTGATGTTTCAAAGATGTGAGAAGAAATCTGAAACTATCTTTATCCTTGTACTTCCATCACTGTTTATTTGTATTTGACACACTATGATTTGCAGAAACATACTTCTTCAAAGCACTAATGTTTTTTGAAGATATTCAATAGTTACTATATTACAAGGACTGCTATAAGACTGAATTACTAATTCCTTACAGAGGTTCTTAGATCAGAGGGTATTACAATTTATACTTAGATTTAACGTAGTCTGAAAAAATATTCCTCTTAATTTAAGTTCCTTGTACTGGAATGGATTTCACATATTATTTCATAAATTGATGTAGAATGAAAATATTCATTTTCGTACTAAGCACATATGATGAAAAAAGCTTAAGGTAATTAAATATTTCAGTCGAGGTCAGTGCATAACTTTGAATTTTGCAAAAGGAAGCCACATTATTCAGTTAATTCCATTCAAATTAAAAACCAGTCCAAATGCATTTCAGGCAATGATATTTTGAGTTATTTATTAGTTGAATGGCAACAACTTTAGATGCAAATTGTTCTTGACATCAAAGTCTAGCCATTAATTACTGATAATGAAACCCAATTATACGGATTCAGTTACGAATGACAATTTCTGTAGACATTTACTGACACTTAAGTAAACTAATTAATCACTGGCTGCATCTAGCAAAAAGAACTCGAGTTAAACACACTGTTTGTAGAATAGAATCTAGATATAACTGACATTATGCTCTAGTGTTTGTTTTATATATATATATTTTCAATTAAAAAGATTAAATTAGTCCCATACATTACTAAAATTGAAAGCCTTTTAACTGCCAGCCTAAATCAATCGCAGGATTTTAACTGCCCCTAGTATTTACGATTGCACAGATGTTAATGACACCTACATACTGTAAAAATATTGAAAATTCTTCTTCCCAATTCAAGACAAAGTAGTAAATACTGTTCCTTCTTGTGGCATATACACTGTGATTACGTGAAATATAGCACTCCACTCAGGATGATGACGATAAGTTATTATTTCTGATAAAATTTATTCACTCAAGTTCATATAACTCTGGATTTCTGTTGAGCTAAATACTAACAAACATGCTTTCAGCTCATTGGGGCCCAGGTATAAATGCAAATGCTTGTTACATACTAGAGGAATGATGGAGAGGGAGAGGAAGAATGTGAAATTATGTGTATGAAACATAGGAATATAGGAACAGGGGTGGGATAATTCAGCTATTGCATTGCCTGATTAAAACCTAAAAGCCTTTTATACCATTGGTAATCAGAAATCCATCAATTTCTCCAAAAGTGGACTGCGCTTCCACAGCCCTTGGTGTAGAGAATTCCAAAGATTCACAACCATCTGGGTAATAAAAGAGCCTCTTGGTTCTAAATTACATTCTTCTTATTTTTATATTGTACCTCCTGGTTCCAGACTCCCAGCAAGGGGAAAAATCTTCCCTATATCTAGTCTGTCTATCTTGTTAATTGTTTTGTAAATGAGATCCACTGCTCAGTCTTTGAAACTCTACAGAATTCAGGCTCAGTTTGCTCAGTCCCACCATCCTAGGAAGAAATCTGGTGAATCTTTGTTGCAGTCCCTCAGCACTAATAATATCTTTCTTGATGTAAGGAGACTAAATTTGTGTGCAATATTCCAGATGCAGTCTAACCAAGTTTCTATTGATATTACCTAATCAACTTATTCAGAGGTATTATTACACACTTCTGGAATTGGTTGGATTTAAACCCAAATCACTTGGCTCAGGAGTCAGGACACTACTACTGTGCCACAGAATCCCTAACCATGCTTCTATAGATTTTTCAAAATCAATCTATTCAGAGATGTTAACACATCTCTGGAGCAGGTCAGACTTGAACCAGGGCCTCCTGGTCTAGAGGTAGGGAAACTATCAGTCTGTCACAAGAGCCACCAAAGCTTCTCTACAATTCAAGCAAGACTTCACTATACCTGTACTCAAATTCTCTTGCGATAAAGGCTAATATTTCATTAGCCTTTCTAATAGCTTGCTTTATTTGCATGTTAGCCTTCAGAAATTTATTGACAAGGGCACTTTCCAACCTACCATTTAAGAAATACTCTGCATATCTCTTACCAGTGTGGATAACGTCACATTTTTCCACATAGAATTCCGTCTGGCATGTTCTTGCCCACTCACTAAGTCTGTCCAAATCCTCCTGAAGCTTCTTTACATCTTCCTCACAACATGCATTCCAGTTTAGCTTTCTATCACCTGTGAATTTGGAAATATTACGTTTGATCCCCACATCCGAATCCTCGCCATATATTTTGACCAGCTGGGTCAGATCCTTGACCAGATCCTTGTGCAATCCCACCAGTCACTGTCCGCCACAACAAAAATGACACATAATTCCTACTCTCCACTTTCTGCCTATGAGCCAACCCTTTCTCTATGCCAGTATATTAATGCGTAGCACACATGGTTTAATTTTTCTAAGCAACCTCCTGTGGGAGACCTTATCGAATCCTTCTGAAAATCCAAGTCTACTATGTTTATCAACTCCCCTTTAGTAATTATGTTTGTAGCATCCTGGAATAACTTCAACAAATTTCTCAAACATAATTTCCCAGTCACAAATCCATGCTGAGTGTGCCCAGACAGATCATCATTATCCAAGAATTCATTTATCACACTGTTTTATAATAGAGTCCAATATTTTCCACACTACTGATGTAAGGTTAACAGGTCTGTATTTCCCTGTGTTTTCCTCTTGCTCCCTTTTAAAATAGTAAGGTGACATTCACTATCTTCCAATCTGTAGGAAACATTCCAGAATTTAAAGGATTTTGGAAAACGGTCACTAAAGCATCGACTATTGCTAGAGCTACCTCTTTCAACATGCTGGGATATAACTTCCAGCCCCATTAATTTCTCCTGTGCAAATCTCTCACTAATACTAATTTCCTTCTACTCCTCATTCTCACTTTTCAATTGGATCTTTAATTCTGAGAGATTTCTTGCATCTTCCTCAGTGAAAACAAACACAAAGAAATCATTCTGCCATTTCTCTAGTTCCAGTTATAAATTCTCCTTATTCTGGTTGCAATCGACCCACATTTGTCTTAGCCAAGGGTTCTCTTTTTATGTGCCTGTAGAAGCTTACACAGTTTGTTTTTAAGCTTTTTGCTGAATTGTAATCATATTCTATTCGTCCTTATTAGTATTTTAGTCCTCCTTTGCTGCATTCTAAAACTTACAATTATTTCTGGAAACTTTAATCTGATAAAATCTTTAATTTACTTTGTCAGCCAACGTTGACTGACCTTTATAAGATTTTACACTTTTAAGGAATGTATATTTGCTGGAATCCACATAATAGTTCTTTAAAGGCTGTCCATTGCATATGTACAGTCATATCTTTTAATGTATCTTCCCAATCCATCTGAGCAAACTTGTGCCTCATGCCTTCATAATTTCAAATTTAATACCCTTGCTTCAGATTGAAACTAGCACACTTTTACAAACATAATGTAAAACGTATCACATTGTGGTCACTTATCCCTAATTGTTACTTTACGACAAGATTAGTAAGTAGCCCCTTTTCTTTACATCTAAGATTGCCTTTCATCTAGTCAGCTGCTCAAATACTGCTCTAGAAAACCGTCCCTACACACCCCAGAAACTCAACCTTCACAGTTTTCGTGCTCAGTTGATTTATTCAGTCCATATGCAGATTGAAGCCACCCATGATTATGGCATTGTCCAAGCTTTGTACTTCTCTCATCTCCTGATTACTATAATTCCCCACACTACCATTACTATTTGGTAGCTTATAAATAACTCCAACCAAGGTTTGCTGCCCCTTGCTGTTTCTTGGCTCCCTAAAGTAAAGTTAATGCATCAGATTTTTCCAGTTCAACTTAATTAAATTGCTTCCTTTTTATTCTTTGTGGGTTTTGGGTTTCCAAGCTATGCAATGAATGTGATCTATTGGCTTTAGGATGTGGTCTGATGTTTATGTTTGGCAGGCTCAATATGGAAATAAAACCTGAAGCAGCCAGAGGTTTTTAGGATAAATTCACAAAGAGAAAGGGCAGCACCAATATTTGATGGCACTTTTCTTGAATTACTGCCAGGTGCGTCAGGGGCAGGAGCAAAAGCCTTTTCACCATTCAATGGGAAAAAAGAAACTTGCTGCTGCCACCAGGAAAGTGTGATTGAAGGTGGCTGGAGGAACTCTGCAAGGCATGGAAGATTATTGCCCAAATCCTCACCAGGCACCTTCTCCCAGTCTTGAAGGAAATCCTTCCTGAAAGCCAGTGAAGCATCCAACTGAACTGTGGACCCATGGGCATAATTTTCATTGCTCAGCAACTCCAAGAGAGATGCCAGGAACAACACCAAGCCTTCATCAATCTGACCAAGGCTTTTGACTCAGTCAATTGGGAAATGCAATAGAAGACCATGTCAAAGACTGGCTGTCCAGTGAAATTCATCAACGTTCTCCATTTCCTCCTCAACAAGATATTGGCAATGGTCCTCACTGACGGTAATGTGAAAAAAACATTCTTCATCTTGTCGAGAACAAGCTTCCCAATGCAGACATCGTCTGCAGGCTGAAAGGAAAACCTTTCAACCTCAACTGGTTTAATTCTAAGAAGAAAATGATACCAACCTCACTGTGGAACTTAAGAAAGCAGCTGTCAATGTCATGTCTGCAGTCTCAGAATAGAATTTTCAAGCCTCACTTAATGCCTTTATGGAAGCATACTGAACAATTGGTCTCAGCCTCAACCTCAAGAAGAGTCAAATCTTTTACTAACCCGTGCCAGGTCAAGATCCAGTCCATCTCTCCTTTAAGATCAGCTGAGGAATCCTTCCAAACATGGAGCATTTCCCTGATCTGGGAAGCTACCTCCCATGTAAGGCTGACATCAAAGCAGAGATTCAATATCACAATCAATCGGTGCCTTTGGACACCTAAGGATGACAGTCTTTGACAATGGCGACATCCATGTTGATAGCAAGATCCCTGCATAAAAAAAGTCATCCCGCTGACTCTTCTATACGGCTCTGAAATTTAATCTACGAATAAATCCACCTCAAGACCTTTGAGAAAGTACCATCAATGCTGTTTGAGATGTATTCTCCTCATCAGCTGGGATGACGGGTGTACTAACAACAATGTCCTGGTTGCAGCTCACAGCATTGAGGTTAAAATCATCCAAAACAAACTCCAACGGGCTGGCAAATGCTTAGGATTCCTGAGTTCCAAACTACCAAAGCAAATCATCTCTCAGCTCAAAGAAGCACTCGATTGAGAAGAGGGCAAAGGAAGCATTTCAAAGACTCCCTGAAGGCTTCCTTCAAGAAATGCAACATAAATGTCACACATGGGAGACCCTCATTCAGAAGAAACTGACTTGGAGGGAGCTCATGTATCAGGAAATCAATTCTTCGAGAATACCATTCGGCAAAACTACATACAGAAATGGAATCCGAGAAAGGAATGCCAATGGTCTCAAGGTCAAGGACTACTTCCACCTCCCAGAAAACACCTGCCAAATATGTGTTTGGAGATGCACTTCTAGAATCAGCTCATCAGCTACACAAGGATCCACAGAACCCGTGACCAGTGACACAGAATTTCCTATGTAGACAATTATACTGATTAGTGATCGATTGACAACGATGATTTATTCTAATTTCAAAATGTTGACAGATTTATTTGACAGTCAGCAATCAAGAATAATTTAAAAATATTATAAAGTAATATAAACAGATGACTCATTTTGTAAAACATTATGTAGCAAACTGTAGCAAGAATAAAAAATGGTAACAGTAAAGGCTTGAAAGGTTTGCTTCAACAAGTGAATCTTTAGGCCTCCACTTATGTCCAGCTTCTAAACAAGGCTCATGCCTTGCGGTGAGGTGCAGCCTCACCTAAACTGGTGAAACTTTATCACTTTCCACAATTCCCACAGTTAAAAAAGTTCAGGCAAGCTGTTGATGTATCCTCATCATTTGTCCCCAGTAATGCCTTATATGTCCTGACCTTATGATCACCAATCACAGTTTGAAACTAGTGATCCAACATGGGATCAATAAAATTCTCCCAACTGATATAGGTAGACGCATGATCACAAAAATTTGTGACTTTCTCGGCAGGAGGAAAATAAGGCTCTGCTTATTTTACTGGTTTACAATGTATGACAATAAATGGGACATGGTTGATGGGAACATTCCATTAGCTGAAGAAACACTCCTGGGCAGCAACTAATTTCAAACATATTATAATCAGTATTGATTAATAGAGATACTTGAACGAATAGAGTGATGTTAGTTACACCAGGGATTCCAATTAAAGAAAAATCATCAACTGTGATTATTTTCCTTCTAAATAAACAAATTATTTTTGACTGCAACTCCAGGTTATATTCTGCTTTGGATCTCAAGGGCATTAACATTTTCAAGCTCAGAAGAGTAAATTTATTAAATGTAACATTTTACATTTGACAGTGTTACAATGCAGCTTGCAGCCTACTAATGCTATTCATTAAAATTCTACCCTTAGGAAATGTTTTGCATATTTAACTGAAATTTGACTTGTAGTTCCTCTTACAACTAGGTTGTACTTAATTAAATCTGTCAACATTTTGAAATTGGAATAAGTGCTTTGTATATGAAACCCTTGACTATGTAGTAAAGCTAAAAAATGTAAAAGAACATCATAGCCAACTAGGGGCCTTATAGCACTACAAATATTTAACAAGCTAATTGACTGATGTTTACCATTCTGCAGGAACAAATCCTTTGAATTTATCTCTTGACTTCAGAACTTCTTTATTAATTTTCTCTCATCAGAATAAAGATGTTAGGACCTATGGTCTACTTGTTCTCCTTTTGTGTGGCACTGTTTATGCAGTTCTGAATTAATTACTTTAAGTTACTAGCTCTTTGAGCATGCCTTTTCTTGAAAACCTTCATAAAACAAGCAATGGCAACAGAACCCCAGAACTGCATCTACAGAAACAAATTTCTCCGTCTGCAAATTGGAAAAAGCATCAGAAAGGAGAGAAACAAAAGCAAAAAATACTCCTGATGTTGGAATATAATTTTCAAAAACGATGAGAAGTCTAGACTGAGTAGCTAGGAAGAAATTATTCCCATTGGCGGCCAGATTAAAAGAACCAAAGGCCTTGATTTAAGGTGACTGACAAAAAAAAGTGATGACGACTTGAAGTAAAATTAACTTACACACCGACCTGCTGGTATGTGGAATATACTCAAGACTGTGAAATAAGCAGATGAAATAGTGCCTTTCAAAACAGAATAGGATCATTATCGGAAGAGAAAAGAAATGCAGGACTAGAAAGAAAAAGCATGGAAGTGGCATAAAGTGATTTGCTCTGTCAGAGAGCTAGTAAAGACACGTAAGGCTGAATGGAACGGCCTATTTTTATGATTCTAAAAGGAGAAAATATTGGAACCACTCAGCAAGTCAGTCAGCATCTACACGGAGAACAAACAGAACTTCAGGTATGAACTGTTGCAAAATAAACAGTTTTCTCTCTGACTTTACTCTCAAAATGGGACAATGACAAAATGGATAATATAGAATACTACGGTAAGACAGTTAGCTTTAAAGTATAGGCTGTCAGACAAGTGTCCTTAATGGTTTCTGACAAAAGAAGCTACACTCTTGACCAGGCAAGATATGAATATAGAAAAGAAGTAGAAATAGCAATCATAAATCACCATGCAATTTGAATCTTAACTGAACTGATATTCCAGATGATCCAAATGTCAGGAATTGCATAAACACAAAAGGTGCACTTTAGTAAATAGTCTAAAAGAAAGAAACAAGATCTTATATGAGATACAAAATGGCACAAGAGGGAGATTTAGTTTAGATAATTTCACTTTTAGAAAACAGGAAATCATTCCTGATGCAGTCATTATCCCAGCTTGGAAGTGACAGTCACCTGATTAGGTATAGTTTGTAACAGGAATGATTTGCTAGGTTCTTGTCAATGGTCTATTGACATTGTGACTATTTCAATTATGTACGTAGTAATATGTTCTCATGGTCTTTTGACTAATGCGGTAACAAGCAAGTCAGTGAATTCCTGGAATCCACCAGATCCTTAACTTGAGCTGGAAAGTACTACACATAAGTAAATCTAAAAGGGAAAATAACAAAGTGGAAACATTCATGAAATGCATACTAATGCTCATGAACCTGCAGAGTACTTGCAGGATTAACTGAGAAGCATCAGAAATAAGTGAAAGTCATGGCCAATGTAATAAAGGAATATAAGTAAGCAAAGTAGGATAAGGGAAGTAAGTTAACAGTAGCACAATTTTGTTTTAGAAAAGAAAGCTACTCAGGGGCTTAAAATAAGGCAAGGCAGCAGAGCTTGCACCTGAGGTATGGTCCTTCTGAGCCATGTGGCAAATCATGGATTCTTCAGTTTTTTCTGGTGAATATGTGTGCGACAAGTGTCCAGCTGCAGCTACTGGGTGGACCACATTTCAGAGCTGGAACTGCAGATGAATTCACTTTGGAGTGTCTGTGATGCTGAGCAAGTCGTAAATTGCACGTTCAGTGAGGTAGTCAAGTCACAGGTGTAGATTGAACAGGCAGAAAGGTCATGGGTGACCACCAGGCAGAGTAGAGGGAAGCAAGTAATGCAGGAACCTCCTGCGTCCATCCCCTTTCTAACAGGTATACTGTTTTGGATGCTGTTAGGGGAAGATGGCTGCATTTGGAATTTTGTGGGCAGATTTGGGACCCATATTTCACTGATTGTCATTAAGAAAGAGATAGATATGTTCTTGATTAGTAAGGGGATTAAAAGTTGCGTGGAGAAGACAAGAGAATGTGATTGGGAAAACGTAAGGGCAACGATCAAATGGCAGAGCAGACTTAATGCTCCAAAGGCTCAATTCTGCTTCGATATCTTATGGTCATTGATCATAGATCATAGAATCCCTACAGTGAGGAAACAGGCCCTTTACCCCAAAAAGTCCACATTGCCCCACCCAGACCCATCCCTCATAACCCACCTAATGTACACATCCCTGAACACTACGGGTAATTTAGCATGGCCAATACACCTAGCTTGCACGTCTTTGGGCTGTGGGAGGAAACCAGAGCACCCGGAGGAAACCCACGCAGACACAGGGAGAACGTGCAAACTCCACACAGACAGTCGCCCGAGGGTGGTCTTATGGGATTGTGCAGAGGAAAGCTGCAGCAGCTAAATTCATGGCACCATGGGTTGGATTGTTGCACAATAGGGGAGGAAAAAGAAAAACAGGGCTATAGAGGTCGGGGATTCAATTATAAAGTAGACTGACAGGTATTTCTGTGGCCAGAAAAGAGACTCCAGGGTAGTATTTGCCTCTCTGGTGCCAGGATCAGGGATGTCACTGAACAGCTGCATGGTATTCTTAAGGGGGAGGGCTAACAAACAGAGATTGTGGTACACATCGGTACCAACAGGATGGAAAAGAAAAGGATGAGGTCCTGAAAGCAGATTTTAGAGAGCTAGGAAGAAAATTAAAGAACAGGACCCAAAAGGTTGCAATCTCATGTGCAAGTGAGTATAGGAATAGGAGGTAAGTCTAAATGAATGTGTGGTTGAAGAGATGATGCATGAGGGAGGGCTTTAGACTCTTGGGATAGTGGAACCAACTTTGGGGGTGGTGGGAGCTTTATAAGGCAGACAGATTGCATCTGAAGCAAATGGGACCACCATCCTTGCTGGGAGGATTGCTTATGCTACTGGGGAGGTTATAAACTAATTTGGCAGGAGGTGGGATCCACTGAGAACATTCAACAGGGGAATTGAAGGGCCAAAGTTAGAAGAGACAGCAAGTGAATCAGAAAGGCATAGACAGTATAAGTCAGTTAAGCCCTCAGCAAGGCTTTTGATAAAGATAAAAGCCTTTGGGATGCAAAGGAATTTGGCAAATTGAACCCACAATTGGTGGTGTGGCAGGGAGCAGAAGGTGATGGTTAAGTGGTGTTTTTCCGATTAGAAATCTCTGTCAGATGGGGTACCACAGGGGTCAGTATTGGGACCAACCAACAGACTGGATCTAAGCTATGCAGTCCAGTCATACCCAATCATGAATGGTGGTGCACGATTGAACAACTCACTGGAGGAGGAGGCTCCACAAATAATCTTAATGATATGGGAGCTCAGTACATTAGTGCAAAGGACTAGACTGAAACATTTGCCTCCATCTTCAGCTAGAAGTGCTGGTTGGATGATCTATCTCATTCTCCAACAGGGGGTACCCAGCATCACACATTCCCAGTTTTCAGCCAATTTGATTCACTTCACATATCAAGAGAAGATTGATGGTCCTGGATGTTGCAAAGGCTATGGGCCTGACAACATTCGGAAATAGTATTGAAGACTTGTATTCTGGACCCAGAACTGCCCTTGGCCAAACAGTACTGCCACATCATAGCAATGTGGAAAATTGCCCTGGTATGGCCAGTCCATGAAAAGCAGGAGAAAGTAACCCAGCCAATTACTGCCCTAAACGTCAACTCTCAGTAATCAGCAAATTGATGAAAGTGGTTATTTTTAGTACTATCAAGTGACACTTGCTCAATGTGAGTTCTGCCAGGGCAACACAGTCCATGACCATATAATAGCCTTGCTCCAAACAGACAGAAAAGAGTCAAAACTTCAGAGGTGAGATAAGAGTGATTGCCTTTGATATCAAGAAAGTATCTGACACGCTGTGGCATCCAGGAGCCCTAGCAAAACTGGAGTCAATGGGGATTGGGGCAAACTATTCACAGAATGGAATCATATCTAGTTTATAGAAAGATGGTTGTGGTTGTTGAAGGTCAGTCATCTCAGTTCCAGGACAATTCTGTAGGAATTCCTTAGGATAGTGTCCTAGGCCCAACTTCAACTGTTTCATCAATAACCTCTCCTTCAAGTCAAAATTGGGATGGCGGCCGATGATTGCAAATGTTCAGCACCATTTATGACTCCTCAGATAGTGAAGCAGTCCAAGTGCAAATGCAGAAAGACTCAGACAATGTCAAGGTTTAGGCTGACAAGGGGAAACTTACATTAGAGTCACACAGTTGCCAGGCAATGATCATCTCCAATAACAGAAAATCTAACCATCGCTCCTTGACATTAGATGGTACTACCATCATCCAATATTGCATTATCAAGATTTCAAGAGTTTACAATTCACCAGAAACTATCTTGGGTCAGTTGTACAAACACTGTAGCTAGAAGAAGGTTAAAAGCTGGAAATTCTGTGATGGGTAACTCACTGCTGTCTCCCCAAAGCCTGTACACGATCTACAAGACACAAGTCAGGCTTGTGAAGGAATACTCTGCATTGCCCGCATTTCCAACAACTCTTAATACCATCCAAGATAAAGGAGCCCCCTTGAGTGGAATATCATTTAAAACCTTCATCGTTCACTCCCTTGACCCTGGCAGCAGTGTGTACTATATACAGGCCCCTGGGACAATACCTTCCAAACCTGTGACAACTACCATTTTGAAGGACAAGAGCAGTACATAACGTGGGAACATCATCACCTGCAAGATCCCCTCCAAGACATTCACCAACCTGACTTGAAATTACATCTTTGTATCTTCATTGTTGCTGGAGCAATATCCTGGAATCCCTTCCTAACAGCATTGTGGGTGTCCCCCGACCCAAGGATGACAGTGGTTCAAGAAGGAAACTTACCTTTAACTTTTCTAGGACAATTAGACATGAGCCATAAGTTTGGGCTAGTAAACAATGCCTCCATCCCATAAATGAATATAAAAATATTCACATCTCTCAGCCAGAATCAGAAACTGGGGGATAAGTAGTTAATGAACAATTGCTTACGTTAAATGAATACATAATGCAGTATGAATTCAAAATATCTTTTTCAAAAGGTCAATCCATACCTCTTGATTCATTAATGCAGTGGCCAGCTTCTGCACAGAAGATGTCAGTAAAGACGTTCCCCTTATCACTTTGCTCATTGCTGCCAGAGACTGATGGATGCTTTGCACCAGGCGGATGGCATTGTATTGTTCCAAGGCGATGAATGACTGGATAGGAGAGCCCTGCTTCTCATTTGGCGGGGATATTTTTTGATGAATCAGTTGAGAGCCCTGGGAAGAAGAGAGAAACGTTAATAAAGAAAAGAGTCAAAAATATAAAACTGCTGATTGAATACTATTTTGTAAATAGTTTTCTATTTTGATAGAATATCATTTTTTTTCATAGAATCGCAGTCATAAAGTATGGAAACAGCCTCTTCAGTCCAACTAGTCCATGCTGACCATGTTCCCAACTAAACCAATCCCACATGCCTGCTTTTGGCCCATATTCCTCCAAATCATTCCTATTCATGTACTTATTCAAATGTATTTTAAACATTATAACTGTACCTGCATCCACCACTTCCTTTGACAGTCATTCCACACACTAGCCACTCTCTGTGTAAAAAAAAGTTGCCCATCATGTCCTATTTAAATCTTTCTCCTCTCACTTTAAAAATATGTCCCCTAGTTTTGAACTCTTCTATCTTAGGGAAAAGACTTTTGCTACTCATCTTATTAATGCCTCTCATGATTTTATAAACCTCTATAAGGTCACCCCTCAATCTCCTACGCTCCACTAAAAAAAAACCCAGCCGATCCAGCCTATTTTTATAACTCAAACCTCCATTCCCAGCACACCTTGGTCAATCTTTTCTGAACCCTCTCCAGTTTAACAATATCCTTCCTATAATAGGGCGATCAGAACTGCACAGTACTCCAGAAGAGACCTCACCAACGTCTTGTACAACCTGAACATGACGTCCCAACTCCTAAACTCAAAGGTCTCAGAAATGAAGGCAATCACGTTAAACGCCTTCTTAACCAGACGTAAATGGCTAGATATCAAGACAGTAAGAGCAAACTTAAAGTAGTAAGTCAATGGAGAGCAATGTCGGGCAGAGTGTAAGACCAATGTTTCATCACGTGCTTTCCACCTCACAGGGTGTGATAAAATTGTCTTCTGAAAGTCAGAAACATCTCAATTGCCCCAAATAGACTTTGAATCAGGTATCAGGAAATTATTTCACTGTAGGCAATTTAGAAAAGGTTCACTAGGGTGGTCCCTGGAATAGTGGGATTGTCTTACGAGTAAAGGCTAAACAGGTTGGGGACTCTACTCAGTGGAGTGCAGAAGAATGAAAGGTGATCTCATTGAACGTCGAGGAATCTTAAGAAGCTTGACAGACTAAATGCTTAGAGGATGTTACCTCTCATTGGAGAATCTAAGGCTGAAAGACATTGTCTTAGAATAAAGGGACACCAATTGAAGACTGGGATTAGGAGGAATTTCTTCTCTCAGAGGGTAGTGAGTCTTTGGAACTCCATGCCACAGAGAACTGTGGGGGCAGAATCCTTGGGTATATTTAATGCTCAGATAGATATATTCTCAACGATAGGGGAATCAATGCTTATGTGGAAAATGTAGGAAAGTGGACATGAGAAATGTGAGATTAGCCATAATCCTATTGAATATCTAGCTGAGCATGCTATCAGGGTCGAACGGCTTACTTACGTTCCTTTGGTTACATTTTCATTTCTTACACCAGATGTAGCCCTGTAATATTTTTCAAATTCCTTTTGAAAATTACTAATGAAACTCTGACCATCATAGTTTCAGGCTGTGAATTCCAGATTACAACTGAGTAAAAATATTCCTGATATTGGTTCTGGCTTTTTTGATAATTATCTTAAATTTATTTGCTACGTTACTGACACGTGTGCATTGGACCCAGTTTGTCCTTATTTATTGTTATTCTACCAAGGCCTCTCACAGTTTTGAAAATATATATTAAGTTTCCTTTTATACTGTTTTGCATAAAGGAACAATTCTAGCTTTCCCACATAAATGAGAGCCAGTGTTTCTGATTCCGTATTCTAGTAAATCTCTTCAGTTCTTTCTCCAAAACTTTGACAACATTCCTTTAGCATGGTGCACCAAATTGAACACAATGATCCAGTTGAAGTCACATCAGTGTAAGCATAAACCCAGCAATTACAGTCCAGTCAGTGAGGTGGTGAGAAAACTTTGAGAAACAGCTATCTGGGACAAAATTAAGTCATTTGGGCAAATATAAACTAATTAAAGAAAGCCAACATGGATTTACTAAAAGGAAGTTGCATTTAACAAAATTGACATTTTAATAAGTATCAGAGAGCGTTAGTGTAGTGTAAATGAATTTCCAAAAGTTATTTCATAAGATTATAAGAAATAGGAGCAGGACTAGATTAATTGGCGCTGTGAACCTGTTCTGTCATTCAATAAGAACGTAGCTGAATGTGATGTTAACTCCACTTTTTTGCTTGCCTTTGATAACTCTTGGCTCTGTTGTGGATTAAAAATCTGTTTAATTGATCCTTTAATGTATTCCATAAAACATAGGAGCAGAAGTAGGCCTTTGGTCCATTGAGTCCGCTCTGCCAATCAATGAGATCATGGCTGATCTGATTATACTCAACTCCATTTTCATCACATAAGTCTTGATTTCCCTACTCATTAGAAATCTGTCTATCTCAGCTCCAAATATACTTAATGATCCAGCTTTCTGTGATAAAGAATTTCACAAATTAACCACCCTCTGACAGAAATATTTCTCCTCATCTCTGTCTTAAAAGGGTAACACCCAACTCTGAGATTATGCCTTCTGATCCTAGACTCTCCAACTAGGGGAAACAACATCTTCACATCTATCCCATCAAGCCCTCTAAGATTCTTGTGTGTTACAAGGTCACTTCTCATTCTTCTAAACTCCAATTAAGTACCAGCCAACCTACTCAACTTCTCTTCATAAAAATATCCCTTGATACCCAGGATTAACCCAGTGAACCTTCTCTGGACTGCTTCCAATATTAGTTTATCTTTGAGTAGACAAGTGAACCAAAACTGTTCATACTATTACAGGTATTGTCTGACTGAATTGCCTTGTATAGTTGCATCAAGACCCCCTATTTTTTATACTCCATTCTCTTTGAAATGAAAGCCAATATTGTGTTTGCCTTTCCTATTTGCCTTCATACAACTGAGCAAGTTTAATGAGATTTGATTGCCCCCATGTCATAAAGTCTTGGGAATTGCTGAGAAATCTGTCAAATATGTCTTGATCACATTTGCTATTTGATGAATACGGTGGGTGTTCAATTGCATATTTACCACAACTTTATTCCTAGCTCCTGAAAATCTGAATGTAGGACTCTCAACTCTCTATATGCCATTGGTAGCAAAGTGTGCCACAACTTCTGGCTCATTTCCAACCCCATGCAGAATGGTTTGCACCCTCTACATGAAATACTTTACCCTGACCCCAGCGAGAGAATACCTAGGACCTCAAATGTAGTGTTCTATGGATTACTACTGGTACCACGTGCTAGTGTAAGTAGAAATAGGAAGATAAGGAGGATCAATGCATTGGTGCATGAGGGAAAGCTTCACATCTTTGGGACACTGGGACCAGTTCTGGGCAGGGAACAACTATTCAATAAGGACGAGTTGCAACTCCAGAGCTGGGACAAATATGCTCTCAACAAAGTTCACTGGTAGTTGGAGGGGGCTCAAATTAAGTTGGCAGGGAGTTGGCACTAGTGTATAAAAATAGAAAAGAGGAATATGGTGCATAAAGTAATGAGAGTATTGAGTAGTGTGGGACATGGGTCTTATAGCTATATGTTAATAGCTAGACTATGATTAGGAAGCTATCTGGATGGGTATATGAATAGCAAGGGTTTAGAGGGATGTCTGGTCGATGCAGATGAGTTGGACCGACGAGTCTGTTTCCCGATGAAACAGGCTCTGGTGAATCCAACTCACTGTGCATCTGTACATATGGTAACTTGTTACTAAATATACATCAGTTTGAACTAGTGCGGTGTGCAGCCCAGATCAGCTTTATTTATATATCTATATTTGTACAGATAATACTCAAGATGGAATTAATGTTGAATTAGAGAGGAGAAGATTAAGACTAAAATATAAAAACAGTTATAATGCATCTACATAAATATAAAAGTGAGATAAGTAAGATTGGTGAGCTATAGGGAAAAATAAGAAACATGATGTGAGCAATATTCATCGATACACAGTTTAGAAAAGTGAAAAAAAGGTGAGGTAGCAGTAATGACCATACATTGCCATGTTGGAAAGAAAGGATATCCTTGAAACAGCAAAGACAGAATTCATTTGATCAGAGCTAAGAAGCAAAATGTGGGTAGTCATATTACTTTGGAATGAGCTACTGGCTTCCAAATAAGCGAGAAAGAAATAGCAGAACTTGTGTAGGAAAATCACAGAAAAGTGCAAAAAACTATAGAGCAGTAATCCTGAAGAACATTCAATCACTCAAATATCAATTGGGAATAATCTTTGAGTAAAAGGGTAAGAGGGAGATGAATATTGGAGTGCATTAAGGAGAACTCTTTTAATCGCTATCTTCTCAATACAACCAAAAAGGAAGCATTGCTGGATCTGTTGCTGGGAAATGAGGGAGGTTGGGGTGGGGTCGGTTACGTTGATCAAACATCAGCAGGCTGACACTTGCATAAACATGATAATTCTATAGTATGTTGTACATTAGTAATGGATAAGAACAAGAAACAATCTAAAGCCAAAATTCTAAATTTGAAAAGGTCTAACTTCAATGAGATCAGAGAGAATCTAGCCAGGATAAAGTGGAATGAAAGACTGACATGAAAAACCAAAAGGGAGCCATCAGTAAAATCCCAACAGACTAGTAATATCCCTACAAGGGTGAAAGGGAATCGAAGCAAGCTCCTGAGAAGGACGAGGGAGTTAGAGAATATGATAAACCAAACAAGTGTGCAAAATACATGTGATGCATGTCCATGAATTCTTCAAGCAACAACCTGGCCAAATACAACAAGTTGAGAGGAATGTGAAGTAGAAAATAACAGTCGAACAGAGACAACAGAGACGACAGAATGGGAGTTAACATCTTTCTCAGATGTAGCTGACAGTAAGAGATGCAGTGGAGCCTTTATGGCAAAGAAGGTGATTTGTCCTGAAAGGCATAAGGCAAGGCTAGAATACTCAATTACTACTTTGTACCTGTGTTTACAAAAGAAGAGAATGCTGCCAAAACATTGGTAGAAGTGCAGATAGGGATAAAGGGAATAGATGGGGTGAAAAGTGATAGGAAGTATATAATTGAAAGGTTGTCAATGCTAAAAATGGAAACGTTGCCTGGTTCTATTCACGGGCATCCTAGGTTGCTAAAGAAAGTTGGAGTGTAAGGGCTTGACATAGTCTCCTAATCACCGAGACACAGGGGAGGTGCCAGGAGATTGGAGAGTGGCAAAAGTGACAGGTTCATTAAAGAAAGCTGGTAAGGACATTCAAAGAAATTACACGCCAGTCAGTAGAATATCTGAGATGGACTAAGTTTTACAAACAATGATCAGGGAAACAAATCACAGGTGCTCGGAGAGGCAAACGATAATCTTTGTGCTTGTAAAAGGTGGAATAAACTTGACTAATTGAGTTTTTTGATGCAGTAACAGAGAAGGTTAAGAACACTGTCAATGCTTTCCTTCAGGATTTTAAGAATGCATTTGACAAACCATCTTATAAAAGACTAGTTAATAAAACTGAAGTAAGTGAATGCTTCAGTGTGGATCAAAAAAATTGGTTTAAGGAGAAAAAGAGTCATGGTGACTTTCCAGCTGGAGCACGGTAGACAATGGTGATCCCAAAAGTTCAGTGCTAGCACCACTTTTATTAAATCACTAGGATATCAGAATATAGAATGAAATTTTAAATTTTGCTATGATACCAAACTTGGAGGAGTGGCTGACAATGAGGTTGATACCAATAAACTACAAGACACAAATAGGATGAGGCTGTTGGCCTGCTCGCCAAGCTGGCTGGTTAATGTACAGACATTTTGTCACCATGCTAGGTAACATCATCAGTGCGGCCTCCGATTAAGTGATGTTATTCCACTCCGCTTGGTATTTATCTGATCCAATCTGTTAAGTTGGGTTGTGTCATTTCCGGTTCTGTTCAGCATTGGTTTGTATACGGGGTCTAATTCCACATGTTTGCATTACGGGTTGAAAGCCAGCCTCTAGGAATTCCCGTGCATGTCTGTGGTTGGCTTGAACTAGGATGGTCACACTGTCCCAGTTAAATTGATGGCCTTCATTGTCCAAGTGCACTGAGATGAGGGAAAGTTTGTCGTGTCATTTGGCTGCTAGCTGGTGTTCGTGAATCCTGATGGCTAGTTTCCTTCCGGTCTGGCCAATGTAATGTTTGCTGCAGTCATTGCAAGGTATTTTGTAAACCACGTTGGTCCTGCATGTCATGGGTATGGGGTCATTGTTCCTTGTGAGTGTTTGTCATAGTGTGACAGTGGGTTTGTGTGCTACCATGATTCCTAGTGGTCGCAGGAGTCTCATTGTCAGTTCTGATATCATATTAGAACATATCAGAACTGACAACAAGACTCCTGCGAGCACTAGGCATCATGGTAGCACACTATGACAAATACTCACAAGGACCAAAGACACCATACCCATGACATGCAGGATCACTGTGGTTTACAAAATACCTTGCAATGTCTTGCAGCAAACATTACATTGGTCAGACTGAAAGGAAACTAGCCATCAGGATACACAAACACCAGCTAGCAGCCAAATGACACAACAAACTTTCCCTCATCTCAGGGCACTCGGACAATGAAGGCCATCAATTTAACTGGCACAATGTGACCATCCCAGCTCAAGCCAATCACAGACATGCACGGGAATTCCTAGAGGCCTGGTTTTCAACCCGTAACGCAATCAACTAACATGTGGAATTAGACCCTGTATACAAACCAATGCAGAACAGAACCGGAAATGACACAACCCAACTTAACAGACTGGATCAGATAAATACCAAGCGGAGTGGAATAACATCGCTTCATCGGAGACCACACTGATGATGTTATCTAGCATGGTGACGAAACGTCTGTACAATAACTAACCAGCTTGGCAAGCAAGCCAACAACCTCATCTACAACCCGAGCTACAAATCTTTGCAAGAACACAACAGAAATAAGATTGCAAAATGGGCATGCAAATGGCAGATGGAATTTAACACTACCAAGTATGAGGTGATGCATTTTGTCAGAAACAGTAGGAAAAAGCAATAGAGATTAACTCGTACAGTACTAAAAAGAGAACAGAGGCAGAGGTAATGGGCATTCATGTGCATAGATTATTCTTCATAATATACATGTATTCCATGTTCCCTATTTAACTGGTGTTGTGTATGAATGTATGTACTTTCCCTACAATGTTGCCATCATGTTTTTCTAGTCATCGTGTCTTGCTGTGCTACTTCCTACACTAGGAAGGAAATGAGTGCAATAATTCTATCTGCATTATATTCATTTTATTGGATGTTGTTGGTAAATAAACATCACTGACCATGAGAATGGTAAACAATATATGAAACATGTTAAATTCACAATGCAAGGGTTTACTACTTGGGATGCCTGAGACTTTGATGTCTCTTTGCTTGTCTTTACCAGTTCTTTTGGGTTCTGAGGAAATTCCAGACAATGATTTTCATTTGAACAGTAACTTACCTGATTAAGTTTCTTCCAGAGGTTGAGAATAGGAGACAATTCATTGGACCAAATATCTCTGTCAAACTTGCTGCCAGCTGTCATTGACCTGCTCAGAATCCGAAGCTGGGAAATTACCTGTAAGAGAGAATTGAGAGTTCGAATGTGATCAATTGTGAGCAACTAGATTCACTGGAATTACATTTCATTAATATTCTTTGTTTTTATTCATTTATATGGAATGAGCATCATTGGCACGATTTGCATTCATCATGAAGCATTAAATGCCTTTGAAGAAGTTGCTAATGTGTCATTTTCTTGAACTGCTACAGCCTACATGGTCTAGCTACACCTACAGTAGCCCTGAAGGGAGTTCTAGGATTTAGATCTAGTGACACTTCACCTCATGAAGTAGCAGCACTCCGAAAGCTTGCGATTTCAAATAAACATGTTAGTCTATAACCTGGTGTTGTGCGACTTCTGTGTTTGTCCATCCCAGCCCAATACCAGCACTTCCACATCATCGCTACCATTTGTAAACAGAGAAAAAGAGGGTTGAATATTTTGAGTCTGGTGTGAACTAAACTCGAAACATGAACTCTGTTTCTCTCGCCACAGATGCTGCTAGACCTACTGAGTTTCTGCAGTATTCGCTATGTTCATCTCCTAACCACCTTGTTCCCCTTGTCCTTCAACATGGCTGATGTCCTGGCTTTGAAAGGTACTCCAAATGGATCATTGGAAAGTTGCTGCAGTGCATCTTGTATATGGCACATATTGCTGCCACTGTGTACTTGGGTTATGGAGACAGTGGGTATTTAAGGTGATGCACATGAACATATATTTTAAACTCTTTCCAGATGCAAATTTGTGCACCTGATCCATCAAACAGAATTTAAGACTTCAATTCAAAATTACAATTTAGAATCATGCAGTATTATACCAATTTATTTTATTATTATTTCATTAGGAACTATTATTCAAGGCAAAATCAATTTTGGTCTACAGTGACTTCTTGAAATTCTAGGTTATAATTAGTGATTCCGATTTTATTTCACTCAAAATAATCTATTGTTTTGTTCATTTATCTGATCATGATTTTATTATATAGCATTTTAGAATACAATTAAATATATTTGAGGAAACAGTATTAACATTTAAATCGATAGTACCTAATTCAATAGTTAATGTAAATCACAGTCACAATTACTTGTTGCTTTTGTATCACTGTCCAAATAAGTCACTTAAAAACCATACTGGGATAATGTTCATAGTCTACAGGCCTTTTCTGCAAACAGCAATTCTTTGAGAAAATAACAGCCTCACATTTGGTTTTGACCAAGAGGAAATTGGTTGTTTTCTAGGCCTTCTTGAATCATATAATAAAGCAGTTAGTGGATTTAGCACCTAAAGAAAGCAATGACCCAAATCTAAGAAATTCTCAAAATGGATCACCTTACAATTAATCAACATTGCAATTTATTCAGTGGAACTTAGTTTAAACAGTCCTTATTGACATTCATGGGTCGTCTTCAAAAGCCTTTGAATTGATGTTAATTTATCCATCCATCCATTAATCAAGTAATTGTTTGAATTGTCAAGTGATTGTCAAAGTGGCTTTTCTGTTGCAAGGACTGTTGTTTATGACGTGATAAAGGGTAGCCTTTGCTACATGCCTGTTCCATGCATCTTCCTTCTTCTCCCAGTACAACAACATCCCCGATCTCCCAGCATGAAGTCAACCAGTGTCCCACACCCAGTCACTGTATACTGCTTCAGCCACATCAAAGTGCTATAGTCTGCAGCCAGATCCTCAAGGCCCCAGGCTGCTTGAAGATGCTGACTATGACTACCTAAAATGTCACATTGGAAGCCTTCCATCTCCAAAACAACTGCCACTAATTCGAACAAGCACTAAAATTGGTAAACATACAACCTAGACTAATGTATTAAATAATCCAGCAGTCACAGCAGTAACAGAAGCATATCTTGTTGTTATTGGATCTGCAATATTGCTATTAATCTAGACAAGAAGATCTTGTATAGATTACAAAATTAAGGATTCACAGATTGCAGCAGTTCAAGAAGGCAGCTCGCTACCACCTTCTCAAGGGCAACTAGGGATAGGCAAGAAATGCTGGCCCAACCAGCATCACCCACATTCCATGAGTGAATAAAGAAGAAATAAAAATCCATGTGAAATCCTTTAATGTACGATTTTTGATAATTCTTGCTAAATATTTGACACAAATTGAAAGGTTGCTGTATAATTCCTCTCTGTCCTGGATTTGGCACTGGTGTTAATATTTGTAGCCACTTGAGTGCAAGACACATGAGGTTTGAATGAAGGAAGATAATGAATGGATATTGCTGCAGACCGAAACTGTAAATTATCATATTAAAAGAACACTAATTTGTATACAACAGAAAAAATGTAATCAAGACTGAATGAACACTTACTAGTGATTTAGGTATAAACACTTTTGATGACATATTGGTATCTGAGGGTAAAAGTAATCTTTATTTTTGTGACGTGGCTGAAAATGCAGCTATGGATTTCAAAATAATCAAACATATACTTTTAAACTGAAATGCACAACACATGAATTAATCTGTCACCAACACAAAAATATAACAGCACATCGACTGCATTTCACTTATTATTGCAATAAATACATTGATGTTTCCCAATATATCCAAATAATTTTGAAATCTACATCTGACTACAATCCTATCTCAATAGTCAGTGGAAACATGGTTCTAAAATGAGCTGCACTGTTCAACTCGAGATAACAGCTGTCAGAAAAGTGTTTTATAAAACTATTTTGACTTGTTAGATTAGATTCCTAACATGTTACATTTAACTCGTTTCTTTTTATCCACAGGCTGTAGAAAGTTTTGCAGGAAAAAAACAAATGTTCTTTTGGTAAAATGACCAGGGTAACAACAGGACATGCCTACATACCAAACTAATCTATTGAATATCTCAATGGTCACAACCATAACAGAAACATTTCTTGACCTTCCTTGACTCACAACACTACTATTAATGTATACAAGAAGATCTTGTATAGATTAAGAAGTTAATGATATACAGAGGTAACATTTTGACAATATTAATTGTATCGCAGCTTTACAAATCTTGCCACTTCAACACTGGTAAAGAAAAGACCAGATGCAAAGATAATTGACCTCTCTTCATAGACATCATCAATCTGATGAGTATTTCCACAATTTTCTGTTTTAATTTCATGTACAAAGCTACCTACTTAATCCCAATCTCAGTAATGCAATCACCAACTGTGGCAGCATGAATTTACCATTTTTCTCACAATGCTCATTCTGAATGAGAAAATTTAGTGTCACTTAATTTGAAATAACGAAAATTTTGTGCTGTGCAATGACATTTGCTGGCAACAAGGTTGAGATGGCTTAAAATACATTTAATTAAGACTGAATGAAGAAAATATGCATTTATAAATTTCTTTCAAGTCCTCAGGATTTCATGAAGTGGTTCACTGCCACTTTGGAACTATATCATTGCTGTTGTGTGCGAAAACATGCAGTCAAATTGTTTGTAGCAAATTCTTACAAATAGCAATGAGATAAAATATGACATAATCTGTTTTGTTAATGTTGGTTGCATGATAAATGTTGGCCAATACATCAGGAGAGTGCTCCTGCTCTTCTTCAAATGTCATCTGGTATTTTGTACAGGCAAGCGAAGGTTCAATTTTACATCTCATCTGCAAGATGGCACCCAGAAAATACAGCATTCCCCTAGTACTGCACTAAAGTGTGAGCTTAAATTGTGTGCTCAAGTCAGGGATTGAAGCTTGAATTTACAATTTTCTAACTCAGAGCTGAGAATACCATCACCTCGACTGCATAAAGCAAATAAATAAGCAACTAATTATAAAATTTTGATTCCAAGATTTAGGTGTTCATGTGCCAACCACCAACATTCATGCACAAAGCATGTTGGCAAATGTTTAAATATGAAGACTAGAACAGCCACTGTGTTTATGTGGCAAGTTCAGTTGAGTGTCTGGCCAATCGTAACCCCCAGGATGTTGATAGTCGGGGATTCAGTAATAGTAACACCATTGAATGTCAAAGAGCAATGTTAGATTGTCTCTTATTGGAGATAGTCATTCCCTGTCATTTGGGTGGCATGAATGTTATTTGCTACTTTTCAGCTCAAGCCTAGATATTGTCCAGGTCTTATTGCATTTGAGCATGGGCTGTTTCAATATCTGTGGAGTCATAAATGGTGCTGAATATTGTACAATCATTGGCAAACATCCCCACTGCTGACCTTATGATGGAGGGAAGGTCATTGATGAAGCAGCTGAAGGTGGTTGGACTTAGGACACCACTCTGAGGAACTCCTGCAGAGATGTCCTGGAGCTGAGATGACTGAGGTCCAGCAACCACAACCACCTTTCTATGTGCCAGGTATGACTCCAACCAGCAGAGTTTGTCCCCTGATACCCATTGATTCCAGTTTTGCTGGGGTCCTTCATGCCACACTTGGATGAATGTGGCCTTGATGTCAAGGACTTTGACTCTCACCTCACCTCTTGAATTCAACTCTTGTCCATGTTTTAACCAAGGCTGTAATGAGGTCAGGAGCTGAGTGGCCCTGGTGGAACCCAAACTGGGCATCACTGAGCAGGTTATTGCTGAGCAGGTGTTGCTTGAAAGTACTGTTGATGACACCTTCCATTGCTTTACTGATGATCGAGTGTAGACTGGTAGGGCAGTAACTGGCTGGGTTGGTTTTGTCCTTGTTTTTGTATACAGGACATACTTGGGCTATTTTCCATATTGTTGGGTAGATCCCAGTGTTGTAACCGTACTGAAACAGCTTGATTGGTGAAGCTGCAAATTCACAAGCACAGGTCTTCAGTACTATTGCCATGCTATTGTCATCAGAGTCCATAGCCTTTGCCTCCAACCATTCCTTGCTATCACATGGAGTGAATCAAAATAGCTGGACTGGCATCTGTAATGGTGCGGACCATGGGAGAAGGCGGAGATGGATCATCCACTCAGCACTTCTGGCTGAAGATTCATGTGAATGCTTCAGCCTTATCTCTTGCATTGATATATTAGGCTCTTCCATCATTAAGGATGGGGATATTCATGGGCATCCTCTTCCAGGGAGTTGTTTAATCGTCTACCACCATTCACGACTGGATGCGATAGGATTGCAGAGCTTATGTCTGATCCGTTCGTTGTGGGATTGCTTAGCTCCATCTATCACTTGCTTCTTATGTTGTTTGTCATGAAAGTAGTCCTGTTTAATAGCTTCACCAGGGTGACACCTCATTTTTATATGTACTTGGTGCTGCTCTTGGCATACCCTCCTGCACTCATCATTGAACCAAGGCTGATACTTGAGTGGGGGATATACTGGGCCAAGAGGTTGTAGATTGTCCTGGAGTACAATTCTGCTGTTGTTGATGGCCTACAGCACCTCCTGGATTCCCAGTCATGAGTTGCCAGATATGATTAAAGTTTGTGCCATTTAAAACCATGACAATGACTCACAACATGATGTATTCTCAATGTGAAGATGGGACTTTGTCTCTGCAAGGACTGTACGATGGTCACTCTTACCAATGGTGTAATTGACAGATGCAACTGTGGCAGGCAAATTGGTGGGGGCGAGGTCAAATATATGTTGGTTTTCATTGGTTGCCTCACCATCTGTGGCAGATCCAGCCTAGCAGCCATGTTCTTTTAGGATCCAAAAATATTGACCAGTACAGCTGCTGCTGCCCAGCCACTCTTGGTGATGGACACGGAAATTTCCCGCCCATTGTACATTCCGAGCCCTTGATACCCTCAGTGCTTCCTCCGACTGCTGTTCAACATGGAGGAATACTCGTCCATCAGTTAAGGGAATATAGTAATTGGTAATCAGCAGGAGGTTTTCTTTACCATGTTTAACCCGATACCCTGAGATTTCATGGGGTCCAGAGTCATTGTTGAGGACCCCCAGGGCAATCCCTCCAGAATGTGCTCTGCTGGGTCAGGTGTGACAGGACAAATCCAGGGATGGTAATGGCAGTGTCTGGGACATTGTAAGGTATGATGCTACAATATGACAATATCAGGCTATTGCTTGACTCGTCTGTGACACAGCTTTCCCAAATTTGGCACCAGCCCCCAGGGGGACTTTGCAGAGTCAACAGGGCTGTTTTTGCCATTATTCCTTTTGGTGCCTATGCGGTTGCCAGGCAGTCCATCCATTTTTGTTTCTTTTCATTCTAACAATTAATACTTTAAGTGGCTTATTCTATACTGGGCTGCATTGAGCTAAAGCTGAAATGAATTTGCTCTCAACTTTATTCAGAGGAGAGTAAAGATCCAAAATCATTAAGTAGAGAAATCAAAGCAAAATATTAAATCAACCCTATAGCTATTAAATTGTATCTAATCACTGTTTTTCTAGTTTTCTTATGAAAGTGGCACATTTAATTGGACTGCTCAAAATTAGCACTGGGCAAGGCAGATAGAAGCAGCATGCTGGACAACATTTACAGATTTTTCAAGTTTCTTCCTTTTTTCTTAGTGACATTCAACTTCAAAAACCATTAGCTGAGATTTCATTTCAAATATTAGTTTTGACTTTTTTATTCATGCTAATTATCCATACATACTTACGTAATCTTGTATTTTTATGCATATTTATTCAACAATAGAAAGGTTTAATTATCTGATTCAAATCATGTCCATAAATTCCACCTGAAATTGTTTCTTTTCTTTATTTATCATGTATACAGTGAAATTAATTTTAGCAGACAATGGTAGTTCATTTACTACAGTCTCAGCATAACAAACCCTGTGATGGTCTCCCACTTTGCGAGATATCTTTCCCCTATAACCGAGGAAGAAAATGGATGCTCAAATCAAGTCATGCTAGTTTGCAGATCATCTTGTAGCTTTCTTTGTACATTATGGAAAATCCTAACAAGAAAGATAATAAACATCAAACCTGGATATTATTTTTTAAAAATTTCTTGGGAACATTTTGGGAAATATAAAATGTGAGAGAAATTAGATTCTATGAGCTTTTAAAAACAAAATCTTTAACAATATGTGGGGCTTGCTGGCCATTATAGAGTTGTAGAGACATACAGCATGGAAACAGACCCTTCGATCCACCCAGTCCATGACAACCATAATCCCAAACTTAACTAGTTCTACCTGCCTGCGCTTGGCCAATATCCCTCCAAACATTTCTTATTCATGTACTTATCTAAATGTCTTTTATACATTGTAACTGTACCCACATCCACCACTTCCTCTGGAAGTTCATTCCACACACAAGCCACTCTGTATAAAAATTCTGCTCTCATTGTCTTTTTTAAATCTTTCTCCTCCCTTAAAAATATGCCACCTAGTCTTGAAATTCCCCTCCCGAGGGAAAAGACACCTGCAATTCACCTTATCTATACCCCTCATGATTTTGTACATCTCCATAAGGTTACCTCTCATGCTCCTGTGAAAAAAATCCTCAGCCTATCCAGCCTCTCCTTATAACTCAAACCGTCTATTCCTAGCAACATCCTGGTAAATCTGTTCTGAACCCTCTCCAACCTTCCCTCCTTTAACAGGGAGACTAGAACTCGACACAGTACTCCAGAGGAGGCCACACCAATGTTCTGTAGAACCTCAACATAATGTCCCAACTTCTATACTCAAAGATCTGAGCAATGAAGACAAGCGTGCTAAATGCCATTACCACTTTATCTATATTTGATGCAAATTTCAAAGAATTATGTACATGAACCCCTAGGTCTCCCTGTTCTACAATTCTACCGAAGGCCTTACTTTTAATTGTGGAAATCTTGCCTTTGTTTTACCAAAATGCAATACCTCACATTTATCCAAATTCAACTCCATTTGCCACTCTTCAGCCCATTGATTCAATTGATCAAGATCTCTTTGTAATTTTAGGTAACATTTTTCACTGCCCACTATACCACTAATCTTGGTGACATCTGCAAACTTACTAACCATGCTTTCTATACTCTCATCTAAATTATTTGTATAAATGAAAAAAAAATTGGACCCAGTACTGATCTCTATAGAACACCTCCGGTTACACGCGTCCAATCTGCAAAACAACCCTCTCTTGCTCCTGCCATTAAGCCAATTTTGTATCCAATTGGCAAGCTCACCCTGAATCCCATGTGATCTAACATCTCAAATTGTCCTTGAGCAGGTGATGGTGACCACATTTGGAACCATTCCAGTTCTCTGTTGTAGGTACACGCACAGTGTTATTGGGAAGGGAACTTCCAATTTATGATGTTTGTAAGTTCTAACAATAAGTGGAAACATACACAGTCAATCTTGGAGGAAATCTGTTTTAAGTCAAGTTGTTTTCTTTATATGTGAGTCAGTACACCCTTAGCGATATTTGTGTAAGAAAATGCAAGAAGAATAGGAACAAAGCAAAAATTCAAACGTATAATTTCAGGACTGTCACATCAAACAAAAGTAAAAAGAAAATAAATAACTCGGAACCTCAACAATGAATTGACTTTTCTGGAGAAAATATCTGGCAATCTCTCCGAGTCGTGTGCCAGAGATTAAAACCAGTGAGGTGAACTGTTCAGATATGATATCAAGGCTTGAGGAACTCAATATGTGCTGCAAGATGACTTCACACAAATGAATGTATTTTAAAAGTGTTCCACCAACATTGCTCAAATCAGCACAGCCCTATCACTCACCTATTGAGACTCACAATCACTCAAAACTTGGACTATCATTCATATGCTACACCTCACCCATTTGCACTGTTGGAAGCATCACTGAGATCTCAGGGCTAGCACACTCAAGCTATTTAAGTGCAATAGCTAAATTAGCTAACCAGACTGAACAACACTTATTTACACGCTTCTCTATCTACTAAAATATTCAATAGTATACAACTGGACATAGAGCAACTAACCAGATAAGGACATGTGTGTCTGCCAAGCCTGACAAAGATGTGGAGGTGCTGGTGTGGGACTGGGGTGGACAAGGTCAGAAATCACATGACATCGGGTTATAGGCCAACAGGCTTATTTGAAAACACAAGCTTTCGGAGCCTCAGTCCTTCTTCAGATGTTAGTGAGAGAGGTAGTATCAGACACAGAATTTACAAGTAAAAGATCAAACGTTCACCCCATTGATGAGGATGTACTAAATAAACCTGAGATGCTATTAAATCTTTAATCAGTTAGAAGATTTTAATTGATTAATATGTATATGTAAATCCCTGAATTCCTTTCAAGTCACGGTCCTGAGAGAACTAAAGGTTTTATCAGTGTAAAGAAGAGGTGACATTCTAGGTCAGACAATGTATGCTAGCAGTGAGGCCTTGTTTAGAATCTGTTTGTGTTTTAGTTTGGAGTCAGACTGGTTTTATTTCTAAAGTGGGAATTTATAAATTGCCACATTGCTGGACTTTCTTTAAATTCCGTGCTTCTTGAACAAAATAAAATGTATCTGCAAGTACAAATTCACCTCACAGATTCATGTGTGTGTGTGTCTGTGCGCGCGCGTAAGAGAGAGTGAGTCTGTATGTGTATCAGAGAGGATCTTTGTGTCTGTGTGTGTGTGCGCATGAGAGAGAGAGAGTGCGCATGTGTGCGTGTGTGTGTGAGTGTATAGTGTGGTGGGGTCACTTGTAGTGTGACATGAACCCAAGATCCCGGTTGAGGCCATTCTCATGGGCACCGAACTTGGCTATTAGCCTCTGTTTGGTGACTCTGCATTGCTGTGTATCCTGAAGTCTACCTCGGAGGATGTTTATCTGAAGATCCGAGACCGAATGTCTTTCACCACTGAGGTGTTTCCCCACTGGGAGGGAACATTCCGGTCTGGCAATTGTTGCATGATGTCCATTTATCCATTATCGTACCACCTGCATGGTTTTACCAACGTACCATGCCCCCGAGGATCTTTGCCTGCAATGTATGAGATAGACAATGTTGGCCAAGTCACATGAGTATCTGCCGTGCATATGGTGGTGGTGTTCCCAAGTGTGATGGGAGTGTCCATGTCGAAGATTCGCCATGTCTAGCAGAGGTTGCCATGACAGGGTTGTATGGTGTTTTGGTCGATGTTTTGCTGCGAACAATGGTCTGTTTAAGATTTGGTGGTTGTTTGAAGGTGAGAAGTGAAGGCACAGGGAAGATCTTGGCGAGGTGCTCACTGTCATTGATAATACATTGAGGGCTGCCACGAACATGGCGTAGTTTCTCTACTCCTGTGAAGTACTGGACAACAACGGGTACGCTATAGGACGTAACCCGTGTCTGTCTTCTGAGGAGGTTATCACAGTTTTTCGCTGTGGCACGTCGGAACTGGTGATCAATGAGTTGAGCATCGTATCCTGTTCTTATGAGGGCGTCCTTCAACATCTTCAGGTGTCCGTTTTGTTCCTCCTCATCCAAACAGATCCGTGTATGTGTAGAGCTTGTCCGTAGGGGATGGATGTTTTAATAGGTTTCAGGTGGAAGCTAGAGAAGTGCAGCATCATGAGGTTATCGTAGGCTTGCGTTAGAGTGATGTACTGAGGTGTCTGTCCCTAATGGAAATGTTTGTGTCCAAGAATGAGACTGATTCTAAAGTGTAGTCCATTGTAAGTCTGAAGGTAGGATGAAACTTGTTGATATCGCTATGTAGTTGTTTCAGTGATTCCTTGCCATGAGTCCAAAGGAAGAAAATGATGTCAATGTATCTGGTGTATAGCATTGGTCAGAGGTTCTGTGCAAAGAATTATTGTCCAAACCTGTACATGAAAATGTTGGCATATTGGGAAACAAATCTGGTCCCCATGGCTGTTCCATGTGTCTGGATGAAGAACAGGTTGCTGAAGGTGAAGACATTGTGGTCAAGGATGAAGCAAAAGAGTTGTAGGATGGCGTCTGGAAATTGGCAGCTGTTGGTATTGAGTCCTGAGGCTGTTGCAGCGATGCCATCATTGTAGGGGATGCTGGTGTAGAGTGCCGAAATGTCCATTGTGACAAGGAATGTTCCTGGTTCGACTGGTCCGTGGGTGCTGAGTTTCCGCAAGAAATCTGTTATGCCGTGACAGAAGCTGGGGGTTCCTTGTACAATGAGTTTTAACATGCCCTCGACATAGCCAGAGAGGTTCTTACACAGTGTCCCATTGCCTGATACGATGGGATGACCAGGTGTGTTGTTGTGTATCTTGGAAGGCAGTGGAAGTCCCCCACGCAGGAAGTACGTAGATGAGACAAGGTAGTGCAAAACATAACCCAGGCACAACACAACGCCATCCATGCTCTCAAGACCTATCACAACATTGTTATCAAACCAGCAGGCAAAGGAGGAGCCATTGTCATACAGAATAGAAGGGACTACTGCAAAGAAGTGTACCGACAGCTGAACAACCAGGAACACTACTGACGACTGCCTGCCAATCCGATGAAAGAACACCCTCGTCAACTGAACAGACTGTTCAAGATTTTTGATCTAATCCTTCAGAGTACCCTACGCAGTCTCATCCCACGTACTTCCCACATAGGGGACTTCTACTGCCTTCCAAAGATACACAAAGCCAACACACCTGGACGTCACATTATATCAGGTAATGGGACTCTGTGTGAGAACCTCTCTGGTTATGTCAAGGGCATGTTAAAACGCATTGTACAGGGAACCCCCAGCTTCTGTCATGGCACAGTTTCTTACAGAAACTGAGCACCCATGCACCACTCGAACCAGAGGACTCCTCATCACAATGGATGTGTCGGCACTCTACACCAACATTCCCCCAACGATGATGGCATCGCTGCAACAGCCTCATTACTCAACCCCATCAGCTGCCAATTTACAGACACCATCCCTACAACTCATCCACTTCATCCTCGACCATGTCTTCACCTTTGACAACGAGTTCTTCATCCAGACACACGGAACAGCCATGGGGGCCAGATGGGGTGAATTTGTAATTGCAGACAAATTTTATTTTGTTCAAAAAGCACACAACTTATGGACAGTCCGTCAATGTGCCATTTTATAAATTCTCACTTTAGAAATAAAACCAGTCTGACTCCAAACTAAAACACAAACAGATTCTAAACAAGGCCTCACTGCTAGCATGCATTGTCTGACCTAGAATGTCACCCCTTCTTTACACTGATAAAACCTTTAGTTCTCTCAGGACTGTGACTTGAAAGGAATTCAGGGATTTACGTACACATATTAATCAATTAAAACCTTCTAACTGATTAAAGTTTTAACAGTATCTTAGGGTCGTTTGGTACATCCTCATCAATAGTGTGAATCTTTGATCTTTTCCTTGTAAATTCTGTATCTGATACTACCTCTCTACCTAACACCTGAAGAAGGACTGAGGCTCCGAAAGCTTGTGTTTTCAAATAAACCTGTTGGACTATAACCTGGTGTGCTGTGATTTCTAACTCTGGCCAAACCAGCAGACATTGATTATTATTGAGACTTCCATTGCTAAGGTGTTGGCCAGCAACTGGGCAGAAACTATTGAGGATGACACTATCATCATCACTCTAGCCTCCAATTTCTCAATCTCTAACTTCCACATTATCCTGCACGTCCAATTTATAAGATGCAGATGGCATACACATGCAGCTTATATTCTGCATTCATCACGCCCCTAAATTTCCATTCAATTTTAGCCTGCTCATTATTTATTTTGAAAACCACAGAACAGTGCAAATTGAAAGCATCGGAATGCTGAAACAGTCATACACTTTCAGTAGAGCTGGTGGACCATAATAGCCCATAAGTCATTCTTTCCTCCAGTAAAACAATTCACCAATTTAGGAACATGCTGAAGAATAAAAATAACTCTGGCTTTTAGCTGCCATGAACTGTTTAACCTTTCCTTCCACAAATATAGGGAGCTCAAGGATTTCTCCATCACTTCAGATTGTCACCATCCACTCAAATGCATCTCCCATTCTCCCTTCCCTTTTGAATCAACCAAAGGATATTTTCAATTATAGGAGCAGGAACTATTGCCGCAATTGTACAGATTATACCTCGAATACTCTGTGCAGTTTTGGTCTCCTTATCTCGGGGAAAGATGTTCTTCTGGATATGGAGGGAGTGCATCAAAAGATCACATGACTAATTCCTGGGATGGCAGGAATGAAGTATGAAGAGTGCCTGGATTGGTTAGGATATACAACAGATTTTAGAAGAATGAAGGGGGGATCTTATAAAATCCTGTACAATTCCAATAGTACTAGACAGGCTATTTGCAATAAAGGCGTTTCAATGGCTGGGGAATCCAGAACCAGGAGTCCTAGTCTAAAGATAAAGGGTAGGGTATTTAAGACTGAGATGAGGAGAAATTTCTTGACCCTGATGAGTCTGTGGAATTTTCTACCACAGAAAATGATTGAAGCCAAAACATTGAAATGTTTTTATGGAGGAGTCAGATATAGTTCTCAGGGATAAATAGTACGGGGAGAAAGCAGAAATAAAGTGCTGAGTTGGATGATCAATTAATAAACGATCATACTGAACGACAGAGCATGCACGAAGGACTGAATGGCCTACTTCTGCTCCTATTTTCGATGTTTCTATGTTTAAGTTCATCCTGACCAGGCAATGGCGGAACAGCATGGGAGAATTGAATTTCAATTAATTAAAACCTGGAGTAAAAGACTTATCTTAGTAACAATGATCTTCAGTCCTTACCAGTTTGGCTACAGGTAACTTCAAATACATAGTGATGCGGTTAACTTGTAGATGCCTTCTGAAATTTCCTAACAAGAAATTTATGCTTTCAAACTATCATAGGATACCTGAAGAATATAACTGAACACATCATCTAACATTAACTTAAGCACCCGATATAACACCCAGTAAATGCCGAAAAGTCCTCCCTAACATCCAAGGACTTGTGGCAGATTTTAACAAGGCTGTCCCATAAACAAGTGTGAAATCCACAGGAGACATTACGCCAAGTTTCCAAAAGATAGAAGTTTCCAAACCCCAGACCTTTACAACCTGGGAAGGATAAGTGATGCAGATGTATGGGAACACATTACCTCTAAGTTCCCCTCCAAGCTAAGTGCCATCCTGATTTGCAACAATATTACCTTTCCCTCATTGCCACTGGGTCAAAATACTCAAACTCCTTCGCTAACAGCACAATAAGTATACTTGCACCATATGGATTGCAGTGGCTCATAAGAACATGGTTCATCACCCCCTTGTTAACAGCAACTAGAGATGGGTGATAAATACCGGCTTGGCCAGAAACAATTATAACCCATGAATGGAGAATGAATGCTGTGACTGCACAATAAATTTTCAGTTACTTTGGAAATCCTGCTAGAAAGCCTGCGATTAATTCTAAGAAGCATGCAGATGATCAGAAACAAATTGGCAGAGTGCTTTGTATAGTTCAAGATCATCCTTTCTGAAAATGGTACACAAAAAAAAAGATGCAGAGTCTGCGTCCAGTGTTGTAACTTGCATTTAAGCAAAGTTGGAATCTATTCATTGAAGCAACAATCACCTCTGATTGCATGTCACACAAGTTCAGGCTGCTGCGTACATGCCTGTGGATTACAGTATGCCTCAGGGCTCACAGGGTGATACAGAGTCCAACAATCTCTCCTTCAAGGATTATTAGGATTGCTAAAGTACAGCCCCAATAAGAATGGCAATTAATTAAATGGGGTGCAAACATGCTCTCATTTTTCAGAAACTACCACCGTGTAAGTATACATGTTGTTGCCCATCACCCAACTTTGCTGCCATTCATCAATTTGCTGCAGTGCCTTCCAGGTGCTACCTGATATCATTTTCCAAGACCACTTACAGGATCCTACACTGAAAGTTGGCAGCCTTCCATCAGCCATGCGGCAACCACTGGTGGAGCACTGCGTGGGTGTGCTGGAACAGGCAAAGGCAAACAAACCATAGGTAAAGGTGTGTGCAAGGGTGATTTGTTGACTTTGTATGTGATATGGTACAATTCAGCTTCCAAATTTAGATCATAATGTTTGTAATAGTGATTGTTTTTGTTTTTGCATTGTAGGTAATCATACGCTATAATCACCAGGGACAGCAGTAACGTCTGAGATTGTTGATGAATGAGAAATTGGTGTTGCAGTCAATGGTATTGTACTTGATGAATTTTTCATGGATAAGCCAGCAGTCTAGATTGACTCTTCCTCCTATTTAGACTCCTTGTCCTCAGCTGCTCACTGTGTATATGGTGGCAAGGGCTGTCCTTTTCATTGTGGCAAGGTTGTGCAGTAGACCCTCAGAATTTGGCATTCATTCTGCTAACACTACATGCTTCCTCCAGCATCATCTAGGCAGTAGAATTGCCAGTGATCTGTTCTTCCACGTAGCTTCAGGTAGAATGACTTTTATTATATGTATTATGCACAGTTTGTGCACCAGAGTTATCAGCCTTGTGGTCAGTGGATAGCCCTGATACCAAACACTAAAGTTTCGGTCTGCCACAGTGATTCAAATGCAGCCAGCACAATAGGATGAAGGCATCATGGCTGCTGCCAGTAAATTGGACACTGACTTACATGACATACTGAGTATGGTCATGCGCCAGCTGACATTGAGGGAATAGACTCCTTCTCAGTTCAACCAAAGGATAAAGCTGACACACAACACCAGGAACACAATGTGCACAGCAACATGCAACTTGGGGAAGTGTGCAATCCTAACAAACCACACACACACTGTGTTAACTGTTCTCTGGCTGGGGAGAATAAATGTACCCAGTTTCCCTCAAATACAGTCAAGTGACCTCTCATATGCCACTGTGGAAGGCAAACTGGAAGATATTGCAAACATTTCCAACTCTACGAGAAGAAGCCAGATGAATACAAAATCATTGTCAAGGTCACACTGGCAATGCTGTTCTGAGGTTACAGTTGTAACAGCAGGAAATGCTAGCTTTCAGTGTTGTTGTGGTTAGTGAAGCACAGACATTGGAAAGTTAGTTAAATATGAAATAAATTATTTCTAGCACAATTGATTATTAGTTATGACCCATGAAATAAATATAGTTAACAAAGTAAATACTTCCACAAACTTTACCCAAATAATTTATTGCCATAAGTTATACAGTGGCAGTAAGACATGTAACATGCAATTCAAAGGATGAATAGGTGCTATTTAAAGATTACATTGAATTTGTTTTAGTTAATGTTCAAACAAGAGTGTGCAAAATTGTTGTTAATGTGAAGTATACTGAACACTTGTGCTCTTTTCATTCCCAGACCTTCACATATGAATGCAAAACAGATTTTATGTGTGACCCAGTAATCAATATTTTCATGCTAATTCTCCCAGGCTGCATGTCAAATTGAAAGGTTTTAAAAAGACAAAATTTTATTAATAAACTCAATTATATAACATAGCACTCTGCAATTTATATTCAGACTATTAATTCCAAAAATAACAGTACTGGGCATCTACATCTGGCGCATGTTAGTGTCTAACACAGCATGAATTATTTTGTCTTGGACTCAGCAGCTTTCACTCTACTGCAGAATTCTTGATTTCAGCCACGTACTCTGAGAGGCACAATCTGTACAATTAATGTATTCAGGTACTGTGGCTGGTTGAAATACAGCAGCAGGCAACCCAGGGGATTTATTCTTTGGTGCACAGGAGAAGCAAAGGTTACTGAAGGCTATCCTCTCTACTGCACTGCAGCACATACCTGCATCTACTCCACTGCAGGTCAATGATCAAAAAGCACAACTTATTTCTCGAATTATCTGCATTACTGAAAAAATTGGATTCAACAAGGGACTTACAGATAAGTTTATGACATAAATAACAGGTTGAATTAATGCATAGCAATACAAAATCCAGTGTCAACTTTGAACACATCTTCTGGTTAACCTTCAGTCATGTTTTAACAAGCATCAAAAGAAAATATCATCTCTTAAGTATTAATTTTAACTAACCATATTTTCACCCAAGCTCAGATACATCAATCTAGCCAAATGCGACAGGCAGCATTAACTTTTACACTTCGAGGCGACATTACTCTTCATAAATACGCAGACATATGTGATTATATAGGAAAAAAGATGGGTTTTCCTTGAACCCCCATATATTTACATTGATTATTTAGTTGCATTTTGCAATCAGTTACAAAGAGGCATCAATAAAATATGGGAACAGATAGCAATTGATGATTTAAATGCTCTTTTCAGGTGGTTGCAGGAGCCATGGTCTGAAACAGGATAATCTATCCGACTGTCACTCCAATTGATAACTCATTAGCCCATTATAATTTGCAACTACCAGTCTATCATCAATCAGGTTGCCTGGTCTCACGCTGTTCCTGCTGCTTTATATAATAAGCATGCATCTCAGGTGTCAGACCTGGATAGGTCTTGATCCAGACTTTGCAGCTCTTACACTTGCTGGGACATATTATCTGATAAACCATAGAACTGCGGATGCTGGAAATCTGAAACCAAACTAGAAATTCCTGGTCTGGCAGAATCTGTGGAGAGAAAGGAGAGTTAATGTTTGGGTCCAGCAAATCTTCTTCAGAAGAAACGTTACTGGACCCAAAAGGTTAACTCTGCTTTCTTCCTACAGATGTTGCCAGATCTGCTGTGTTTCTCCAGCAATTTCTGTTTTTATTTCACATTCTTAGATCCGAGTTTATTTGCAAATCATATTCTAATTGTCAGCCATGGCTCAATTGATCTGAGGTATAAGGTTCTGGATTCCTGTTGCCGTTCAGAGCTGCAGCATAAATATTATGCTGATAATTCAGGGCAGTATTGAGGGAGTGCTGCATAGTTGAAGGTGACACCCTTCAAACAAAGTGTTAAACTGAGACCACATATGCTTGCTTAGGAGAATATGTATGATGTTACAGCGCTAATTTCAAAGAAGAGCTGAGAAGTTATTCCTGGTGTCGTAGCCAATACTCATCTTTCAACCAACATCACAGAAGACATAATATGGTAATTGTCACATTGTTGTTTGTTGGAATTGGCTCCACATAAATTGGCTGCTGCATTTTCTACATTAGAAATGTGGCTACACTTCATAAGAACTTCACTGTACTGTAAAGTACTTGGCATGGTTATGCTAGCATTTCTTTTTTCTTCGTAAGACTGCATTAGCATCACACCTTCCACAGAAAATACATTAATTATTTAGCTGATACACTGTAACTATGGAATAATATATTATTTAAAGGTTTTTGCAAATTTTAAGATAATTTTATTTAAATGATGGACCATATTTATAGAATGACTCCGTCACAAACCATAAAGGAATTATAAATGAAAAAAGCAATTTTGGCTCTTCATATACAAAATCTTAACCTCCACTACCTTACACCAAACACATTCCAAGTGTTGATTACTCTTTGCTTGAAGTTACTCTCCTGGACATCTGTATTAAATATTAATGAGTTTTAACTTAAGATCCTTGGTTTAATAACCTGTTACTTCTTGAAGAATAATTGGTTTCCATGGTATTTCAAAATTTGGTCCCAAGAAACCCCATGTCACCTCAAGTTGCCTTGTGGATGGAAAAGCTAAATATGGGTGAAACAATTAACTGGGAAGTGAGAGATTCTACAATGGAGGTTGAGTTGGAAAGACCATAGATTCCATGGTTCCACATTTATGCAGGAAGTAAGGCAAGTCCACTTCTAGTTTGGCAGTTAAGAAGACTGAGAATTCATACAAAGTGAAAACAAACAAGGCTCTCTTCAAATGGAACAGTATTCGGTCAGGCAGTTTAAATAAATCCAATTACCCTGAACTCAAAATGTTAACTCTGTTTTCTCTCCACAGATGTTGCTAGAACTGCTGAGTTTCTTTAGCAATTTGTTTTTATTAAGGAATTTTGGGTCTGGATTCCACTTACCAATTTTAAAAAGTCTCTAAGAATCCGCAAATACCTGTGCCTGTTACTGTTTGTCTTATACAGCTGAGAAGATCAGAACACTGAAGCCAAGGTGAGGAAAGGATTGGAAATTATCCCATGCCCATTGCTGCTGTTGAAGTAGTGGCAGAGGTCCCCCAACCGCACCCAGATGATTAAGGAGTGAGAGAAGGGAGTCTCTGGGGATTTTGTACTATTATAACTGTAATGACCCAAACAAAAAAGGGTTGATAGATGTGTCCCTTATCTGTGGTAATTACGTTTAGGGTCTTTAGACGGAATATGGTTGCTGTTAAATGCAACTTGAGGTCTGAAATGATTGGATGGGAAAGTGAGGCGTTATGCCATTGGAGGCCGAATTGGAAAGACTGAGAGATGGCTCATGACCCCATATTACTGTGGGAAGAGAGTGAGTGCTGGTAACTCTATGGGGTTTCTTGTACTGGCTGGTTGAAGTGAAATCTACTTTTTTGTTTGAAATAATCTGCTCCTGACTAATAATGGAATTATATTTATGTGAGTTGGTTTGTTTAAGAAATGAAGCTTTTGTTCAGTGGTTATCTTTCAGTTGGCATCATGGGATTTCTTTTTAAGAAATTATTGATCTCCACAAGGATCACAACACAAATCAATGTGTTACCAGATATAGCTGGAAACAAAAAGATAGTCCAACACATGTACGGCTGCAGCAGGATAAAATGAAAATTGTTGGAACACACAGTACAATAGTCAGGATAAAAAGCAAGGAAAAAAGGTTAACCATTCAGATACTGATTACTCTGCTGTACATTTCACGTACTTTTGTTACTTTATTTTCCTTCTGAATCCCAGCATTCATTAGTTTCTTTATATGCAAATAAATAAATTGTAGTTTTTTGATTGTTCCTTTCTGTTTATTTTTTATTTTTAGTTAGAGGTAAAAAATGTGTTCAGCATTTAGATCTTTAGTTCTGCTATGGAGTTTATATATTGCTTATTTACTTTGGTTGGGATACTCTAGACTTGGTTGGCTAATGTCTATTATTTATGGATATACTGTACGAAACTCTTCAATTTATGTATAGGGAGGTGGGTTAGGGACATTGGAAACAGGAACAGGTGTAGGCCAATCAGCCCCTTAAACCTGCTGTACAATTCAACTAGATCATTGCTAATCTTCCACCATACAGTACGAAAACTAATGCGTTAGGGGAAGACTCTGTAGTGCTAACACCTTTGATTGATAATGGTGGTGGACAACCAGACAACCAGCACAGAGTTCAAACATGGAAGAGTCTATCTTGTTGTAAAGGCCTTTTTTTTTGTATTTTTGATTTTGAGCTAAATGGGGAAACAAACTACATTAAAAACCAAGAATCACTGAAAGATAGCTGCACTTTTTGAAAGCATGTAACCTGATACTCATTCAGTGCTGGGGGGAAATTTTACAGATAAGCTGGAACCAGGATCAGAGGTTGCAAATGGATATTCAGTTGTCGACAAGTAGTTGGAGTTCTAAAGAACAGTCATACTGGACTCAAAATGTTAATTTTGTTTCACTCTCCACGGATCCTGCCGGACCTGTTAGGTTCTCCAGCACTTTGTTTGTATTTCAAACTCTGTACTATTTTGCTTTTATTTGTTAATCTATTTTTCCTTCAGCAGTTGCTATAAGCTATAACTTGTAGCTAATAAGTCAGCGACTTTTATAAATGTAAACCAGTCATCCTATGCCTCCTGGAAACCAGCAAAAGCATCCAGAGAAGGAAGATTGAGAACCAACATTCCAAGCAACACAAGAATCATCTCAGCTAACCCTGTGGGCAGAAACCATTGAACTGCCAACCCCATCCTTCCCTCTGCCCATAATGCCCAGGGTATTTACCCATCTATGCCTGTCTGTATATAAATGCAGGGGAGACTTTATAAGTGGGTTAGAATTTTAACTAGTAGATTTATGTACCAATAGTTCATACCTGTTTACCTGTAGCTGAAGGCTACTTATTTATAATAAATTATAATTCTTGTTAAGTACAGAATCCTGATCTGTGCTTTCTATTAACCTGGGTCTGAAAATCAAGTAAATTAGTAAATTCTGCATATGTGTTAAAATCTTTCATTTCTGTGACAAGTCTGGGAATTGTGGGGCATGATATTCAGCATGCTACCCCAGTGAGGCATAACAAAATTTGGGATTTTTGTCTGGATTGTAATGAAACGGAGGCAATGAGGATTTGGGTATGATTTTAGTCAGGTGAAGAAAAACACCAGCTTCTGTACTATATTTAAAGCATAGCATTGGAAACACTAAAGGATTCCCTGCAAGTGGCAGACTTGTCCTTGGCAGTCTTAAGGGAACTTTCAAAGACCAAGTAGATTTACTTGGTGGGTAAACTGGAGATAGTATTGCCTTGTAGAGCCTATGTAGAGATACTTCAGGGACTAGCACTGCATTTGGGATTACATGAAATACAAGAGAATCCAGATACACCAGGTAGTGAAACATCAAAGTCAAGTAATACTTGGCTACATTAAAGTAGATTGAACTTGAAGAAACTAGAGGTGGCAGAAATAGAGAAAAAGTAAGAGAATATTAACGCAAGCTTAAAAGAATGCAGTTGAAATTGGTTATATCAAACGCTGATGCTAGCTCTGATGTTGAGAATCTGAATGATAATTTCAAGTCCAGAAATGAAATGTTTAAGCTTGCACAAGACCTACCAAAATTGAGGAAAAGGATTTGGAAGCTTTCTTCATGTCATTTGAGAAAATGGTAGACAAATGAATTGGGCAAAACACGACCAGACATGGCCCATGCGGTGTAAATTAACAGGCAAAGCAGAGGAAGTTCTTGCTTCACTGTAAGAGGCCATTTCTCGAGATTATTGCATTCTGAAAAAGAATCTGTACTGACTGCACAAGAGTTAGTGATAAGGCGGATAGGCAAAGGGTCTGGAATATAAGTAAACAGCTTGGGCAACCAAGATTGAATTTTAAAGTATTAAGCAAAATAATTTTGACAAATGGATATGAGCATCACAGACTGAAATAGGTGTGATGCTTTTAGAGAGATTTTTCTCTTGGAGGAATTTACAAACTCACTATAGTCCGAGGTAAGAACTCATGCAAAGGAGCAAAGGGTTGCAACATTTTTGTATTCACTCACAGGATGTGGGTGTTGCTGGCTGGCCAGCATTTATTGCTCATCCCTAAATGCCTTTGAACTGGACGGTGAGAAGTGAGTGAGTGAGTGAGAGCTAGTGAGAAAGAGTGAATGAGACACGGTGAGTGACAGACAGTGAGTGTAAGAGAGAGTGTGAGACAGAGGGTGAGAGAGAGGGTGAGAGAGAGGGTGTGAGAGAGGGTGTGAGAGAGGGTGAGAGTATGCACGAGAACGGGAGAATGTGAGGTAGTGAGAGAGAGAGACTGTGAGACACCTTGAGGCAGTGAGAATGAGGGAGTGAGAGCGAGTGAGAGTGCAAGAGAGTGAGTGAGAGATAGTCTGTGAGACAGTGTGAGACAGTAAGAGTGAGTGACAGAGAGAGATAGTGAGACGGGGAGAGTAAGAGAGAGTGAGTGAGTGAGAGTGAGAAATTGAAAGAGTTATTCACACCTCACAGAATCCCTACAGTGTGGAAACAGGCCCTTCGCCCCAACAAGTCCACATTGACCCTCACAGCATCCCACCCAGACCCATCCCTCATAACCCACCTATTTTACATGTCTCTCAACACTATGGGCATATCTTTGGACTGTGGGAAGAAACTGGAGCACCTGGAGGAAACCCACGCAGACACAGGAAGAATGTGCAAACTCCTCTCAGACAGTTGCCCGAGGGTGGAATCGAACCTGGGTCCCTGGCACTGTGGGGCAGTAGTGCTAATCATTGAACCACCGTGACAGCGAGTGTGAGAGAGTGCGCACGAGAGTGTGCGTGAGACAGAGTCTTAAGTGAAATAGAGAATGAGTGAGAGGGTGTGTGAAAAAGAGTGAGTGTGACCATGAGTGATAGTGAGTGAGAGACAGAGCACAAGAAAGCATGAGATAGTGTGTGTGACCGAGTGACAGAGAGAGTGAAAGTGAGCGAGACAGAAAGTGAGACAGTGTGAATCAGAGTGTGAGAGAGTTATGTGAGAGGGAGTGTGAGACAGAGTGTGAGAGGGGGTGTGAGAGGGGGTGTGAGAGGGGGTGTGAGGGGGGGTGTGAGACGGGGTGTGAGACGAGGTGTGAGACGGGGTGTGAGAGAGAGTGTGTGTCTGTAAGTGTGAATGTGAGTGAGTGAGTTATGGAGAGGGTTTTGGAGTTGGGGATAGACTTCCAGCCATGATCTCAAAGAAAGATGGAACAGGTTCATGATGCTGTAGGATCTACTTCTGCTCTTATTTCTGAAGCTATTAGGCTAAACATTGGGAAGAAAATTTGCTAGTTCACATCCTCTATCAGACTTAAACATCCATCATCAAGAGTGGATTGGCAGCACCACCACTGCCATAGCTGTCAGAATGCATTGTCAACAGGTTGTAAGAAGCATACAGAAATTAAGAATCTGCTCAACTAGATTATCATCTATATACTTAGCCGTTAACACTCTATGAATTATTGGTAGGAGTACCCTAAGTACCATTTTAACATTGGGGATTCCCATTATTCTGGCCTTATACCATACTATGTAGAAAAAATGCTGAACAGATCTAGGAGCTCCAAATTGCACAACAAGAGGCTCTGCAAGCCATTAACAGCCATAGGATTGTATTCCACCTCAATTAAGATATAAAGTGCCTACCATTAATAGTGCAAATAACTGAAAACCCATTGGGTGATATATAATCACCATTTACTTACTATTTAAATATGCCTGCTATGTTTAGGCAAGTATTCCAAACCCTCATCCTTTCCAATGAAATATCCTTAAAGTGTCTGGGGAAAGCTAAGAACTGACATAATAACTGTTGGAATTTTCTTTTGCATTCTACAGGAATTGCACAAGCTTTCAAACTTAACTGCAGTGGAAAATGTATAATGACATCTTGAGTTAATTCAGGGATTGCTGAAATTAAAAATGTTAAACTGCTTCATGAAAAACAAGACTATTGTATGTTTTTGGATGTTTTCTCTGATGTGTTTCACAGTCTTTAGCTACAATTGTGGCCAGAATTTTACTGATTCCCATATAGTGGACTAGGACAGCAGTAGAATAGTAGGGAGCTGTAGTGATTGTAATGAGGTCAGCCAGCTCATAGAATATGAGTTCCCTGATTGGGGTTGTTGACCTGATCCAATCAGGGAGCCCTGACCGACAGATATGCATGTGTAAATAAAGGGTGACAGGATACCAGCCTCTGTGGAGCTATTTCAGAAGCTTACCAATGTGATCTCACCAAAGGAACATTTTCCAATGGTGGAGTTGGATGCAGAATGGCTGCCCACTTTAAAGTGTTAAATTAAAGAATGACCCTTTCAATTATAATTTAGGGAGACCAATCAGGAAAACACAGTTGATAAGGATTTTCAGGGCATAATCCTGTGTTAAAAATACATACTTTTTTTTGGTCACGTTACTGAATCGCACATGGAATTGCTCAGGGTTCATTGGTTAAAACAGTACATTTCCTATGGAGCTGGAAACATTAACAGGAGATCTGGTCTGGGAATCTATGGAGGTGAAACATGATGTGGGGAGGTGAGCTCAATGATGGATCCCTGATTCCAAAGTTGATCAGTGAGAAATGAAGGAAGGTTTGATTACAACAGCACTGGGGAAGAGGATGGGGAATGAAGACATTCTAAAGTTAATCACACATGTTAGTAACTTTCTCATATATCCCTGTAAACATCAAAGTTATGGTTAGTGTCCTGAAAGTGTATCTCTGTGATCGTCTCCCTTGGATGACTATTTCTTGTCAATTAACCAGAGCATAGAACCAAGATGGAATTCGCAACAATAACTTCTTAAAATCAAGTAAAAATCTAAACTAATTACCTGGTTACTGAAAATGCGTTGTGATGATCGTTCTATGTTGGCAGGTAAACCAAAATATGCAGGTTTGTCATCTTCTGGTAAATGAGTAATAATGGCACGGTAATCCTACAACAGATAGATACAAAGAATGGATATTCATTATCCAAGAATAAATTTCAAGGCATTAAACCTAACTGCATTATATAAGTTCTATATGGATGCATAAATAAGGACAACAGTCATTTAATGGCCCCTAGAGGTTGCCTGCACTCAACACTATGATGTCCGATCTTCTCCCTCAATACCTATGTCCCTTAACTTCCTGAGTATTGAAAAAGCTATTGGACTTTGTTTTGAATTTCTGACATTCTTATTACTTATGTTCTTATGTCTTCTATCTGCTTGTTTTCCAAACAAGCCATCCATTCTGTGAACATTCTGATAGCTTCTTATGCAATAGGTAAATCATAAGATTTTGAAAGTCCGTGTCGACAGCATCCATAAGCATTCACATGATTATCATTTTGGTGACTCTCTCAGAAAAATCAACTGGCTCAATCAAGAAGCAATCAGTCAAGTTCTGGTGGTTTAGCATGCAGGTAGTCTTTTGATGTAGCTTCATCAGGTTGGCACCACATTTTGAAGTATGCCTGATGCAACTACTGGAGAAAGTTTTAAACTGTTTTAGCAGTTCAAGTACACAGGGCTGAAAAACATCCTAAGCTTTTCTTAAAGTTCGATGAAAAAAAGTCAGCGAGTTATCATGTTTGTGTGCCTCAAGAAAGGACAATAATGGAAAATCATCCACTGAATTTGTAGAATTTTGTCCAAAAGGCACAGTTTGTCACCTCATCAATTAAATAAGAAATTAAAGGATAAAGATGGAAGTGATACTTCACCCGGGTTGAATAACTGTAAAGGATATTGATGAGATAAAGGGTTGAATCTGTCTTTTTGATGCTGAAGACAAGATTTTTCCAATTTGTCATATATATAAACATAGCTTTGTTTCTTTTTCTCTTTCACATAATAATGTAATGGTTATGTAATTATGCTCTTTTGTTAAATGTATATTGACATCGTCTTGTGAACATGTTCAGTGACCAACCACAGCAGTAAACAAACTGCAATAATAAAAATTATGATCTATCAAGCCACGTCTGGCTCTGGAATATGACCTATCCAGTATTTCTGTCAGCTGTGAGCATAGGACAATGAGATTAGAGATTGTGGTGTAATGTAATTCTGCTGTTGCAGATGGTTCACAGTGCCTTAGGGAATACAGTTTTGACCGACTCAATTTGCTCCCAATCTATGCAATTTATCACACAGCTTAATGAAAGTTGTTCTCACAGGACTTTGTCTCCACAAAATGTGTGCAGCTGTCATTCCTACTAATACAGTCTTGTCTAGATTTATCTGCAGCAGTTAGATTGATGAGGATGAAGTCAAATAAGTTTCTCCAAGTTCCACAAACCCAGTCTGGCAGCTGCTAGCCAGCTCAGTTACTTGTGGTGCTACCAAGCCACTCTTGGTGTTGGACATTGACGTCTCCAACCCGGAATACATTCTGGGTTCTTGCTACCCTCCCAGGGTTTATTTCAAGTGGTGTTTAACGCAGAGGACTGTGGCATCATGAGCTGAGGGTGGGCAGTCAGTGGTAATCAGCAGCAGTTTCTTGCTTATGGCATTCTACCAATCTGCTGCCACGTCTCATGAACATATCTGCTGGTGGGACAGGATATACTCAGGAAAATGATGGAGAAGCTGGGAACAGTGAACGAAAGGTATAATTTTGTAAATATGACTACATTGGGCCATTGCTTGACTAGTCTGTGTAACACCTCCTCCACATTTATCCATTTCTTTTAATACACTTGAGTATACACAAGTCCATGTGATTGTCCATCTGTTTTTTAAAAGTATCAAGTTCTTGAAAAGTTTACATTAAATGCAATAAGTTTTTAGATTCCATTGTACCATTGATATTTTGTTTTGATTCTTCATTATGCAAATAGATAAAAAGCACTTGTTTAGCAAGACAGCTGTCATTTCTTTATTTCCAATTATGGTTTTGTCAGGTCATATTTTGGAGATGAAAGCAAGAGATCTTAGACATGGATAGGATATGTATTTGTTAAACTCAGCACAGGATTAAGCAGGGCTCCAAATATGCTAAACAGACTGACTATTCCTGAGACAGTGATTAGTTAGTGGGAGAAGGCAGGTGAATGACAGCAAGTAAATTGCTCATTTGGAAAGCTGATACAGACACGACGAGCTGAATGACAATAATGCTGTGATTCAGTGAGGAGGGGCTGTCATCAGTTATGGTGGTGTTTTCTTTGCAGTTACTCAGCTGGTGGAATTTAGATGTTGAAGCAAAATCAGATGACACAGAGGTAACTGGTAGCAGTGATAAGGAGACAGAGCTGAAAAAATACGAGAAATTGAAGGTCTTCTGGAACTGGTGGGAATGATTGCTTAAACATGGAAGAAAGACAGCTGTGCAGTAAACTGACAGAGGTGTAAATTTTAGTATGTGTAAGGAATGGGGAGGCAATGGCCTAGTGGTATTATTGTTGGACTGTTAATCCAGAGACCCAGATAAAGTTCTGGGGATCTGGGTTCGAATCCCACCATGGCAGATAGTGGAATTTGAATCTAATAAATATCTGGAATTAAGAGTCTAATGATGACCATGAATCCATTGTCGATTGTTGGAAAAACATGTGGTTCACTAATGTCCTTTAGGGAAGGAAACTGCTGTACTTACCTGGTCTGGCCTACATGTGATTCCAGACCCACAGCAATGTGGTTGACTCTTAACTGCTCTCTGGGCAATTAGGGATGGACAATAAATGCTGCCTAGCCAAAAATGCCATCATCCCATGAATGCATTAAAAAATCAAAACATAAGGGATTACATAATCATGTTCTGTAACAAATATATTTCAAACAAAAATCCAATACTGATTATAATAACTGTACTGATGAGTAGAAAATAAAGGTCTATGGTATTTAAGCATATAACAGCTATTACATAGATCTCCCAATGTGAACTGCAAGTTCATTTAATCAAGACATAAAAGTTCATAAAAAGAGACGGCATTACCTTTTTAAATGAATCCTATTTAATTATGCCAGCTGCTTAAAGTTTGTTGTTAAAGAAATTCCTCAACAGCAAATGACATAAATGGATCCTCATCACCAATGAAGCTTTGAAAATTAAATTAAAATGTCATTTCTTACCAGATGGAAAATTTCCACTGTTTGCAGCTACACAAATTATTAAAATCACCTACCATAATGCTGCAGGATCTTGGCATGGTGATGGATGATGGAAATGATGCTATGTTTTTGCTCCTGGACTGTGATCCAGCAATCGCTTTTGGGCTGAAAAACTGTTCCAGATAGGAATTCAGGACTCGTAGATCAAATATGTTGTCAATGCGTCCACCATAGATAGCATTTTCCAACAGACCACGAACAAACTCCCACTGAACATCCTTTGTTTCTGTGAATACCAATGAATGATAGTTGAGTTTCAAGATAGTACTGCTACAGAGGATGTACCATAGATAAGACTCAATTCTCTCTAGGTGGGATGGTGGTTTCAACATATATCACTATCTGTTCCCGCTGCACTTTACATTTCAGTTTAAACTGCTTTTTAAGAGATGCACCAGAAGGCTAGAGGCCTGGCTATAAACATGCAGATATGCAGACTGAGCCTTGATTAAACAATTCCACTGCAGTTTTAACTTCAAGGTTGCATTGGGTTGAAGTCGTGGCAAGTGGATCAGGGATCAGATATAAACCAGAAAGTTAGGTTTTTTTTAAAACAATCTTTTGAGGACCTGCTGTTACAGAAATGTACCTTCAGGACATAGACTTTTATTCTATCTCTTCAGAAACCCCAGAGTGTAATTAACAGTTGTTTCAGAAGTAAGTGCCATAAATATGAATTATAATCTATTTTATACGCTGATGAATTCCTGCAGTTCACTTTGTCCTCTGTCTGACTGGTCCAGGTACAAAGGTCGCTGCTTCTTCACAATAACTTATTTCATTCTCTTACTCCATTTTTATGATTGCATTCTTGAGTAGACCATTTGGTCAAATTCACTGGGAAAGCTTCTCCTGTGTTCCTAGATAATTCAAAATAAGGGATGAGTTTTTTGTCACAAACTTTGGCTACTGTTCCATCCCTATGCCATAGGTGCAGGTGCACCAATGTTATGTATTTGCAGAGGCTCTGTTTTGGTCGTCATATAACAATCATGTTAACACACAAAGCCATGACGAAGCTTCACTCAAAGCATTAGTCTATTCATCTCTGGGTGATATAGTTATCATTTTAAGTTAAAGTTAGTTTAATAAATGAATAAAAGTAACAGCTTTCAGAATTCTGCAAAGTTATTTTATAACTGACTAGGTTTCTATATTGTCTTCTGGGTCATGCACCTAGTCTGTCTTCGGTGGAAATTGCAAGCTTTTTTGATGACAGTCATCCCTCAACTCCGAGTTCACAAAGGAATACCAGAAAAATGGAGAAAAATGTGCAGTGAAAATACTAACCATAAGGCAATACTAACAGTGAACATCAGGAAGTATCACATGCATTTAATGCTCTTTATTATAAGGTGATTTTTTGATGGTTTCCAAGTTATGTATTTTGAAAGAGATTTACTGTATTTGAGAAACAAAGGCAGTTAGGAAAATTATTATCCAGGTCTATAACTTCTACGGGTAGCATTTGCCACTTAGAGTCATAGAGATGTACAGCACAGAAACAGACCCTTTGGTCCAAATCATGCCAACCAAATGTTTTACATTCATTTGGTCCCATTTGTCTGCATTTGGCCCATATCCCTCTAAACTCTGCCTATTCATATACCCATCCAGATGCCTTTTAAATGTTGCAAGTGTATCAGCCTCCACCACTTCCTCTATCAGCTTATTCCATACACGCACCACCCTCTGCATGAAAATGTTCCCCCTTAGGTCCCTTTTAAATCTTTCCCCTTTCACCTTAAACCTATGCCCTCTAGTTTTGGACTCCTCTACCCTGGAGAAAAGACCTTGTGTATTCACCCTATCCATGCCCCTCATGATTTTATAAACCTCTATAAGGTCACCCCTCAGCCTCGGATTCTCCAGGGAAAATAGCCCCAGCCCATTCAGCCTCTCCCTATAGGCCAAACCTTCTAACCCCAGCAACATCTTTTCTGAACCCTTTGAAGTTTCACAACATCCTTCCTATAGCAGGGAAACCAGAAGTGAATGCAGTATTCCAAAAGTGGCCTAACCAATGTCCCATAGAGCCACAACATGACCTCCCAACTCCTATACTCAATGACCAGAATAATAAAGGCAAGTGTACCAAATGCCTTCTTCACTATGCTGTCTACCTGCAACTCCACTTTCAAGGAACTATGAACCTGCACCCCAAGGTCTCTGCGGCAACACCCTCCAGGACCTTATCATTAAGTGTATGAGTCCTGCTCTGATTTGCCTTTCCAAAATGCAGCACCTCACATTTATCTAAATTAGACTCCATCTGCCACTCCTCCGCCCATTTGCCCATTTGATCAAGGTCCTGTTGAACTCGGAAGTAACCTTCTTCGCTGTCCACTACACCACCAATTTTGGTGTCATCTGCAAACTTACTGACCATACCTCCTCCATTCACATCCAAATCATTTATATAAATGACAAAAAGCAGTGGACCCAGCACTGACCCTTGCAGCTAGTCACAGGCCTCCAGTCCGAAAAGCAACCTCAACCACCATTTTTTTTTCTGAAGAAGGGTCTAGGCCCGAAACGTCAGCCTTCCTGCTCCTCTGATGCTGCTTGGCCCGCTGTGTTCATCCAGCTCTACACCTTGTTATCTCAAACACCACCCTCTGTCTTCTATTTTCAAGCCAATTTTGTGCCCAAATGGCTAGTTCCCTCCATATTCCATGTGATCTATCCTTGCCAGTCAGTCTACCATGTGAAACCTTGTCGAACACCTTATTAAAGTCCACATTAACAACGTCCACCACTCTGCCTTTATCAATCTTCTCCGTCTATGCTTCAAAAAACTCAATCAAGTTAGTGAAATACGATTTCCCATGCAGAAAGCCATGTCGACTATCCATAATCAGTCGTTGCCTTTCCAAATACATGTAAATATTGTCCCTCAGGATCCCCTCCAACAACTTGCCCACCACGGATGTCAGGCTCACCAGTTTATAGTCCCCTGGCTTTTCCTTACCACCTTCCTTAAATAGTGGCACCATGCTAGCCAACCTTCAGTCTTCTGACACCTCACCCATGGCTATCGATAATGCAAGTACCTCAACAAGGGGCCCAACAATCACTTCCCTAGCTTCCCACAAAGTTCTATGGTACATCTTATTAGGTCCTGGGGATTTATCCACCTTTATGCGTTTTAAGACATCCAGCACCTCCTCTTCTGTAATAGGACATTTTTCAAGATATCACTATTTGCTTCCCCAAGTTCTCTAGCTTCCAATTAATTCCACATGTAGAATCCTCTGGCTCTGTACAATTGCTATTCAACTTATTTAAAAAAAGGCATTCCTGATTTTATCTCTGGGATACAATAAGTGCAAGTCAGTGAACACATAAAGCCGTAGCATCATAAAATAATTATGGCAAAGAAGGAGATCATTTATTTCATTAATCAAGTTAACCTTATTTCTCCACTGTATCCCTTTGGCCTGCAAGGTTATTTCCTTCAAGTACCCATCCAATTTTTCTTTCAAATCATTCATCATTCATCAAGTCTACTTTCACAAACACGTGTGCAGCGAGTTCTACATTACTGCTCACATAGTTTCCTCACATTGTTCCTATACCCTTTGCTGAAACCTTAAATCCATCTCTCTTAGCAATTTTGACATCAAGTAACGAGAATAGATTTTCCTTATTTAACACATCCAAGTCTGTCATAATCTTGTACAACTCTATCCCATCTCTCCATAATCCTCTTTGCTACAAGGGGAAACGTTGAGCTTCTCTGAGGTAATCTCATAGCGTATTCCTGCAACCAGTCTGATAGACCTCCTCTGCATTCCTTCAAGGACTAGCCCCAAAGCTTGTGATCAAATTTAGATGCAATACTTCATTTGAGATCTGACCAGAGGTTTATGAAGGTTTTGAATAATTTCCCTGCATTTGTACCCAATTCATTTATGTACAAACCCCAAGATCCCATAAGTTTTGCAGAGCTCTCAATGTGTAATGTGGCTTCAAAGATCGATGCATATGTGTCTTGAGGCCCTTCTGTTTCTGCACAAGCTTTGATTGTGTAATTAAGTCTCTATTGCCTTAGCCCTTCTGCCAAAACGTATAACTTCTCATTTCTCTAATAAAAATTCCATCTGCCAGTTACATCATTCTACTAGCCTATTGCTAAGGAGTGGTATCATGTTCATTGTTTGCCACATCTCCAGGTTTGTTAAGCTATTGATAAATTTCGATGTTTTACTCAGTATGCTAACATCGAAATCATTTTTATATATGTATAACAGAGTATTGGTCCTTGCAATGACCACAGGAGCACATCGGCGTCTACCGTTCTGCAATGTGCAAAATTATCATTTCTCATAACATGCTGCATTCTGTCCTTAAGTCAGCATGTTATTTAAGTTAGAATCATAGAATCCCTACAGTGTGCAAGCAGGCCATTCAGCCCATCGAGTCCACACCGACCTTCTGAAGAGCATCCCATCCAGAGCCACCTGCCCTACCCTATCCCTGTAACCTTGCATTTCCCATGGCTAATCTACCTAGCTGGAACAATTCTGGACACTTTGGGCAATTTAGCATGGCCAATCCACCTAACCTGAGTGATTAGCTGAATCACTCTTGCAGGGAGCTTGCATAGACACAATGGGCCAAATGGCTTCCTTCTGCATTGAAACAATTCTGTGAGCCTGCTTGTCTGAGGTCAGCAGGTTGCTTCATTAAACATGTAGATTGCCGATAGTGTAATTGGGAGCTGACTGCAGCATTAACATCAGGCTGAAAGAGTGAGCTGGTGGCTTCCCGAAAGCTAGCTCAAGGACCGGGTAAATTTAAATTTATTCAAATAAAACGAAATAACGAACTTCAGATGCTGGAGATCAGAAACAATAACAGAAATTGCTGGACGCACTCAGCAGGTCTGTAGCATGTCTCCACAGATGCTGTCAGACTTGCTGAGTTTCTCCAGCAATTTCTAATTTATTGAAGGTTTCTTATGTGCCAGGAAGGACAGTATGTTCATCTGAGCTTCATAAGGAAATCTTCAATCCAAACTTACTAGCTCTAGATCTGCACTTATCTTGAAATAATATAACAATTGCAGCATATGAGGTTACTGTTGGGTCTGTTGAGTCTGTGCCAGCTCTCTGTAATTAAATGAAATGCCTTTAAATGTATTGCATCATTATTTATGTGTATGTTACCATGTACTTTTACACATATGTGCCTTGAGGATCATCAACAACTGAAAGAAACAATTGCCCTAAATTGCCCCTTTTTTATTTGTTAGCAATTAGGAAACAGCCACAAATGCAAGGACAGGTCTATACAATGGAATATTTAACATCTAAATAACCCGAGCACAGTATTTCACTGGAACTTGGCTCACCTTCAAAAAGTCTGTCAATTATTTCAAATCCAGCACGGAGATCAGATAAAGAAAATTCATAAAACTTGGTCCAACCCTTAAATACAAGAAAACAATGAATTTTTTCCTGAAATTTTCATGGCTATATTTCAAATTCATTCATGAGATATGGACATTGTTGGTCAGGCCAACATTTATTGCCTATTCCTTTTTGCCCTTGATAAGGTGGTGGTGAGCCTCCTTTTTGCAGTCCATATGAGGCACAAACACCCAATGTGCTATTTAGAAGGGAGTTCCAGAATTTTGACCCACTCACAGTAAAGGATACGTGATATCACAGTGATTTGTTGGTGGAGGGAGTGATTGCTTAATATTGGTGGATGGGGTGCCAACCAAGCAGGCTGCTTTGTCTTAGATTTTGTGAAGTTTCTCTAGTATTGTCAGAGATGCATTCATCCAGGCAAGTGGGGAGTTTTCCCTCAAACTCCTGACTAGTCCCTGAAAGATGGTTGATTGGCTTTTCAGAAAACAAGAGGTGAATTACTTAATGCAGAAACTCTTAGATTCTGACCTGCTCTTTTTAGTCACAATGCTTATATGGCAGATTTATTTCAATTTATCGTCAACGGTAATCCTCTGGAAGTTGATAGTGGAGGATTCAGCAGTAATATTGCATTTGAATGTCAAGGGTAGATGATTACATTCTGTCTTGTTGGTCTATGGTATATTTTTGGCATGTAGGATACTTGCCACGTATTAGTCCTAGCCTGGACGTGGCCCAGGTCTTGCTGGCCATAAGCATGGACCGCTTCAGTACTTTAGTCTTATCTTCAGTTTGATTTGATCTTTTGTGTCATTCTTTGCTTTAACAAGAACATTTTTCTCTTCCTTTCAGGTGTTAAGAAATGCAAGGTCCAAACACTCAAAGGTAGTGATGCTGCTCTGGATCCTTCTTCCTTTCCCCTTCCCTCTGATTCAATCCCTTTATTTACTCCCATTTCTTGCGTTGTATTCACCATAGCCTCTGACCTTCCCTTCACAGATGCTGAATGATCTATGATCAGCAGAGGATTTTTCTTTGCCCTTTTACGCCGCCATCTCAATGAATTTTGATGTATTTGACTCCATGCCCACTTCTGTGGACAGGAATCCTCTCTCTACCACATAGACCCCTTCACCCATCTCCAATATTCCCCCTCCACCTGGACTCCCTTCCCTGACTTTTTGTCGGCACTTGATCTCTTCACTGAGAACTGGTGACGTGACATTGGCCACGTTAATTGTTTTGCTCCCCTCATGCACTCTAACTTGTCTTCCTCTAAACTTGCTGCACTTCATTCTCTCAGGTCCAACCCCGACTGCATTATCAAACCAGCCAATAAGGATACTGTGGTTATTACCTGGTGTGATGACCTTTATCTGCCAGACACTGTGCCAACTCTCAGGCACTTCCTCCTATCTCCTTCTGGACCATGACCCCACTAACAAACATCAGGCTGTAGTTTCCAGGACTGTCATGGACCTCATCTCCTCTGGAGATCTGCCCTCCACAGCTTCCCAGCTCATAGTCCCACAACGCTGCACAGACCACTTCTATCTCCTTCCCTGATGTTGAGGTGCTGGTATTGGTGGACAATGTGAGAAGTCACATGACACCAAGTTATAGTCCAACAAGTTTATTTGAAATTAACTGATGAAGGAGCAGCGCTCCAAAAGCTTGTGATTTCAAATAAAACTGTTGGACTATAACCTGGTGTCATGTGACTTCCTTCCCAAAATCAACAAACAGGACCCACTTGGCAGATCCACCATTTCAACCTATTCCAGCTCCTCTGTGATTATTTCTTTCTACCTTGACTCTATTCTTTCCCCCTTGTTCAGTCTCTACCCACTTACATTTGTGAATCTTTAAAACAGTTCCATAATTTCCAGTTTTCTAGTCCTAGTACCTCCTCTATACAACAGTTGGATGTGAAATCCTTCTACACATCCATTCCCCATCAGGATGGTCTGAAGGCTTTCTGCTTCTTCCTTAAAAAGAGGCCTGCACAGTCTTCATACACCATCACCCTCCTTTGCATGGCCGAGCTTGTTCTCACTTTGAACAACTTCTTCTTTGACTCATCTCATTTTTCCCATGTTAAAGATGACTTCCAGCTACGCCTGTCACTTTGTGAGCTAAATGGAACATTCCTTATTCCAGACTCACTTGGGCCCCCATCCACAATTCTTTCTCCGATAAACTGATGATGTCTCCGGTGTGGCTTTCTGCTCTATTCAGAATTGTACTGAGTCTACTGCATTTGTTACTCACAATGTGGCCCCCTTTATAGTGGCAAAAACAAATGCAGACTGGGTGATCACTTTGTAAATACCTCCACTCTGTCCATTGCAATGACCCCAGCCTTCCAGCTTCTCGCCATTTCAATAAATTATCTTGCTCTCATTCTAACATTTCTCTCCCTGGTATGATGCAATGTTCCAATGAAGCGCAATGCAAACTCAAGGAACAATGTCTCATTATCCACTTAGGTACTCTACAGTCCCGAGATCTCAATACTGAATTCAATAACTTCAGAAACTGACTGCATTATTTCTGCTCTTAATTTTTATTACATTCACTTCCCCCACCCTGCACAACCATATTGTGTTTGTGTCTGAATAAAATCCAAAAGAACTACGGATGCTGTAAATCAGGAACAAAAACAGAAGTTGCTGGAAAAATTCAGCAGCACTGGCAGCACAAAACATTAACCTCCGATTTTTTTTCACAGATGCTGCCAGAGCTGCTGTGCTTTTCCAGCAACTTCTGTTTTTGTTGTTGTTGCTGCGTTTGCATCTTGTTTACTTTGCACAGAGAAGAGAGAATCCATTCTCTCCATTTCACACCTTCATTTACACCCATTTTACAGTTTTTTTCCTGTGCTCCATTATTAACAATCCCTTTGCGCTGGGTCTCGACACCATCTGCCCTCTTGCTTCCTCTCTGCCTTTGTCAAAAGTAAAGGAAAGAATATACTTTCCAACACTTTTCAGTTCTAAAGAAGGGTCATGCCAGACTCGAAACTTTAACTCTGTTTCTCTCTCTGCAGATGCTGCCTGACCTGCTGAGTTTCTCCAGCACTCCCTGCATTTGTTTCAGAACACCAAAATGCCAGTATTTTGTTTTTATTGCCCCATTATTTCTCTTTCTTACCTTCTTTCTCACCACCACCAAGGAGGGGAAAAATGCCCCCTGACTTCTACATATTTAAACTTTAAAGAGTCACTAAAAATCAAGTTGAACTTTTGTTATGGTTGTAAATGTTTGCTGAAAACTAGAGTACATACTTGAGGGATGTACTTCCTCCTCTCCTGACAAACAGCATGAAACCAGGCTAAGCTGAAGAGGGATTGTGCACGTTCCAGTATACCCTTCCTAGCAATCTGCTCTGATGTCCAGGATTCATAGGTCCTCATCAAGTTCTTCTTTAAACCTGGTGGTGCCTGTTAGATCAACGATGAAAAAAAAATAAAAATAGGATTCTTAAACATATCCAATCCAATTCATATAATTATACATTTTCTAATACTATTATGATCTAATTAAGTACACTGAAATTGTAACAGATAATTTATTACACTCAGAATAGAGCAGTATTATTTATGTTGAGCATTTTTTCTACCATCCAAGATGAAGAAGTAAGACCTCTGAATCAGTTTTCACAGTTTATGTAACTAGTGACTGCAGCTGTATGACTCTATTGCGAGGAGAAATTTTAGACAGCCTTATTAGTAATCTTGACCAAACATCAAATTTCCTAAACATCAAAATAATGGAAAATCTTATATGAACTTTTTCTAAATTACTATTAAATATACAGAAGTGAGTGAGTTAAAGATTCTTTATTCCTACATTAAAAAGCCTGGAGATTTAAATGCTTCAACAGTCTTGACAGGTCCCTTTGATAATCCTTTGACAGCTTGACAGTTTCAATGAGTTTATGTACCTTTTACACACAAAGGATACCTGACGCCAAAAGTGCTAACCTCCATCAAGGAGTAACTTACCTCCCCAAAGGTGTCCTAAAACTAGATCCAAACTTGCTTCTCCAAAAGAGTACCCTTGCTATCCAAATGGATCCAAAAGGCTCAGACTTGCTTATAGCTCAGTAAAATCATGCAGGAGTGAAGGCACCTACTCTTTTAAAAGAACCATGCAGGCATGAAGCCCAAGACTCCATTCCTGCCATTCTGCGAAAATTGGGAAGAACTATCTAGGGGGCCGGACTTGTTATTTCTAGTTACTTCAACTGAACAGAGTCTCACCGTCCTGGTGAGAAGATGGGCCATTTATTCCAATTTCAAAACAATATAAACATGTTCTTTGTAAATGACAGACGTTTTTTTCAATGATTCATACCAAAGAGTAAACAATAAGCTTAAGCTTCACTTGGACATTCAACCTACTGTATTACATATTCTAGTTCAATAAGTCTATCAGATAAAATTAAATGAGAAAAGTAGATAAATGTCTTATTCACTCATAAGGATTTTAAAATCACAAGTAAAATAATACAGAATTATAATGTTTTAAAAGCATGGAAACAGGCTCTTTGATTTACTGTGTCTGTGCTGGTCATCAAACATTCATCTATTTTAATCCCATTTTCCAGCACTTGGCATTATATGCTATGGTGTTTCAGTGCTCATCTAAGTAGCTGTTAAATATTTTGAGGGTTCCTGTCTCTACCACCCAGATATCTCCAATCTCTGGTCCTCGCCTCTAAACCTACTGCTGCTTACCTTAAAAATTTGCCTCCGTTTATTGACTCCTGTACTAAGAGAAATGTTTTTTCCCTATCTACCCTGTCTATGCCCCTCAGAACATCGTACATCTCAATCAGATACCCCTCAGCCTTCTCTGCTCCAATGGAAACAATCCTAGCCTATTAGACTCTCTTTACAGCTGAATTGCTCCAGCCCAGGCAACATCCTTGTGCATCTCCTCTGCAACCTCTCTAGTGCAATCATTTCTTTTCTATAATGTGGTAACCAGAACTGCACACAGTACTCCAGCTGCGACCTAACTAACATTATGTTCTGGTTATTAAATATGTCAAAAGCGGTAGTTATGCCCACTGCACATAATATTAATGTGTACATTTAATGCAAGGTTATTCCTCATTGAAACAATTAATAAATGAACATTGACTTAAAAACTGGTTTTCCTGTAAAACAGACTTACTTCATAAGTTATTTTCAAACTGGATTGAAGTAGTATTGGGGAGAACTTTGGATGATTTTCAGACGTAAGCCAAAGCCGGAAATTTGTATGTGGCTCAAGTCTATTCAGTTCCTGATTAAAATAGACAACAGAAAATTAATTAGCTCATTGAAAAACATGAAATTTTATTTAAACTTTCATGCTTTCAACCTAACATGCACCAATATATCACTATCTTATGATGATCTGCATTTTGCAGTTGTAATTAGGGCAAAACTGACAATATTCATTACTAACTCTGTGAAACTGGCAGCAATATTTAGTATAAAAGTTGAGCTATTGCTGAATGGGGTAGAACTGATTTTGTAGATACACTAATTTTTAATTAAAGCTGAATGACTCACCAGCCCTGAATAAACCTCATTGCATATCAGTGGAATGTAAAGTTTCTTCATTACAAGACAACATTTCACAGATGCCTAAAATAGAATTTGTTTTCAAGTTTATGACATTTAATCCTACCTGTAATTCACCACCTTCATATTGTTTTGTGGTGAAATTGGTGGAGATTGTTGGAGCTGTGAATAGTGAGGAGGATTGTTAGAGGATACAGCAGGATATCGATTAGTTGGAGGCATGGTCAGAAAAATGACAGATGGAGTTTAATCCAGACAAATGTGAGGTGATGCATTTGGAGGGTCAGGTACAGGTGGAAATTATACGGTGAAGGGTAGAACCCTTAGGAGTATTGACATGCAGAGAGATCTGGGTTTGGAGGTCCACAGATCACTGAAGATGGCAATGCAGGTGGATAAGGTAGTAAAAAAGGCATATGGCATGCTTGCCTTCATTGGAAGGGACATTGAGTATAAGGATTGGCAAGTTATGCTGCAGCTTTATAGAACTTTAGCTTGGCCACATTTGGAATATTACATACAGCTCTGGTCACCACACTACCAGAAGGATGTGGATGCTTTGGAGTGGGTACAGAAAAAGTTTGCCAAGATGTTGCCTGGTATGGGGAATTTTAGCTATGAAGAAAGGTCGGATAGACTGGGTTTGTTTTCATTGGAAGGCAAGAGGTTAAGGGGCGACCTGATAGAAGTTTATAAGCTTGTGAATAGCATGGAGAGAGTGGAAAGTATGAGGCTTTTCCCAGGGTACAGGGGTCAATTATGAGGGGACACAGGCTCAAACTGTGGAGGGGGAAGTTTAAAAGAAATGTGCAAGGCACGTTTTTCACACAAAAAGGTGGTGAGTGCCTGGAATGCGTTGCCAGAAGAGGTAGTAGAAGTAGACACAATAGCAGCATTCAAAAAGCACGTCGGGGAATACATGAATAGGAAGGGAATAGAGGGATATGGATCCTGTAAGTAAAGACAGTTTTAGTATAGAAGACAGTTATAGTCTAACAGGCTTTGAGGGCCAAAGGGCCTGTTCCTATGCTTTATTGTTCTTTGTTCTTTGAAATTATAAAAGGCAAATGAAAAATTCTGTTTGTTACTTCCTGATTTACTGTTCTTGACGATTCTTCACTGTGACTGGGTGTTCAAACTGATGATACCAATGCTGCTAAACGGCAGGAGATACTATGTACCCGGGACCAGAATGAAATTAACAATGAAAAAGGTGACATTCACGTCAAAGTTTGCTAGATCATTTTGGGTGTTTTTCCCCACAGTCAGCCGCAAGCACAATACAACACTACTGACCACAGATTTCAAGTTATTATAAAGGCAAAACAGATTAGTAAGATTTAAAAATTCTGTGAAAGTTCTGTGGCACTTCTTTAATTATTATGAAGGTAGAAAGCATCAAGTTTGCAACTGCATTCAAATTTAATTATATTTAACTGAACAAAGTGGTATAAAAACAGCTGCATAAAACGGCAATGACCAATTATAATTTAATGAATTCAAAAGTGATAATTCTTCTCACAAACAGTAAATGTGTTGTATAGGAATTAATGCTATCTTGTTAATGGTATATTTCATACAACTTCATATCAATATAACAAAGTCTTTGAAGAAATACTATAGCATCAACAAGACGGAGTATAATTTATATTGGGTCACAGATTCGACTGCTGGATGCACATTCCGGGCCTACCAACCGGAAGCTGCAAAAGTTCTGCAGCCTGGTACCATTGTTGTGGAATGGCTTGACCCATTTTTGAGAATCCATTGAAAACCCTCCTCATAGGAGGTGTGAAACACTTCTTTTTAAAAATCATGATGCTTTTTCATGGTTTTGGATCATTTGTTAGCTCTAAATCCATTACAGAGACAGGTTGTATCTTTCTGGGAGTGGTGTACCCCTTTATATTGCGCATATTAGCTTATAGTCTAACATCGGACTTATGTGAGATGTGACCACGGAAATCCATGGTTTGGAGTCCCCAGCATTGGCCCTAGCTCGGCCCGTGGCATCATTTGCATTAGTTAGGGGCAGATTCCTCTACTTAGAAGACCTGAAGGATCTTTACACATACATTAGAACCCAACGTATCCATTTGTATGAGGCAAAAAAATAGGAACATTGGCTGCCAACAGACAGTAATACAATTAGGGATGCAGAAGTGGCCAGAACTGGAGAAGGAATGATATCTCGGAGTATTGTTGAGCTGAAGGAAGTTACAAAGATATGGAGGCATGAGGCTTGAAGGTATTCAAAAACAAATAAAATGACAATCACTACCACATTTCCAGATTTATCACATCAGTTCAATATAGGTAAACATCTCAGCTGCTTGGTTACAGTTGTATCATTTAATGAAGACCAGAAATATTAAGGGTATCAGTATTTCATATCAATCCTTTGTCATGGTAACTTTTGTACATCATTAATGAAATGAAACAACATGTTGTGTGCCAAAGTGAACAAATAAACCAAACAAAAGCCAAAGAACTGTGGATGATGTAAATCAAAAACAAAAACAGAAGTTGCTGGAAAAGCTCAGCAGGTCTCGTGGCATCCATGAAGAGAAAACATCTGGAAACATGATTTTAAACCAGTATATGTCAGGCAGAGGATGACTAAAAGGCCTGTTGGAATGTTCCCAGTCATTTGTTTATATCGTGCAAATTTACATCAAGAATAAGCCATTGGCTTGGCAGAATCTAGGATGAGCAAGTTTTATTTCAAACATTTTTGGCCAGCTCATCGGAAACATGGCTGGAGTCAGATGCAAGTATAGCTCCTCACAAAAAAATAGCATAGGTTGTTCAAAGCAATTAAGGAAATAAGTTACCTCAATGAAAGAGTTTAATCTGTGATACCTCCCAGTCATGATGTTTAAATGGAACTCTGCAGATTATTAAAAGGCTGAGAAGTCATGGACTTTAAAAAGACATTTGATACACTGTCACATTACAGACTTGTGGGGCAAGTTATAGCTCATGGAACTAAATGCGTAGTAAGAACATGGATACAAAATACAAATAGCCACAGTGTGGGAAAGGGTATAAATCAACAAATAATAGGAGTATGTAAAAAGAATGGTGCAATAATTATGGGTGACTTCAACCTCCATGTTGATTGAGTTAATCAAGTCAGAAAGGGTGGCTACCACAATAAATTCATAGAATTAATTAGAGATAGTTTCCTAAAGCAATATGTCATAGAGTCAACCAGGGAATGGACTATCCTGGATCTGGTAATGGGCAACAAGGAAGGTTTAATAAATGACCTTAAATTAAAAGATGCCCTAAGAAGTAGTGACCAGAACATGATAGAGTTTAATATTCAGTTTGAGTGTTAGAAACTTAGATTGGAAACAACTGTGATTAACTTAGATAAAGAGAATTACAATGCAACGAGGACAGAGTTAGCTAAAGTGGACTGGGCAAAACAAGCAGGAAAGACAGTATGCAAGCAATGGTAGATATTTAAGGAGGTAGTTCATGACCCTCAGCAAAAATATATCCCAGTTAGGATGAAATATTGTAAGAGAGGAATAAATCAACCATGGCTAACCAAGGAAATTAAGGAGTGTATTAAATTTAAAGAAAAAAAGATACAGTGAGGCAAAAGTCAGTGATATCCCCAAAGACTGAGATAAATTCAGAATCAGTAGAGGACTAAAAGATTATAAAGAGACAGAAAATAAATTGTGAGGGCAAACTAGTGATGAATATAAAATTGACAATAAGAACTTCTTTAAACATATAAAAAGGAAGAGAGAGAGCAAAGTGAATATCTGGGAAGATAGTTATACAGGACAAGGAAATGGCAGAGGAGTAAGGCAGATATGGTGGAAGATGCTTCGAACATCCCATTAATACTAAAGAATATGGAGGAAGAATTAAGTAGCAACACCGCACTAGAAAAGTAGTATTAGACAAACTAATAGAGCTAAAGGCAGATAAGCCCCTTAGCCTTGATGGCTTGCATCCTAGGATCCTTAAAGAAGTAGGTACAGAGATAGTGGGTGCATTGGGTGCTATTTTCCAAAAATCCTTGGATCCTGTACCAAAGGATTGGAAAATTGCTAATGGGACACCCCTCTTCAAAAAGGTAGGGAGCCAAAAAGTTTGTAACGATAGGCTGATAGCCCTGACATTTATCGTTGGGAAAATGTGGGAATCAATTTTTAAGGAAGTAAACGAATCACTTTTGGAAAGTCATAATTTAATCAAGCAGAGTCAGCATGGCTTTATGAAAGAGAAATTGTGTCTGACAATTTATTAGAGTTTCTCAAGTGGATGGAGGGGAACCAGTAAATATGTTGTATTTTGATTTCCAGAAGGCGTTCAACAAGGTACCTCACAAAATTTAAGCAATAAGGAAATAGCACATGGTGTTGGAGATAGTACATTGTCATGGATAGAGAATTGGCTAATGGGCAGGAAACAATGAGGTGGGATACGGGATTCTTTTTCAGGTTAGCAACGTGTAACCAGCGGAGTTCCACAGGGATCAGTGTTGGGACTACATCTAATTACAGTATATACTAATGACTTGGAGGAATGAAGCAAGTATACTACAGCCACATTTGCAGATGACATGAAAATAGGTGAAAAGACTAGTTGCAAGAGGGATACAAACAATTTACAGAGAGATATTGATAGGTTTATTAAGTGGGCAAAAAGCTGGCAAATAAAGTATGTTGTGGGAAAATGTGAAAATATTCTTTTGGATGGGAGAACAAAAGAACAATAGTATTTGAATGAAGAAAAACTGCAGAAAGCTGCAACATAAAGGGACTTGAGGTACTTGATAGAATTCCTACAGTGTGAAAATAGACCATTCAGCCCATTGAGTCCACACTGATGTCCGAAGAGCATCCCACCCAGACCCACCCCATAAACCTGCATTTCCTATGGCTAATTTACCTAACATACACATCCCTGATCACTATGGGCAATTTAGCATGGCCAATCCACCTAACCTGTACATCTTTGGATTGTGGAAAGAACCCAAAGACCTTGGAGGAAACCCATGCAGACATGGGGAGAACATGCAAACTCCACACAGAGAGTCACCCGAGATTGGAATCAAAACCGGGTTCCTGGCACTGTGAGACAGCAGTGCTAACACCGAGCCTTGTGCACAGAACACAGAAAGCTCACACATAGAGCATCATGTAATCAGGAAGGGTAATGGAATGATGGTCCTTATTTCAAAAGGGTTGGAGTGTAAGAGTACGGAAGTCTTTCTGCAAAAAAGTTTCACTAGCATGATCCATATCAGCAAATGTTAAAAAGGTTGGGACTCTATTCACTGGAAAGTAGAAGAATGAGAGGTGATCTTATTGAAACGTATAGGATTCTTAAGGGGCTTGAGAGGTAAATTCTCCTAATGGGAGAGTGTAGGATCAGAGGGCATAGTCTCAGAATTAAGTGGCATCAGTTTAAGATGGAACTGAGCAGGAATTTCTTCTCTCAGAGAGTCGAGAATCTTCAGAACTCCTTGGCACAAAGAGCTGTTGGGGCAGATTCTTGCTCAGTAGGGTAATCAAGCCGGAAAGAAGATGTGAGGAATGTCAGATCAACCATGATCCTATTGAATGTCAGAGCAAGCTTGAGGGGTCAAATAGCCTTGTCATGCTCCTGTTTCCTAATTTTTTAATAAGAAATACTGACAAATGGTCAATTTATATTTTATGGCTGCAGGAAGATTTATAGTAGAGTTTTCCAAGGGTTAGAGTTGGGACCCTTACTTTTCCTAATATATATCTATGAAGTAGATTTGGATGCGCAGGAGACAATTTCAAAGTTTGTTGATCATCTGAAATCTGGAAGTGTTATAAACATTGAGGAAGACAAGGCAAAAGTCCACAAAGATGTAGACAAGTTGGTGGAGTGGAAGAAAAGTGGCAGATGAACATCAATGCAGAAAAGTGAGAGTTCATGCAGTTCGGCGGGAAGAACGTGGATTAAAAAAAATAAAATTACAGACATTTTACTAAAGGGAATGGAGCATATCGATGGAGGTGACAGAGCAGGTTAAACAGAGCAGTTAATAAAGCGCACAGTGTCTTAGGCTTTATAAATAGGGGCATTGAAGACACTTGCTAGACCTCAGCTGGCATGTAGTGCACAGTTTTGGATGCTACACTTTATGAAGGATGAGAATGCAATGGACAAAGTGCAGAAGGCAATCATAAAATGGGTTCTAGGAGTGAGTAACTTTAGAAATGAGAATTGATTGGTGAAATTAAGATGTTTTCTTAGCGGAGAAGAAGGATAAGAGGAGACTTAATAGAAGTTTTCAAAATCGTGAGATGTCTGGATATAGTAGAGGGGAGAAATTTTTCCCATTTGTAAAAAGATCAAGAACAAGAGGGCACAGATTTAAAGTGATTCGCAAAAATAGCAAATGTCATGTGAGAAAAATCCTTTTCACATGGGTGATTCAGCTCTGGAATGTACTGCCTGGAAATGTGGTGGAGGCAAGCTCAATTGAGGCATTCAAGGCAGCATTAGTTGTTTACAGAGTAGTCTCTTCTAACCCATTAAGGATGATCTAAAGTTCAAATTATCACAAATCAGAAAAGATACATAACCATTTCAGTACATTTAGTTGTTAAAATAATCTGAAGCATACAGGATACCATCAAAAATCTCTACAAAATTGCTGAAAAAACATTCCAGACATTACTTGGTTCTCAGATGTGCAGGGTATCAGTAAAAGACAGGAGGTGGGCAGTATGTCAAAGTTGGAGAGCTGGCACAGACACAATGAATCAAATGGCCTTCTTCTGCACCATATTAATTCTGTGTTATACCATGGCACTAGGGAACAATAGGCCCCTCTTCAGACAGAGTTCTAACGTGTTATGGTGTAAGGATTGGTAGTCTCTTTAGCTTAATTCTTGTAGTTGCAGTTGCAATGACAATCAATCACACAGTTGAGGGCTTAAAGTGGCAATACAATTATGAATGCAATCTTTTGTTTCTAATGAAACGTCACCCATCCAAGTTGAGTGCTCTCAGAAGCTTTTCTTTATCATTTCCCTCCTGCTATGAGTATTGTGAAGGACTATCCTTAGCTGGCAATGTAAGACCTCATGCACAACTGAGCTTTAAATATTGTGCCAGCAGCAGAAATTCTGAAAGGTCCTGCCAATGGGGAGTACCTCCACTATTGCAAAGCCGACAATTGCACAAGCATATTGACATAGAGTTGTGGTACATACATTATGGGGCAAGCAGGGGAGAATAGTGTGAGGCAATCTGTACAGCTCATGGAGAGAAACCTTCCATGAAATTCCCTCTAATTGACATTTAGCCGATCTTTGGCAAAGAATAAGCTTATTGTGTCATTTTTTCATACTTGTTGCTAAATAAGCCCGGCTTGGATGTCCTAATATGCTGTTAACTGAATGTTTGCCAGCAGTATCAAGATATAATTAGAATGAGTCATTTAACAACTTTGTGCAACCAGTTCCTTGTTGTGAAACAATCTTTGTGAAGAAATCAAATAACAAATGTATACATGTATTATAATGCCTTCCCGCGATTAGCTGCAGACTCTATTGTTCTTACAAATTTGTGATCATACCCCATAATCAAAATCTTAACATGTGAACACATCACATGTCAACAATAATGAACTTTCAGGTACCATTGTTATTGCTCCACCAAAACCGATCAAGATTGAATAAAATCCATATAGGAAATTCAAACAGTGTGTGTGACAAAAATAAGACATTGAGGTAACGTCTGGGCTAAAGTGGGAATTGGCATTTTAATTAATATTCACTTTCATCATATTTTACAACAAAAATCTGCACATCCCTGAAAAATCAGAATTAACATATTTCAATACAACAGAAGTGATTCAAAAATCAGTTCGGTTAGAGCTGAACTGGTAGAAAACAGAATTAGAATAGATGGGTGTTTGATAACTGGTGAGGAGACAATAGGATGAACGACCTCATTCCATTCTGTAAAAACTTTACAACTTTATGGCTTTCTATGGAGACTGTAGCAGAGAAGACACGAGAAAGCAAAGTTTGTTTTCATCACTGATACCAAAAAAGTCTATTTTTTGCTGATTTATAAAGGGTCTGTAACTAATGCATATTCAAGTAACAACTGACATGAAAAATTAATTTCTTCAGACTTTGGAAGACAAGTTCATGGCTGATTCTGACTTGAGGAAGCACAGATTCAGCTTCCATCTCGTCATCTTAGGTCATTAGCTTGTCAGCATTCTATATTATGAGTTCTTCATTGAGAACTGCTAACGTGATATTGGCCACCTTAATTTCTGTGCTCCCCTCATCCACTCTAACATGTCTCTCTCTGAACTTGCTGCACTCTGTTCCCTCAGGACCAAACAAACCTGTTATCAAACCTACCAATAAGAGTGGTGTGATTGTCATCTGCCAACCCTATCCCTTACCTTAGCTCTCCTGGAGAAAGGAATTAAAGAATAAGACATAGTCATAGAATTATACAGCAAGGAAACAGACCCTTCGGTCCAACCAGTCCATGCTGAACATAATCCCAGATTAAGCTAGTCCCATCTTCCTGCTCCTGGCCCATATCCCTCCAAACATTTCCTATTCATTTAATTATTCAAATGTCTTTTAAATGTTGTCATTATAGAGTCATACATCATGGAAACAGATCCTTCGGTCCAACCACTCCAAATCGAACATAACTCCAAACTAAACTAGTCCCACCTAAATTGTACCCACATCCACCACTTCCTCAGGAAATTCATTCCACATGCAAACCACCCTCTGTGTAAAAAATTTGCTCCTTGTGTCATTTTTAAACATCTCTCCTGTCACCTTAAAAATGTGCCCCTAGTCTTGAAACTTCCACCCTAGGGCACAGACAACTACTATTAACTTTATCTATACAGCTAAGAATGCTCAAACTCAGCTGCATGAATAATGAAGGAAGAGGATATCACGGTCTCAAGACCAGCCATTAAAAAACACTTGAGTCAGACCTATCAAATATGAGAAAGGGATCTGATGTTTGATTACTGTAAAAGCGATGATTTTACATTTGCCATGCTTTTTGAAATCTTTCAAATTTCATTATATGTAAATAGCTTGATTTGTTTTATGTTATCTTCATTTCTTTTATATACTAAAATTCTATTTTATTGTTAAAGCCAAGTGTGCCCATTGCATAGTAAGGTTTCAGTGAAAGTCCACCACATTAAACACAACAGATGATTTATCAAACCAGACTGCAGTTTGGAGATTTGATTTGTTGAGTAATAGCATCAGCTGGAATCATAACACGTTTTAATTTAAAATATCACGAATAGCTGCAATCAATTCCTGTGGCAGGCAAAACCCACCACAAACTCAAACGTTTTTTTCAAAAATGATTTTTTTAAGAATAAAATGATATGGTGCTCATGTTTTTAAAAAAAAAATCTTGTGTAAACAGTGTTTGCATGTACAAATTGACAGAGGGACATTGACAGAGGGACAAACAGATGCAGAAAGTCTAAAGGGCCAATGGATAAGTGTGAGAAGAAGGGTTTCCATTTCATGAGATATTGGCGCCAATACTGGGACAGGCAGGAATTGTACCATTCAGATGGACTGCATGTGAACTGAACGGTGACCAGGGTCCAAGCAGAAAGAATGACAAGGATTGTAATTAAAGTTTTAAACTAATATTTTGGCGGAAAACACTTCTAGAATTTACAGAAACCGAACAATAAAAGCATCAGCAAGTGTGAGTAAAGGAAAAAACTAAATGAAGGACTAATGTAAAGAAATGATGGCCAGAGATTTGATAAACTCACAGAGCATAAACAGACAATAGCTATTAAATACAGTAGGAAGTGAATAATAAACAAAATTAAGTTAAATTGCTGCCACAGCAATATACCTGGTATTCACAATACAGTGGATGAACTGGAGGCAATAATTTGTAAGGAGGTTAAGAATATAGTGGGATCGGCTAAAACATAGCTATGTAAAGAAAATGATTGGCACTAAATATTGCAGGAAATGATACATTTAAGAAGGAATGAGGGGAAGCGCAATCACAGCACTAGTTGCAGATAACAGAACAATAGTAGACAAACAAAACTGTAACCAGCAACAAAACAGATACCAAATCAATAAGGATTGAGTTAAAAAGATAAGAAACACGGAGTATAGTGTAGAATATCAAGCAGAAGTAGCTAGAAGGAGGGAATTGCAAAAAAGAAATATGCTGACTCCATGACAATCCAGGCGGTGCCTTGTCTTTTACATTTTTTAATATTGGTGGTGCCTTCCATTATGAGCTTAAACATGTCTCCCGCCTTCTCGACAGAACAAAAAGTAGTCTTTTTGTAGAATGCACCCCCAAACAAAATACATCATTCTGACTCAAATTTCATATATTAGTGCAGATAGAATCTAAGGAAGTAATTAGATTTGTGTATCAGCTTAGTGCATAAATTTCTAACAGTTAAAAAGTTTAGATCTTGAAGGTGCGTTGGGCAAGAGGGGCCATTGGGGTTGGATTTGGAATATTCTTTGGTATGGGAGCATGAAGGGTCATGGAAGCATGATGAGGACCTTGAAAATTTGTCTTTCATGAGGTTCTCTCATACAGACTATGGTTCACAACACCTCTGAGGTGCCATGAACCACGACGTTTTGAAAATCTGGCCTGACATTATGAAAATTGCAGAGAATTGTAATGTCTTTACATAGATATGCTTTAGCCAATCCCACATGTAATGGAGGCAGTTAGTCAGGAGAGTGGAACATGACCTGAAGTAGTTTGCACCTTTAATGATCCTGGTGAAAATATGAAACCCTGGGAAAGGAGTTGGAAAATTTAAGTGCATCGCGTCCCATGGGAGTAAAGAGGGGAAATCAGAGAGAGAAATGTGGACATTCTTAATGAAACACACCTATTTTTTGTCCATCCATTTATTCAAAAGCATGAAAAATCAGTCAGACTCCTATGAACAGGCAAATCTTTCTGACCAACACTTCCACCATGCACTCCATTAAGAGAGTGCTTTAAGGTTATGAATTAAAATCAGCAAATGTGCATTTAACTGTACCCTTACTTTATTTTCAAAAATCTTTATGTGTGAAGCATCACTTAGTGCCCTTACAATGTCTCACAAACACGAAGCAGCTGTATTTACAGCACAAAATAGGCTATTCAGCTCGGTAACCCAAACAAGGGTTTACGCAGCAAGTAAAGCTCTTTCCACCTTTTTGCATTTAAATCCAGCAAGATATCTTCCTATTCCCTTCTCTTTCATGTGTTCAGTCACTTAGCTTCCCCTTAGATGGATAAATGCTAGCCATGTCAATACTGTCCTGAATTTCTTACTAGATTTATTAGTGTCTATCTTATATTTGTAGATGAAGTTACTGTACTGGCTGAGGGAGACTTGCATCATGCATTCTTGCCGCATCTCTGAGAGTGGAAGGCAATGACAAACTACCACTGACAAAATAAAAACTATCAAGGAAAATGGTTCAAGTGACAATAAGCCATGGGCTACCTTCAGGTAGAGCACTTATGGAATGGAATGGAATGGAATGGTTTCTGTTCTTTCCAGAGGTGGAAACTTCTCTACATCGACTCTATCAAAACCTTTCATAAATATCTTTATTGAGTCACCACTCAGCCAACTCTTTTCCACAGAAAGAGCATCAATCTGTTTAGCTTTTCCTTACGGGTATAACCTCTCAGTTCAGGTATTATGACCTGTGTCATTAATTTGGTGATTTATGTAACTATACCTTTTCATCCCTCAGCTTCTCTAACATTTATTTTCTAATGGGTGTACCCTTTGTATTCTTTGTCCCAAAATGTATCATCTTACACTTAACCTGTAGCAGTTCGTTGCCAATTAAATGTTAGTTTTGCCAGAATGTTAACATCTCCTGGTGTTTTGTTGACTATATTCCTGATTTGATGTTGCAATTAATTCCTTTTTTTCTGCATGCAATTTGAGCTGAAAGTCAGCATTCTTTGAATCGGGCAACATTGTAAAAAATGGTAAGAGTTCTGAGGGTTTGCTGTATTTGATTGTTCCAAAATTTATTGCACTCAATTCTGACTAGCAATAGGCGACAGGATTCAATGCAAGATTTTCAACAGGTCACCCAAAATAGTTCAGGAGTCACTGTGGTCACAGTTACCTGAAGAGAGAGTGAAAGGGAAGTAGATTCCATGTTAAGCAGGGCTGCTGGTCAACTGAATTACACAATATTTGTGTAGTTAGAGTGTTTGGGCATGTCCTAGAGAACCAGGGGCTGAGGGAGGCAATGGTGTAGTGTTATTGTCTATATTGACAAATAATCCAGAGACCAAGGTAATGCTTTTCAGACCAGGGTTTGAATCCACCATAGCTGACATTGGAATTTGAACCAAAACAAAAAAACTGGAATTAAACGTCTATTGATGACCATCATATGATTGCCATCTAGTTCACTTATGTCCTCTAGATGTGATCTGGCCTATAGGTGACTCCAGGCTTTTAACTGTGCTCACTAATGGTCAAGCAAGCCACTCAGTTGTATCAAACCTTTACAAAGTCAAATGGAAGGAATGAAACTTGACAGGTCAACTAGCATCAAATTGACTGAGAAACCAGAAACAACAATGGCAAACTCAGCCCTGTCAACACGGCAAAATAGTCCTTACTAACATCTGAGGGGTCATGCCAAAATTAGGAGAGCTATCTCCCAAATAAATTAGCAAACGCCTGACAGGCCTACCCACATAATCATACCTTAAAAGCAATGTGCTCCTGTGCTGGCTAGGAATCTTCAATATTGACTCTAGACCCCACGAAGTCTCATGGCATCAAGGTTAAAAAACGTCCTGCTGATTACAACCTCTGACCGCCTCAACTCATGAATAACCATGACTTCATGTTGAACACCAACTGGAAGAAGCACTGAGTGGCAAGAGTGAGGAATGTTCTCTGGAGGGGAGACATCAAGCTCAATCAACAATAGTGGCTCTGCAAAACCATTACTGACCAAGCTGGTCGAGTCATAAGGACATAATTGCCACACTGGGCCTACGGTAAGTGATGAGGAAACCAACAAAAGAAAGGCCATACTTGACTCATCCTCACCAATCTACCTGCTGCAGGTGGTATTATTAATCAAGAGACTAGATAATCTTCTGTGAAGCTGGATTCAAATCCCGTGATGGTAGTGGTAGAATCTGAATTCAATAAAAATCTGGAATTAAGATTCTAATGATGACAATGAACTCATTGCTGATTGTCAGAAAACCCAGCTGATTCACTAATGTCTTTTAGGAAAGGAAATGTCGTCTTTTCTTGGTCTGGCCTACACATGATTCCAGACCTACATCAATGTGTTTAACTCTTAAATACCCTCTGGGAAACTAGGAATGGGCAATAAATGCTGGCCTAGCCAGCGAATCCCACTCCCTGTGAATAAATAAATAAAAAAAAATAAAAGTGACTATATTCTTAAAAGTGAACACCACACAGTTTCTGTGGAGACAAAAATCCCATTTTCACATTGAGGATAACCTCCATTGCGCTGTGCATCACAACCAGCTTGAATAGATTGATTAACTCAAGACATGAGGCAATGTGAGCCAGTACAGCAGAATTGTACTCCAATACAAGCTGAAACCTTCTGGTTTGGTCTAACTCCCACTCTGCCGTCATGATAAAGCCAAGGTATCAACTCTTGTTGAATGAAGGGAGCTTCAGGCATTCCAAAAAGCTAGGAGTCAACCTGACAAAGCTTCAACACAGACTTACATGCATTGCAAACTAGCAACAGATTTCATAACTAATGGATCAGATCTATGCTCTGCAGTCCTGCCACATCCAGTGGTGAATGGTGGTGGACAACTCACCTGAGGAGGCGATTCCAAAATCCTCAATGATGGAGAGGCCCGGCAAATCTGTGCAAAAGACAAGACTGAAGAATGTGCAAAAATCTTCAGCCAGAAGTGTCAAGTAGATGATCCATCTCACCCTCCTTCAGAGGTTCCCAGTATTACAGATGCCAGTCTTCAGATAATTTGATTCACTCCACATGATAAAGAATTAGCCAAAGGCTATGGGGCCTGGCAATAGTACTGAAAGCTTGTGCTCCAGAACTTGCCATGCCCGCAGCCAAGCTGTGCCAGTAAAACTACAAGGCTGGCATCTACCCAACAATGCAGAAAATTGACCAAGTATTTCCTGTACACAAAAAGCAGGACACATGCGACCTGGTGAATTACCATCCCATCAGTCTATTCTTGATCCTCAGTAAAGTAATATAAGGTATCATTAACAGGGCTACAGTGCTCGGCAATAACCTGCTCACTGATTTCCAGTTTGGTTTCTGCCAGAGTCACTCAGCTCCTGATCTCATTATAGTCTTGGGACAAATATGGATAAAAGAGCTGAATTCCAGAGGTGAGGTAAGAGTGATTGCCCTTGATATCAAGGCCTCATTTTACATAATGTGGTATCAAGGAGCTACAACAAGAGTCAACAGGAATCAGGAGAAAACATTTCATTGGTTGGATTCACACCTAGTACAAAGAAAAGATTATTAAGTTAGTCAGAGGTCTGTTATCTCAGCCCTAGGATATCACTGCAGGAATTCCCCTGGTGCATGCCCTAGACCCAACTGTCTTCAGCTCCTTCATCAATGACCTACCGCCATCATAAGATCAGAAGTAGAGATGGACGTTGATGGCTGCACAATTTTCAGCACCATTGGCATCTACTGGAATACTACAGCAGGTTCATGTCCAAATACAGCAAGACCTAGACAATACCCAGGCTTGGACTGACAAGTGGCAAGTAAAGTTTGAGCCACAGAAGTGACAACAAGAGAAAATCTAACCATTGCTCCTTGACAATCAATGACACTGCCATCACTCAGTCCTACCACTATCAGTATCCTGGGGTTACTTGACCAGAAAAGGTGCCAGACTACTATAAACACAGTGGCAACCAGGGTAGGTGAGAGACTAGGAACCTTGCATCTCCTGACTCCCCAGAGCCTGTCTGCCATTTAAAAGGCACAAGTCAGAAGTGTGCTGGAATAATCCCCACTTGCCTGGATGGGTGCAGCTCCAACAGTACTCAAGGAGCTTGCTGCCATGCAGGACAAGTGCATTTGATTGTCATGTTAACAAACATTCTCTACATCCATCATCAATGAATAATGGCAACAGTGATAGAAAATACAAGATGCACAAAAGAAATTCATCTCGGCACCTTATAAGTCACCTTTCAAACTCATGACTGGTACCACCTAGAAAGACAATGACAGCAGATCCATGGGAACACCACGACCTAAATACTCTGCTCCAAGTCATTGACCACCGTGACTTGGAAATGTATCGCTGTTCTTTCCAAGAGAGAGAAAGAAAGAGAAAGAGAGAGAGAGGCGAACACAGACAGAGTGAGAGAGAGAGAAAGAGAGCGACAGGCAGAGAAGTAGAGAGATAATACCAGCTGGACGTCACTGTGCTACTAAAAATCAGGCAGATGTCTGAGAAGTTAGTAGGCAGCTAATTTTGGGGTCAAATCTCCAGAAAAATCCTGGAAGCAGTTAGCACTCACAGGAAGCTGTGTGCCGTTAATAGTTCACTGCAGTATAGTGGGGTTTGAAAGTCCATTGCAATACTTGCTTTGTGCATCTGAAAAAGATTACAGCTTAAGAAAAATTCAAGGACAGTATTGATCAAGGGAATCTTGCTGATTGTAAAAAGTAGGAGATGTGCTTATTACGTCCAATAGTGTAGTTTTCAAGACTCTAGGAGAGCACAGACCAAGGAAAGAAAGATGAACCAAAAGATCGTGAGCAGTCATTCAGCCTATCCGTGACAGCCATGATATGGAAGTGTCGGCGTTGGACTGGGGTGGACAAAGTCAGAAGTCACTCAACACCAGGTTATAGTCCAACAGGTTTATTTGAAATCACAAGCTTTTGGAATGCTGCTCC
>NC_063337.1:44141800-44195155 GCF_021869965.1 Rhincodon typus
CTGCAGTTCCTACTAGCTCTGGATGTCCAAAAGGGATTGCTGAACTTCTCAGATGATTCCCAGATTTCTTGTAGTAACTCACATTATTCAGGCCCCTCTAAGATTCTGTCCTGAAAATTCTTCTTTGCAGTATTTTAGGAAAGACACTAACTGGTTTTATATAAATAGAACAGTCAGAATGGCAGAAGGAATTCCAGATGACATTTATAACCCACTCCTGAATTTAAAGATCTTTCTTCTTGAAGTTGGCTTATTGTTTTAAGAAATAAAGAGGCCAGATGTTTAATAATTGTTTTCACATCAGAACTAGAAGGTGTTACTAGCCTGAAAATTTTCCTATTTTCAGGAAACAGTGCTATTAGTCATAATAGGTCTTGTTCTCCTGTTGTTCAGTTAACTGGTAAGCAAGAAGTAGGAAACCATATTACCATACACACCATTTTTCCGGAGGATCGCCACAAAATCGGAAAAGCCATTAACCCACCCAAACTTGTATTTATAAATACAAAATAACTTACAATGAATGAAATCCACATGTATTAAAATGGTGCATCAGGGGAAATAATATAATTGAAAGGCAGGTATTTGAAGTGGATTAAGTCTTGTGGGTTTGAAGATATAGTTACTGAACATTTCAAAGAAAAGAATTTGGTCCATTAAATTGAATAGTAACACAACTCGATCTCACTCTGTGATATCATGTAAGCCCGGCCTTACCAGGACAGCATCAAATCTTTCCCTTTAAACTGGTAACACCACAAAGAATATAGAGATTGTGAAAGCTGACTTTGTAACAAGTGAAATAACAAGTAAATTAGAGCAGCAATATCAGCAAATATAACAAGAGAAAAATTCAAATGAATGTGCTATCAAATGAACTTTGCCACATGGAGAGTAGTTGAATGCTGCCCAAATTTAAGTGAATTATGCCATCAACATTTACACAATTAAAACTGATGAAAACAACATTAAAAATGTAAAGTTTGTTGTGTTCTTTCAAAATAAATACTGCTCTCTTCTCACTCAAAATAACTTCTATGGCAATCCAAAGTCAGGAACATCATCAATTCAATGGCATGAGAGACTTGTGGCATCATAGTCCACTAATAATATATTAATGCTGTTATTTTGGTTTTAGACTCCAAGTCAATTTCTGCCAATTTATATTCCTTTCGCATGAGGCCCTCCTGGAGGTTTCAAGATCTTAAATCTCTTGGTACATAAATAATCAGCTGCACAACTAAAAGAAAACCTCGCATAGTTTCACACATCTCATCTGGGTAGTGCGAGGCTAATAAATCTAAACAACATTTCCTAAGCCAAAACATCTCTTGTTGGTTTGGTTGGCCTTTATTACCTCACCATGCACTCAATTGTGTAGTTGATTTTACAGTGTCAAACTTGATCAGCCATTTCATAAAGTTAGGTGCTACGGTGTTATAGATGGAGCTCCATACAAATTTTATTACTTAAATATTTTCATAATCATTAAGATAATTTTGTGATTAAAGAAACTGGAATAAAAAAGAAAATAAAACATAAGCTGGGGCAAAATGTATTTATCAATTTATCTACGGCCTCAGTTTAAGAATTAGTGATTAGAAAACCAAAGAAAAACTGGATTGAGTACGCACGGTGTATGTGAACATCCAGTTTTGGATTGCAGTCCTAAAACTGCAATGGTGCCTCACATTTATAAAATCAAAAGCATTTATGCTAGTTTCAGTCAGCGCACAGCAAACTTAGCGTACAATTTCTAAATTGGCAGGCATCCCATTTCCAGGATGGTGATTGGAATGGAGTCTATCCAACCTTTTTCACCCAGAAAACAGGTGCAATAATATCCTTCCCTTCCCTTTTAATCTTTTACAAATTTTGCTTGTTCCATAGCTCCAGCTAAGCTCCACACAAATCCTTGAGATATATTCCTAGACAGGTATATTTTATTTATATGACCGTTGTCAGTAAACTAGACAGTAATTTGCTGGAACTCAAATTACCTCAAAGATTATATAATATTCAAAGATATGACTTCTTCTCAATTACAATCTTAAATCTTTTCTTTAAAGTTATTAAATGTTCATTAATTACAAAACTTGCCTCATTAACTACCTAGCCTGCCCTTATGCAATCGCTTATGTTTGATTCTGTCCCAATCTTATCACTTGCTGTTCCTAGAAGAACTCGCCACGCAGTAGATATCCCATAATTCACCAGATTCCTTGTGTCCATGACATTTTTGAAAGCCCATTGCGCACTAGGAAATGCACTATCAGTCCAGAGTTGTCCTGCATGGTTCCTAAGATTTGCTCTGGACATGGCATGCAGGGAGAAGTCAGCTCTCCTCTTTGCAGGCACCTGAAGGTCCTACTTGATATGGACGTACAGATGCAGGACTTCTCCTTTTCACAGGACTAACAATAGAGGTCACAATACAATGCCAGCCTGGTCGGAAGTTACTCCCCCAGGTTAAAGCAATACCAGCTTTTTGTAGGAACGTGCAGCACTGTAGGCAAAAGATTAATGCCCTTCTTCACTCTGCCAGCATAAGTGCCACCATCTTCTCTCTGAACCTCATACTCATTCTATCTCTGCTACTGTACCCATTACCAATCAAGGCACATGCTCTATCACTCTTATTATTGCCTTCAACATCTTCCCTCACTCTCTGTAGCCTTCCCAAGTCCTAGCACTGATATCTACCGTACCAGGACTCCCAAGCAAAGACTATCTCCCTTGGCTTGACTGAGGCCTGCTAACAACAATGACAAGTTTCCTTCCTTTGTGTCTGTGCAAAAATGCAAGTCAAGACAATGTACGGCAGGAATGCTTTGAGCATCCAGTTAGGCTCAGAATGACTGATTGCCATAGCAGCAGGCGAGGAGCCTGGAGATGTAGCCTGGTCCAGTCCATGAACTGTGCATGTGTCCCTGAATGCACAGTGTCCTTGCTGAAGCATTGCAATGAAAACTGTGAATACATCTCAAGGTGCAGCACTGAAGTGCAGAAGCTTCCTGCAAGTGAATCAGAGATGTGCCACACAAGGGTTCTTAGAGACAGGCGCATGTCAGATTTCAATGTCAGTGGAAGTGGGTGAGTGTGGCCCTTGCCCATGGAACATGCCTGGTGATGTTGGTGCCCAGTGTACCACATGGAGGTCCTTCAGAGCAAGCAGCAACCTGAATTTGCCATGTCTTAAATGATTTTCATTTCAACTTTTCTTAACATCTAGCTTGTTTGCCGAGTTTGGTGAGAAAGAAAGCTAAACATTAATGAGGTGAGTGGACTGTCGAGAAACTATTTCAGAAGGAGTAGTCCCCCTTAACTGGAAACTTACTGCTGCCTAGTGAGAAACTATCTGGTGTAATATGACTGCCATTTTGATTCTTTGGTTATTAATTACATAATAATTTCTCTTTCTAATACTACTAAATCTTTAACAAGAATTACGTTATTGAAAAGTATAGCTAATGGATCAGAAACCAAAACTAAAACAAATCTCAATGAGAACAAAAATCCATTTATGTATAAAAATATCAAAGATTTGACACTCCACCAGTCAAGGTTATGATATACAGTTCTTTCATAATGGCTTGAAAATTGTCATGTACTGTTTAACTCAAATTAACTAACTTTGACAAGAGATTTATCCAGTGAACATTTTAACAGATTATAGAAACAAAATACTCACTGGTTGGCAGGGTTTTAGACGTATAAAGTGCTGACTGCAACTCGAAATAAGTTTAAATTAATAACAATCCTTACCTTTTCTAAAACTGGCAGCCAGACTGTAACCAGATGCAAGTTCTTTAAACATAACCATTCTCCATTGCGTGCACATTCCTTTAATGTTTGGATGGCTATATCAGCTTGACCCTGGCCCATAGCCACCTGCAGATGGTAGAACAAAACATAATTTTTTGCCTTTGCTAATGCCATTGAAATGTTAGCTGTTTAATAATCATGAGTGCCTAGTTAAACAAAGAGAACTGAACAGCTGCGATATCACACATCAATACTTAACTGATATAGTAAATGTAATATCACATGTGCACTGTAAAACATAAGTTTTATGATTTTCAATTAATTTTTTTAAAAGCACAAATTAATTACATTAAAACATATAAATTAGGAGCAGGAGTAGGCCATTTAGTCCCTTTGAGGCTTCAAGCTCTACAATTTAATAAGATCTTGGCTGATCTGACTGCAGCCTCAATTTCACATTCCTATCTACCCCAATAACATTTTACTCCCTTGTCAGTCAAGAATTCATCAACTCTGTCTTACAAATATTCAATGACCTTGCCTCCAATTGTGTCTGCGGAGCTGTATTTCAAAACCTTACAATCATCTAAAAGAGAAAATACTCATCTTCATTTTAAGTGGATGACTTCTTATTTGTACATTGTGTTCCCTAGATGTAATCTGTCCTTAATCACGGGAGGAAATGTCCTTTCAGCGTTCTCCATGTAAAGTCCCCTCAAGATCTTTAGTATTCCAATACGATCAATTCTCAGTTTTCTATAATTTGATGTGTACAGATTAAATCTTCCTTTCTATGATAACCCTTCATCCCAGGCCTCAGTTGGGTGAACTTTCTCTGAATTGCAGCTGATACACTTACACTCTTTCTCAAGCAGGGGGGCCAAAACTGTGTGCGCCGGATGCAGTCTCACTTTTTAAAACCAATTAAACTGCATTATCAAGTACTTTATATACAATTTACATACATAAAATCTTTGCACTCTGAATATTTTTATATTTTTCTACCTGCATTAAGTTAGCTCCCTACCTGCTACGACAAGCTCCCATCCAAGAGTTCAACCAACCAAGTCTTAAAATGTTATGATCCTTCTAAAAATGACATTTGATCAAATATAAAACATGTTTTAGACTAAATGGCCTACCTAATAATATCAAACATATTTCTTTCCCATTGTATTACCAAATTATATCCTCATATTGATATTCCAAGCTTTCTGAAATATTCTGAATTGCAAGGGCAAATACTGGAGGTTTAAAAAGGTAACCCAGTAGCAGATACAGTTGCAGTTACTTTCTATGCTATTTGTTTCAAAGGCAAAGAATAGAATCAAGCAGATTTTATTATTATGGGAGGAGGTAATGGCCTAATGGTATTATCACTAGACTATCAATCCAGAAACTCAGCTATTGTTCTTGGGACCTGGGTTCAAATCCCACCATGGCAGATGGTGGAACTTGAATTCAATGAAACAATTGTCATATAAACTCATCTGGTTCACTAGTGTCCTTCAGAAAAGGAAATCTGCCATCCTCATCTGGCCTACATGTGACTCCAGACCCACAACAATGTGGTTGATTCTCAGCTGCCCTCTGGAATGGGCAATAACTGCTGGCCTAACCAGCAATGCCCACATCCTGTGAATGAATAAAACAACTGATACCTGCGATGTGGGGTGTTTATTTCTTGCCCATTTCCCCCAGTGTAAGAATCAGATGAGACATCTAAAAGCAATGCACCCCACTATCCAAATGCCTTGCTGGAAAACTAATCCTAATTCCTTGCCAGAGGCTAAACAGATTGAGAGTGGGAATTCCGCCCCTCAGTGATTGGAAGTCTCATCCCTGAGTTTTGCCAGCAAATTCAATTGGCCAACTGCTCAAGCACTGCAAGAGTAGTGGATGTTGCTGAGATGACACGCAGGCCCACACAGAACTTTAATGGATCCTGAAACCAGGTATCACCCTTGATTTAAGGCAAGGGAGGGACCAGGCAGCCTGGTTGCTATAACTGGGGGTAATGATGATGGATTGGAAGGTTACAGAGGTCAGATGGGGAGGAATAATGGGGCTGGCCCTGATGTGAACAGGGCCACAAAGGATACAAAGGATAAGCCAGCTAGCGTATCTGCCTTTTAATCACTTTGGTTTAAAAAAAAATTCTACACACTCCCACCTGACTTCCCACACCCGCGTGCCTACTCACGCCAACCAGAACATGGAATAGGCTGCATAATATTCAGGTCAGTTCATTCAGTAATAAATTCATTTGAACATTAATTATCAAATTTAAAATGGAAGGCAGATTTCCAACGTCAGGGCCCACCTAAGTACTGCATTATTGGGTCTGTACTGGGAGAGAACAGGAAGGTGGTGGGGTAATATCTTACATGTTTTATGTAGCCATGCTACAGAAAACATCCCAATCGGGTGGCTGTAATAACCAGATTAGGATTTTGGTGGACAGATAACAGACATCACTGCTCTGCAATAAGGTTTCATAAACTTATAGATGAATTAGGTCACTCCTCATTTTTTCTTTGCTAGAGAAGTTCCCAATCTACTCATTTGTTTCAGATGAATACAACCTTTGAGAATAGGTACCTTTTAAATTGTTTTTACATTTTCTCAAATGAGTCTACACATACACTTTATAGTATGCAGAGCAGCATGAAATGTGGATCAGTATAAGTTACGGTGAGGATATTTACACACACAGTTGCTACTAGTACGCAGAGCAGACTGATATTCACATCATTCAGCATGCAATGGTGAACTGACAAGAGCAGTGGCATTTTTAGAGCTGAACACTCGACACAACTTCCTCTCTTAACCTCAGAGATGATCACATATTCAGCTGCAGAAAGTGCCCCAGAATCTGCACTTCAAGTAATTAAAAATTACTTCAGATTAATTTTTGGTTGTTGCCTCAATTCTGCAAGAGTGGGTAATGTATGGCGTGTTATTGTTCATTGGGGAATCTGAGTTGCGGTCGCACCATGCAAATTTTCATAAGGGTAGTAAACAGTCGTAGCACCAACGTTCTTTCCATTACAGGGCTGACCAAGAATCTCTCTCATTTTAACTGAATTGCCTTGCCGATACCACAGGTATGTGCTGGATTTGCAGATTGATCCTCAACCTGCTTGGCTGCATCATGAATACACCTTCCTTAGTGAGGCTTGAATCCAGAGCTCTGGTCTAGAGACAGGGGCTCTACCTATTATACACAAGACTTGCCTGTAATTTAGATGCATAAAACTGCCAAAGTCTACAGGCAGTAATATGGCAGATACTGAAGGACTTCCTGCTGACCTCAAGACTTCAGCAAGAACTAGTTACTCTCTGATTTTGTTTTGGTTGTACTGGAAAGTGTTTTCCCTTGGAATACGATATAACGTACAGAATAAAAAGAAGTTATGCAGAGCAGGACAGCTTGCTAGAACTTGCTGGAAGAGGGAACATGAGGAATAGGAGAATGGCTCTCAGCAGCTGGCCATATTCGTCCAGGATATAAAAGGAACAATGCTTGCACCTGAACTTCAGCAAGGAACAATATGTGTAGTCTTGCTGCTTCTGTAATGAGGTACTCACTGAAATTGCCACTTGCTGCAAGCCTCAGAGCAGGGCAAGGACTTCATTTCCAGTGGCTGTGAGGGCGGTGTTGGGAATAACCTTTTATGCCTCTAGCTTCTTTCAGGCTGATAACTTTGCAATAATTTGCTGTTTGGCCTGCATTGTTGCATAAGAGACATCAGTGATGCTCCCTATTTATTAACAGCTAACTACAGTTAATTCCATTCTACCAATGAAAAACAGACAGAGCAAATATGTGCTTCATTAGGAGTACAAGCTATGCCATGGTGCAGTGTGCCAATGACTGTACACACATCATTTTGATGGCACCACGTATTAACTCTACCATATACTGAAACTGAAAGGGATTCTACAACCTCGATGTCTAACTTGTGTGTAACCACATGCAGATAACTGCGCCAGTCAATGATCAGTACTGAGGTTACATTCCTAAAAGGTGAGGGTGAGGGTCTTTTTTATTTTTCTGTATTTTTGATTGTGGACTGAAAAGAGAAAAGAATTGTTTTAAATCAAGAATGAATAAAGGATTACCTCTTGATTTCGAAAGCCAGTAACATGACACTCATTGCAAGTACAGTTTACACAGATATTGGCACAAGCAAAGTAGAAGTAAGTTCAGATGAGCTGGAGCCAAAGGTATGTACAAATGAATATTAGTCACAGTTATTAAAAGAAAATGGATTCTACATACAGGTAAACAATTATGAACTGCTGACATATAGCTCTACTAGGAAAAGCTCAAAACTCTTTATAAAAACTCTCCATACATACATTACAGAAAAAGCCAAAAAAAGGGTATGGAGGAAGAGACTGGGAAGGCAGTTCAATGGATTACAGGACTCCCAGCAATTGTTTTAACATCCACTTTAAGAAGTATAGGCTAACTGATGATAGAATTGAATTTCCGCAGAACTGTCCACAGGACTTCAGGTGTAATCAGATTCTGATACATATGAATGTGGGTTAAAGTGCTTTTTTTAATGGATTTGTTAAATGACAAAATAGCAACACAGGTTAGTTATGTATTCTAGTTTCGTTTCATCCACCGCTTTAAAGTTCTTACTTCCCTATTTGCCCTGCTTATTCATTCAACTAAATTTCAACATCTTCCATTTAACTATATTGAAATTGTCACTTACACACCCACTCTGCATACTTAGAATTAGAATTAAAATTAATTATTTCGACTTCAAAAGGAATTTATTTGTATGCATTTCACTCAAAAAATAAATAGAGCTTCATATGTTTTGATCAGCTTCATTTTGTTTGATTATATATCCAATTCCTAAAATGGTCCTAAAGAGCTCTGGTTGGTACAACAATACATAACAGAGTTACTGTAGTCCCCAATTTTTAACCTAAAATTATTAATTAGCCAATAGATACTTAATATACTCCCTTTTACTCTAACTCCTATTCAGCAGAGGTAGCACAGATGTCAATAAATGGTTTATTGTCTTCGTTAAGGTGTATATACTGGGTCATCATACGAATGCTTTAAATGTTCATTTGGAAATAAAACCAATTTCTAGACCAGCGATGGCAATAATGGTTTGATACCATATGAAAATTCCCCTCTTGCTTCCATACCTCATGGAAATTTTCTCTTCCAATAGTTTCACTGGCCAGCTCCTGAAGCTCTTGGGAAGGATCAGCTCCAGGCGAAATAATAATGAGAACTGGCTCAGTTGCCAATGTCTCCGTTAACAGACGCTTCAGATTCAAAGGTGGTGGGGACAACTCTTTCATTCCTAAAACAAAACAAATCCTGCTTAATATTTCAAATGATGGATATCATTTCCTGATATCAAAACAAATATAGATACAATAGATACACAGTGTATTAAAACTCTGTTGGTGCAAAAATAAAACAAGTAAAATAGAGAACAAAAAGACAAATTTTGTTTCAACATTGTGGGACACACAAATAATAAAGTAATGAAAGACTGTAAACACATCGTATATAACACACTGCACTGATAAAGACGTTCAAGCTGGCTGCATGTGTACATCTGCAAGCTTAAGCTGAAATACAGCATGCCACATTTGATACTGACAAACTGACATAATGGCCCAGATCTTCTGATGAGCAGAGTTATTGCAGCAGCATATACCGGAGTTGTGCATTGGGACCATATGGAAGACCCAATGCAGGAGATTCCCCAGGAATTACCCTGGGAGTTGAAACTTCCATTGAGCAATCACCCAGCATCACCCAGGAAGGCTTTGAATAAGTTAGTGTTGGAGACTTCAGAAGATTCAAGTTTACTTAACTTAAACGTTAGAGAAATTAAAGCTAACTAACTCTTGGTTAACTATGAAACTGAACCTCCCCAACTCACCACTGACACCTCACTTTTGACAGCCCATGGGCACCTGAACACAGTACAAACCATCCCATAACTCCTCCCCATCTCTCCGGACACAACAACATCAGATCTTTCTCCAAATTTGACTCTCACTGAACCACCCCAACCCTGTACCCGCAACAGACAACACCACATAGCCCTCCCACAGCCGATCTCAACCCCCCAACTCCTAGCAGACCTAACTTCCACCACTTCTACAAGGACCTGAAGCCACCATCTCCACAAGGACCCAACCCCTGCGGAATGCCCCCAACGACCCAATCTCCACCAACTCCCCGTAGGTCAAACCACCACTGACTCCCCATGGACCCAATCCCTGCCAATTCCCATGGACAACTCCCACCAAATCCCCATGGGCCCAAACTCTGCTTACTCCCCATGGACCCAACCCTCAATGATACCACATGGATCCAACCCCCATCGGCTCCCAATGGACCCAGCCACCACCAACTCCCCATGGACCCAACACCCACCAGCTTCCAATAGACCCAGTGCCCACTGATTCCCCATGGACTCAACACCCACTGACTCCCCATGAACCCAACCCCCACTGACTCCTCATGGATCCAACACACACCATCTCCCCATGGATCCAACCCCCACCAACTCCCCATGGACCCAATCCCCACCAACTTGCACCTCCCATGGATCCAACCCCTACCAAATGCCCATGGACCCAAACCCCACTGACAACCCATGGACCAACTCCCAATGACTCCCCATGGAGTCAAGCCCACCCACTACCCATGGACCCAAACTGCACTGACTCACCATGAACTCAAACCCCGCCAATTCCCCATGGATGCAATCCCCACCATTTCTGCACAGATCCAAAGCCCCACTGATTGGCCAGAGACTAGACTCCCAACAACTCATAATGGAACCAACCCTGAATGGTTTCCCATGCAACTGAACTTTACTCACTCTCCATAGATCTAACATTGTCTGATCCAAGTACCCCTCACTCCTGATTGTCAGTTTCACACCCCCAGACCAGACATTCCCAGCAGCCCCTGACTCACACCCCAATGTACCCTAAGAACTATCCCACTAACCTGCCACCCAAGCACTTCATCCACCTGGCAGCCCACCCACTCACTCCCTGGCACAACACCTCTTCACACACCTGGCATTCCAAACTTCCTTGCACCCTACTCCTTCACTCACCAGTCAATCTATTTCACGGTCATGAAAAATTGTGCATTTTCAATAGCAATCTGCCTCTCTGTTGCTGTGTGGGTTCCTGGCCTAGACTAGACAGCTTCAACAGAGAAGGCTCCTAGCAACGTTTGATAAATCTATTAAAGAACTTTGAGCAGGGAGAATAAAGGGGAAGCAGTAGACCTATTGTATTTGGACCACACAAAAGGTCACTGCGCAAGACATGAATTCACAAAGTGGTGGGCCTTTTAGCAGCATAGTTAGAGGACTGGCTAACAAAGAAAAACAGAGAATCAGGATAACTGGGTCATTTTAAGGTTGGCAAGCTAATCAAAAGGGTTTGACAACATCAGTACTGGGGCTTGACTATTTGCAATCTATGTTAATGATTTGGGTAAAAGGACAGAGTGTATTATAACCAAATTTGCTAATGATTCAAAGATAAGTAAGAAAGCAAGATGTGAAGAGAACACAGGGCTTAGATTTTCACGGAATCAGGCAGAGTCAGGTGTACTTTAAAAATGGTATGTGGGACTTGATTTCTGGACTCTCATCCCCAGTCACTTATCTGCCAGTAAGGGATGAGGGTGTGGGCATTGAGCCCACACGTATTCTCAACTTTGCTGCTCCATTATGGAAGTGGGCATTTCAAACCTTCCTCCCCACCTGCATGAAAATCTTGATAGAGTTAAACCTGGTCTGTCAGTAGACATAATTCAAGGAATCTCAGAGGTATTGTAAATCATAGTGGAACCTTAGTCATGAATCAGGAGCCAATACAAAATTTCATCATTCCTTGTAAAATGCATTGCCTGAATTACCTTTTCAAAGACAATCAATCACTGCCATCCGTTGTTTCAATGGCAAAAAAAATCTATTTCCTATCTCTTAATCTTGTGTAAATCAACACATAGGCCTTGAAAAACACAGCTCTATCAACAATCAGGTTTTTACAAGGTTATCTGTATCAACAAATAGTTGACTATCTTTTAGGCTGTTTGATACAGTTCCCAGATAAGCTCATTGTGAATGCTTGGCTAAGGCATAAGAATAATTAATGCACTTAGCTCAACAGGCAATGTTGACACAGCTTTTATTGGAGTGCTAGCTTTGTTTTGATTGACATTTTCATTACCTTAAGAAAAACATGGTTGAAGATATATCAATGCCATATTTCAACTTTCTCCCAATAGCTCTTGATGCCTTTAAAATCTAAACACAATTACCTATCTGTTTTTGAATTGCGGACAGCAATGCATACATGGTGTGCACTGCTTTAAATTGTATGTATGCAGATTTCAGGAGATGCAGTGGAGGGAAGGTAGGAAATCAGGACTGGGGCATGGGGGAAGAGATCAGGATAGGGAGGAGAAAGAGGACGGGGATGATGTCAGGTTCTGAGAGAGAACACAAGGGGAATTGGGGTGGGTGTAAGAGTGGGGGGAGTGCAGAGGGAGACAGAGAGGGAGTGGGCCTCCGTGTCCCTAGGATCTCCTTGTTGACTACCCACACCCCCTGTTCAAAACTTTCTTGCGCATGTGGTAATGCAGTTGTGTGTGATATCACACAAAGTCTACATGATGACATCAGTGCTTGGAACAGCATGTCCCCGAACGAGCATGCATGTGTAGTTGCCTGCAATTGTCGGAGTCAGCAAACACTGCCTTTTTGAATATATTCAGTGATTTGGCTTCCACAGCCTTCTATGGTAGAGAATTCCACAAGTTCACTATCCTTTGAGTGAAGAATTATTTCTTCATTCAGTCCTAAATAGACTACACTATATCCTGAGAGTTTGTCCCTTGGTTCTAGTCTCCCCACTGAAGGAAAGCATTCTCTCTATATCCAGTCTGTTCAGCCTTATTACAATGTTATATGCTTCAAACAGATCCACTCTCATCCATCTAAACGATAGTGCATACAGGCCCAGTTGAACTAATCTATTCTTGAACAACCGTCCTGCCATCCCAGTATCAGACTAGCAGACCTCTGCTGCACTCCCTCCATGTTCAAGTATAACCTCTCTTAGGTATGGAGATCAAAACTGCATACAATACTTCAGGTGTAGATTCACTAAGGTCCTGTACAATTGCAGTAAGACATTCTTATTTCTGATCTCAAATTCTCTTAAAATGAAGACCAATTTGCCTTCCTAAGTGCTTACTGCACTTGTCTGTCTACTTTCATAGATATGCAATGACAACAAGAACCTTCATACATTCACATTTCCCAATTTATCACCATTTAAATAATATTCTGCTTTTCTGTTTTTCATACCAAAGGATATAACTTCATATTCAGTCACTTTGTCCTGCATCAAGCCTGTGTTTTCCCAGTCGCTCAACTTGTCTAAATCACCTTAAAGCCTTCTTGCATCCTCCTCACAACTTACAATCAAATCCAGTTTTGTGTTATCAGCAAACTTAGAAAGGTTGCATTTAGTCCTCTCATCTACATCATTTATATATGTCGTTAATAGCCAGGACCCAAGCACTGATCCTTGCAGTACCCCACTAATCAATGCCTGTGACGCAGAAAAAGACCCATTTGTTCTCACTGTTTCCTGTCTATCAACAAATTCTTGATTCATGCCAACATATTACCCCTATCCAATGTGCTTTAACTTTGGTCATAACCTCTGTGAGGGATTTCATCAAAAGCCTTCTGAAATCCAAATACACCACATCCAATAGTTCTCTCTTATTCTATTTTGTTCAAAAAAGTCCAATAGATTTGTTAAGCAAGATTTGCCTTTCATAAACCCATACTGGCTTTGTCTAATCGCATTAATGCTTTCCAGATGTACTGTTATCACATCTTTTATTTTACTTGAGCAACTTCCCCACAACTGATGTTAGGCTCATTGGCCTGTAATTCTCTGTTTTGTTTTCTCTCCATCTCTTCTTAATTACATTGACTACCCTCCATTCTGTGGAAACTGCTCCACAATCTACAAAATTAAGAAAGATGGCCACCAAGGAATACTATATTTTCAGGGCTACTTTCTTTTATTGTCTGGGATGTAGGTTATCAATCTGTAGCAATTTGTCAAATTGTTAATTTTCTCAGCACCATTATGTCACTAATATAGATTTCCTTCAATTCTGCACACTCACTAGACCTTTGGCTTCCTTACATTTCTGGGAGTTTAATTTTGCTCTTTTTGTGAAGATGGAACCAAAGTTTCTGTTCAATTCTTCTACCATCTCTTTGCTCCCCATTATAATTTCCATGGCTTTTGTACATAAAGGACCTACATTTGTCTTTATTAAACTTTACTTTTCACATATTTCTAGATGTTTTACTGTCTGCTTCTACGTTCCCCATGATGTTACTCTCATATTCTATTATTCACCTTCTTGATCAAAATTTTTGCACTCTTTTGGCTTCTTTGCACTCTTGCAATTTTCTGGATTGCTGCTTTTTGTGTCAATTTTATATTATCTCCTCTTTGGCTCTACAACTATCCCTAATTACTTTTGTAAATCATGGTCAAGCCGCCTTTCCTCATTTATTGTTGTGCCAGACAGGACTGAATAATTGTTGTAATCATAAACCTCATTCCTTTGGCTCTCATCTCCCAAATCATCTTCTTAAACCCTAATCACTCCCTATCAGCATCCCACTGCCCCTCAGATCCTGTTTCAGCCACGTCTGTGTGCAGACAAAAAAGCTGTAGTACAATTCAGCAGTGCCTCTCTGCAGCTTTCCTCCAGGCTGTCTGCAGGTGCTCTTCCCGAGGGATAAAAATACATTGAAATTGCAAAGAGACAAATTCTGATTATCTGAACTTCTGACTGTGGTAAAGTTGGGAGACAATTTCACTGGCAGAATAGGAAATCCAACAGAAAGAATCCTGTCATAAGCCAGAATTTCAGTTTGGTAACTCTGGATTAGCCAAAGTTGTCATTTGACATTACCAACCAACTGGAGCTGAGTTAGCCCACATTAAAGTAAGAGCCTGCAAGCATGGCTAAACCTATGAGGTTTAAATGTGTTGTTGATTGGAAACAACAGGGAAGTTGATTCAGCAGGTGGAAAACCTTGCTACAAAGCAAAGAGTAGATATTATCAAGCAGTGGGAGATTCCATCATTGAGTCTGTCAATCATTTTGAAGCATGAAGTGAATACCACAGAACAGATTGACAAAAAGGAACTTTCCCCAATAAAGAAAAAGATGAGAGGACTACATGCTAACATGATTCTAGGCAGCTCGAGCAGAATACATTCCCATCTTCAGTCCAATTCTATAGGAAACAGGCTGGGACACAAGGAGTTCACCTGCATCAATGGATGCCTGGACTGATTCAAGACAAGCCACATTGTCTTCCACATGATAAGAGTGCAGCAGTTATGGCAGTAATGACTGCAAAATAGTCTCACCCAGTTCCTAAATGTATATGCACCAAGAGGCATTTTTAATGTAGATGAGTCTGGACTGCTTTACCATCTTTTACAAAATCTATCTTGAATGTTTAAAGGTGAAATGAGTAATGGTGCAAAGTGAAGCAAGGAATATGTCACCTCCAAGGTCTACACTAACATGTGCAGCACTAAAAAGCTGCCATTTCTTGTGATACAAAAGTCCACAAAGCCATATTGGCTTTGCAAATATCAAGACACTACCCACACAGTACGAGGTCAACAAAACCGTCTGGATGACCTCCAGCATTTGTGAGGCATAGATTAGCAAAGTGGACAAAATTAATCAATGGAAGAAAAGGAAGTTGATCATCATTAGATCAACTGTCTTGCATAACTTCCCGACATCAATGGCCTCAAAAGCGACAATTTGAAGTTGTTGCATTCGAACATCTCAGTCAAGTTCCAGAAAATAGATCAAGAGGTCATTGTGAAGCTAAAAACCAACTACCGATGCCAGCTGATCTCCCACTTCATCAAAGCCACTGATAAGCAGGAGGACAACCTAACTGTTCTAGGGGCCATGAGTATCATGAAAAAGGCATGAAAGATAGAAATCTTAATTCCATCATCTTGGATTCAAATGGATATTTGTGCAAGGCACCAAGAATGAGGAGGAACAGAGTGAGGCCAAACAACCCAAGACAGGGCTGTTTTCTCTCACCTGCAGGAGGCCACAAGATGAAGAAAACAGCAAACAAAAAACCTGCAAACAAGAAATAAAAAATTGAAAGTATAAAATCTGACCCCAAAGACCCTTCTCAGAACCATGATGATACTCTGAACTCGCCCTGAAGCTGTACTCAATTGTAACAGGAATCATTTCAAATTAATGCAAGAACCAAAACTTAAGATGTCAAATTTCATTTGAATTTAGCATTTGTTGAATCCTGTGTGGTCCCTTGGATTAATGGTATCTGGTAGATAATTTATTTGGCCTCTTTTCACATGCATGCTCTTTGCACCACCTAGAGGTGACACTTACACAATTCACAGCCTCCAACCATGAGCAAGGTAAGCAGAAAGATAACTTGTGTTTTTCCACATCACAGTGGCTCAATGGTTAGTAGTGCTGCCTCACAGCGCCAGGGACCCAAGTTCAATTCCACCCTCAGGTAACCGTTCTCCCTCTGTTTGCATGTGCTTCCTCGCACAGTCCGAAGGTGTGCAGGTTAGATGGACTGGCCGTGCTAAATTGCCCTTAGTATGCTGGCTAGCCATGGGAAATGCAGGGATAGGAGAGGGGTGGGATGCCCTTCAGAGGGTTGGTATGGACTGAATGGCCTGCTCCCACACTATAGGGATTCTAAGAACCTGCAAAGAATTTCATGTAAGATTTGAAAAATAAAGAATAAGTGTAGGCAAATCAGTTTGTGTAAGGGCTTTCTTGACTAATTTGTAGCTCAGTTTCACAACAGTTTGTGGGCAGGCCCTCTGTAATTCAAACAGTCCATGGATTATTGGTTGGTTATTCGGGCTTGTGTTGAGATATCATTCTGGGGTTGAGCCAGCTTTTCCTGAGACAAAGCAGTGGATTGAGTATGATTGGTAGTAGTTGGTGGTCATACATGAGCTGGAGATGTGGTGAGTTGTCCCCACTGAGTTGAAAGTGAGAGTGCGGGAAGGGAGGTTCGTTTGGGAGGATGAGGTGGATGAGATCCCTTGAGTAAGACATGATACCTGCAACACTGAGAGTTGTAGGAGCTAAGGAATAGGTGGGGTAGATGCAGGTGAGATGTTTCCCTGGTTGTGGAGGCTACAAGCAGAAAGCCCAATTTAAAAATAAGGGGGACAGTCACTTAAGTCCAAGAATGAGGAGAAATGATTTTACTCAGAGGTTGTGAACCTTTAGAATTCTCTATCAAATAGGGCTGTGGTGGCTCAGTTTTTGATCATGTTTAAGGTAGAGATTGGTAGATTTCTGATGACCAGTGGTATACAGAATTATGCACTGGGTGTGTATAAGCCATTAAAGTGCCTGATCAGCCATGATAGTATGAATGGTGGGGCAGGTTCAATGGATTGAGTGGTCTACTCCTGTTCTTATGTTCCTGTCAGCCTTGGTGAGATGTGTGAGCACTGACAGAATTAAGGTGAGTCTTGATCCTTTGAATGTGAAGCAGCTGAGACAGGATGGTGGCACCAAGCATCACAGTGCACAGAAGACCATTGACTTTCTCTGGCACTGCTGGCTGTCTGGCTTAACAGTGACCCTGCAATGAATGTTCTGTGCAGTTTTTAGGGTCCAGGATATGTCTGATGGCATGGCCTCTGAGTCAGCGTGCGAGGAAGAGGACTACCATCTCTCCAACACAATATCCACCAACATCCCCAGATCTCTCTTTGTGAAGTGAGAAGCCAGCTTGCTTTTCTTCTGGGCTATCTCTTTGGTGATTAGGGCAGAGCAGTGCAATGTGATGGATCATTCCTCACTTGTAGCATCTGAATTGGTGTGCAGCTGGGCTTTAAATGTGGTGCTAGAAGCATGGAGGCCAGAAGACCCTGATAGTGAATATCTTACTCACTACAAGATTCCCTGAGAAGCATGCCCAACATCTCACATAAATAATGAGGTGAAAAGCAGATGATCATGTGAGAAAAATCACCCCGAGCCATGACACTACAACTTAGCTTCAAATGGGAGAATCCAGCCCATTAACTCTGTTTCTCCCTCCACAAATGCAGCCTGACCAGCTGGGTAATTGCAGCATTTTATGTTTTTAATCCTTGCTTCTAACTCTTACCTGTAATCTGGTGGTTACAGTACTCCAACTACTTTTAAATGAGAATTGCTGCCTTTATCACCCTTTCAGGGAGTGAGTTTCAGGCATCCACCATGCCCTGAGTGAAAGAAATTGCTGCTCAACCTCCTTATAATCCTTCTGCGTATTACGTTAAATCTATACCCACTAATTACTGACCTTTTTGCTGAAGGAAATTGCTTCTTCTTATCTACTCTATCCAGGCCTTTCACATTTTTTGCAGTTTAATTAAATCTCTCCTCAACATCCTCTGTTCTTAAGAAAACAAACCCAGCCAATCAAATCTTTATTCATAACTAAAATTCTCCAGTCCAAAAACATGCACGTAGATCTCTTCTATACCCTCACTAACATGACCATACTCTTCATGCATTGCGGTGATCAAAACTGTACTCAGTGGCTCAAGAAATGTTTTATACAGTTCTAGCATAACCTCCCTGCTCTTACAGGTAGTTCTCCTATAACATGATAGTTGTGTTCTTGTGTGACCTCGTACTATAGAAAATCACCATAGAAAATCGCATTATGAGGAAATTGCTATAGAAAATTGCTATACCTGTACAGCAGAAAGTTTGCGTTATCCAAACAGCGTCCACTATTCATCAACTGCATTACAGCCAATTCACATTAATGAAACACGTGTAATAGCAGAAATACCTGTATACTGTATGCCTTAGCCAAGAGGAAATGTATCAGTATGCATCTTAAGCACCTTGTCTATACTCTGACCAACTTCATAAATCTGTGGGCACGCACTCCAAGGTCACTCTGTTTCTTTCTACTTCTTGAATTCAACCATTTATTGTAAATTGACCTGCTGTGTTTGGCCTTCTCAAATCCATTAGCTTACATTTCTGCAAATTGAATAACATTGTCACTTTATGGGCGGCACGGTGGCTCAGTGGTTAGCACTGCTGCCTCACAGCGCCAGGGACCCGGGTTCAATTCCAGCCTTGGGTGACTGTATGTGTGGAGCTTGCACATTCTCCCCGTGTCTGCGTGGGTTTCCTCTGGGTGCTCTGGTTTCCTCCCACAGTCCAAAAATGTGCAGGCTAGGTGGATTGGCCATGCTAAATTGCCCATATTGCATCAGGGATAGGTGGGTTAGACATGGGGAATGGGTGTGGGTGGGATGCTTTTCAGAGGGGCGGTGTGAACTTGTTGGGCCAAATGGCCTGTTTCCACACTGTAGGGATTCTACGATATTGCTCACCTGACTGGTCCATTAATGTCCACCTGTATTTTTCAACTTCTTTCCTTGCTATCAAGCACACAGCCAATTTTGTTATAACTTTAATGTATTTTAAGAGAATGTAATTCTAGCCATAATTCCTGATGCAAAAGAAAAAGCACATTTGTTTCCTCATTGTATCAGAGATAGTAGGAACCGCAGATGCTGGAAAATCTGAGATAACAAGGTGTAGGGCTGGAAGGGTCTAGGCCCGAAATGTCAGCCTTCCTGCTCCTATGATGCTGCTGGCCTGCTGTGTTCATCCAGCTCTACACCTTGTTATCTTTGTTTCCTCATTGTTGAGCGTGAAGCAAGTTAGTAACTTTTTCAATTAAGATAATATAATCAGTATAATCAGAAACAGGTTACTTGCTTTACAATGAAGGAACACAGATGGCATGAAAATGTTGGCAGAAATGCATGGATTCCTACCATTATATTCAGATAATTTTATTGCATAGAAAAAACATTTTACTAGCTGTTGACTACATTTCGCATTCTTAGAACATTCCAAAGAGCTTTAAAGTTGATAAATTGTTTTGAAGTATGATTATGGTCATCTTGTATCCAGAAACAGCAACACAATTTGCACATACCAACGTCCTACAATGAGATACCAGGAGAAATTCAAAAACTGCCTCTAAACTCAGATAATGCAATATTGTGTGCTTGGAGATACTCCTGGTGTTTTAGCATGGAGGAGAATTCCCTAAAAGGAACTAGAGATATTGAATGACTGACTGGTAGCATGGTGGAAAGTAGCAAAGCTAACTTCATAAATAACTGGCAACATTTTCAGAAAAATAGTTTGGTACAAGGAGCATGGGTGACAACTCAGCTGATTAGGTACAAGGACTTGGACACAATATTGAGATAGTTATAGAGAATCATTCAAACTACAAACATTGGGATGAGAACATGGACAAAACAGACTTCACAATGAAACAAATGGAAGAGATGGTAGTCTAAAGCTGGGTGTGGACGTAAAGATCCAGAGTGGTACGTCTAAGCTGAACATCAAGAATAATCAGGAACTGGGGAATTGAAAGGTGAAGCATTTAAATCATGATATACATACACGAATCTTTATTTCCCTCTCTTTATTTTACATTCTGTACCTCATTTGATTTTGGAAACAGTAACTTCCAGTTCTTGCTTTGTTCATTTCACAATCCTTCAACATGATTGATTATGAAATAGTAAGTCGCATGCTCTGTTAACTTTGTTCCAAAATGCTCTGTAAACAGCCATACTGTTTCATTCTCACACTGCCAGAAACTTGCATAATAAAATATTATTGGTATCAATCAGGCAAGGACAAGTCTAAGGACATATCAAAATAATTTTGGGACAGTACTTTCTCAGTTAAGTCTATTCTTTCTGTAAGTTAAGATAAACCTAATCTTATAATAGTAAGTATCCCATTTTTTAGTCATTTATTCAGTCAGTCACATGATGTGACTGTGTTGGCCCTCTGAAGTAACAGCACAGACACTTGATAAACACTCGGTATCCCGTCACCAATTCACCCTTTAGTTGTATGTGCACAGTAAATGGGCTCTGATCAGCCAGCTCAAAGCCAGTCCCTAGAATGAGGAGACTCTCTGAAACTCCTGTTTATATCTGTCAGCAAGGGCTCCCTGATTGGCCCAGGTTAACAACCCCAATCAGGGATCTCATAGTCAATGAGATCCACCTGGCCCAGATACCAATCACAATATCCTCTCCCCGCCAAGTCCAGGGACATAGGTCTGTTTATAACTTCTCCTGGATGTTTTCGCCCCATGGCCAGTTCCTCTGACTCAGACTCTGACACGGGCGGCGTGTACCAGGCTGTAGCCTGACTCTTGCACCTAACTCTTCCTCCTCTTCTTCCAGCAGTTAACGGTATCGAGGCTGCATCCATCTCAGACTCTGAAGTTTCCTCAATGACAGACGTGGGGAAGAACCCACGGTTTCCGACAGGCCTTTCTGGCTGTTCTGAGGGACCCGATATGTTTTGCTGCTGCTGCATTTATGTGGTAGCAGCTTTCAGGTGATCCACATGTTTGTGCAGGACCACTCACCTGCACGAACTTTGTATGTCACGGAACCTGACTTCATGTCAACCTTAGATAACAAGGTGTAGAGCTGGATGAACACAGCAGGCCAATCAGCATCAGAGGAGCAGGAAAGCTGATGTTTCGGGTCTGGATCCTTCCTCAGAAATGGCCTTGTACCCCTGTGGAGACATTTCCACGGTTCCAGCACCCAACTTTGTCCCCTGAAGTATGGTGTCACTCTCACTTAGAGGGGGCAAGTGGCCAACATTGACATTCTTGTTGCCACTTCATCCTCCCCACCAGGTCTGGGAAGATCAGGTTTGACCTGATGCTGAATATTCTCCCTATCAGCAACTCTGCTGGAGCTATCCCTGTAGTTGCGTGAGGGGTGATCCTATACGATGACAAATTTACATATGTAAAGGTATTGGTGGAACACTCTCATGCCAAAGATGACTATCAAATCTTCCTTCTCTATGTGGGTGTATTTACAATCAGGCATCAGCCAAAGTCCAGGAAGCATACGCTATCAGATGTTCCTCTCCATTGGACCACCAATGAGCCAGCACTACTCCAGTAACGTACAGGGAGGCATCACACGTCAGCAGCACCTCTCGCTTGGGACTGTTATGGGCCAACACTTTAGATGACAATGGCTGCTTTTTCATTTCTGTAAAGGCTTCTTCTTAGCGACGTGACCATTTCCAAGGCTGACCCTTTTTCAATAGCAGGTGTAAGGGTGTCAAGATGGATGCCCGGTTACATATGAATTTCGCAGAATAATTCACTAACCCAAACGTGGGAGCCGGGCACCTTTGATCATCCTCATTTTATCTTCCAACGGTGTAACCCGATCTTGTCAACTCTGTAGCCCAAGTAGGTCACTTGGGGTGGCTGGAACAGACATTTTTCACTTGTAAAGCACACGCCCACCTGGGAGAAAGGTTTAAGCACAATGCCCAGTTCTCTAAGTGCTCTTTATTGGTCTTCCCAGTTATTAGCATCTCATCCGGATAAATGGCAATCTGGTGTAGCCCTTGTAAAATCCTCTCCATTGTCAGCTGGAAAAGAGCGCAGGCTGGTAATACCCCAAATGGCAGTCTTATATATTGGTACAAACCCTTATGGGTATTAATTGTGGCATAATTCTGGGACTCCTCATCTAGTCACAATTGCAGGTAGACGTGGCTCATAGTCAGCTTCATGAAGAACAACCCCCTTCACCAGTTTTGCATACAAGCCCTGTTTGCGAGCTTTATACAGCTGTGAGAAGAGGTTTATGGTTTGCTTAAAATCCCTACAAAGGCAATCAAGCTGTCAGGCTTCACAATCAGTGAGACTGGTGTTGCCCATTCTGCAAACTGCACTGGTTTGATGATTCCTTCACTTTCCAGCCTCCTGCTTTCTGCCTCTACTTTTGCACGTGAGGCAAATGCCGCCCGTTGGGCCTTGCAAAATCACGAAAATGCTTCCTGATCAGCATATAAAGTGGCCCTGGCCCCTTTGATTGTCCCTAGTCCTTCTGAAAAACACCTAGGTATTTAATTAGGACTTCACTCAGGTAGCCATTTTCAAATCAAAAATAGTTCAGCCAATTAAGGTGAATCTTTCTCAACTAATTCTACCCCAATAGGCTTGGGCACAAACCTCTTACTACAATCAGTGGTAACTGCACTGACTGTTTCTCATTGAAGACAAGAACCGAAGTGGTATCCTTAATCTATAACAATTCCCTGGTGTATGTTCTCAGTCTGGCCGAGGTCTTGCTCAAACTTAAGGGTTAGGGTCCACAGCAAATCTTACCTCATTTTCTAATGACAAAGGGGTTATAGTACATGTTTGAAGTTCAGTTGGGGCTTCAGCTAGTAGACACTTTTGTTTGGTTACATCATTAATTCCACTTTCATCTCCACTGAAATACGTGCACAGAGGCCAGTATCCCGTCACCAAGTTACCCTTTATTTACATGTACACAGTACATGGGCTTTGGCCAACCAGCTCAAAGCCTAGACTCAGGAGGCCTTCTGAATCTCCTGTTTATGTCTGTCAGCCAGGGCTCCCTGATTGGCCCAGGTTAATAGCCCCAGTCAAGGATCTCATGGTCAAGGCCCTGGTTCCAATCACTGTATAGCAATAAGAACAGTAGGTATGAATTTTTACAGGAAACTCAAATCGGAACTCTCAGTAATACGAAGAAAATTGTGTATTGACAAAGATGGGATATATTTAAAGTTGTAACACATTTTTCAGGTTTTGATGAAAATGCATGTCATTTGAACTTCTTTTTCTGCTTTATGGCATTGCCATTCTCCTAGATTATATCTTTCTTTTAAACATACAGGGATGTTATATTTACTGTCTGGCAAATAGCAAAGCTATGAAACGGGGAAGAAACTTTAAACAATAGAAAAAAAAATCAATGAGCACGGGATGTTTAATAGAAACGGATGACTACAAAACTGGGAATTACAGATTTAAAAAATGATTGGGAAAAATTTTGGAAGGTGTCCAAAGAAATGTGTCATTCTACAGAGTATAAATGTGCAATATGGGTCCAGAATAACTGAAAACACATTTTCAAACAGATTGAAATGTTGTGGAAAAGATGATGCTTGGAAAGAGCTTGATTATTGAGGTAGCATAGTGATTCAACACATATGGGATTTTATGCTTTTGCGGCTCTTCTCTGTTTACTTATTTCAAAGACGATATTAAACCAATTACAGTAAGTTTAGAAAACATGAAAACATAAATCTATGCATCCATTATAAAGATATATGACTCAAATATCCCATATGGATTGCAATTCCATGAGCAAAAAAGTGACTTTCAGTTTGAACAAAATACACCAAGGATACTAAAAACTGTTAGTTTCTTATTTTTTAAATCACATTTTCATGTTTTGGTAAAAATCTGTATCCATATATACTTATGTACATCAATCATGTGCACATGAAACAAATTACAATTGGGCCAAATTTCACAATAGCAGCACATCGGCTATTAGTTACCTTGCCGTGCACCTTTTAAAAATATTTGACCTGCTAAGTTGTTGAAAAAGTGACTGACGACAGTGCACTTATGGGAACAGGATACCAGAGACGTAAGTGAACAAGATAAGGGACTGTATATCCACTGTCCAATTGTATAAGCATCGAAGGATGGGGTAAACATCGGAATGGCTAAGAAATAGACTGAATTAAAATTCAATTTCAAAATAAAAACAGAAAGAGAATTAAAGAAAGAGAAAGAAAGGCTGAGTTAAGTGAGATTGAAAAACAGACAGAAGTGAAGTGAGGGAAAAAAAGTAAGAAAACACCCAAAATTTGATTTTTGAAAATCTCCCAGAAATATAAAAATCCTGAAGCAATGAGATGCTATATTTGGAACTATTTATTTTTAGAACCAGTGATGTTCAGTGGAATTACTAACAAATATCACATAGTTAAAGACCACTTCTGCTAACACCTAAATATTTGTTCACAGCAATAGCCCCACAGTTTATCAACAGAAAATCCTTACCAATTACTTCAAAGATTTAATCAACAAAGCTTTAGAATGACCTCGTAATAGGAAAAATGAAAAATGTAGGCTTTTCTAGAAAATGCATGACAGAATATATCACTTCCTCTATATCTATTTTCACAGTGCTGTGAATGATAATGAGCTACTAAAATAAACTCATATGAAATTAGTAAGGGCAATAACCCATTCTCAGAGAGCAGTGGGTGCCAGTGAATGTCTTGCTGGAGTTCACCGGTTGTTTAAGTGTGGGAATTTCATCAGCTCCCATGCTGAACAATCTAATAATTAGAGCTTGGAAAATGTCTTAGATGGTTTGCAGTGGGGCTAGAATTGTTTGTAGGCCCAAATGGAGCACTGTTACTCAATTTGTTTAGACCAAACCTTACTTTGCTTGGATAATTTTCCAAATGGCCTTCCATTTGGAACAATCTCTCAAAGCTAGTTTTGCTGACCAATACCTTCAACATAGAGATGGGTGTGCCATGCCTTCCATCCATTTGAATGTCAATACAGCTGGATTGATCTGTATATCACAGCACCATCCAATCTGCATATTAGAAGCAGCATCCTGGATGACATCCCCTGACCCATTATCCACAATACCAGTTGCCTAATTCAGGGCAATGACTGAACTGCCAGCATGGTAAAACACCTGAAACATAATCTTCTGATCTGAGTGAGAATGCCTACTTTTGACACCAATCAGTTTAAAACTTGCCCACTTGACTTTGGTGCAGTATTTTGATCGTGCTTTTGGGCCAGGTTCCTTCCCAAGTGAAGTGGCATAAACAAGTGCGGAATCCATGACAAATCAAATAGGAGGGGATCAATGTAGAAGCCATGCCCACGTTTTCAGGAATAAGTGCTGTATTCAGTAGTTCAGAGATCATGAAACTACTTTGGGAGCTAGTGAAAGAAGTGTGTAAAGGAAGCAAGGGAGATAGGTGTCAGGAGGTTAGGGTGTAAGAGAGGATACAGATGACAGGCAGATGAGAGGATACAGCGGTGTAGAGAGCATGTCAGTGGCTGACAGGTACAGATGCCAGATAAGTGAAGGGTACAGCTGTAAGCGGTGTGTGAGGAGAAAATGGAACAGCTAAGTGGATGAGGGATTAGGCTAGTTTGGGCATCAGTTCAGGTGTGGTTGAGTGAGGAGTAGGTGTTGGAATGGAGTTATGGAGTAGGACGAGGGAGGAGAGTGCAGGCAGATGGACTCAGTGGAGAGATCATATCAGGGGCCATCAGGTCAAGGGGTGGTGTTGGGGTGGATCAACTGTTTGTGAGGGTAATTGGGAGTCAAGGATGTGGTTACTGGTGAGTCACAGGAGTCATTTCATAGTTAAGAGCTAGAGTAAGTTTTAACTCCTCCAATTTTTCCTGAAAGCTACTTAGGTTATGAAGTTGGAAACTCCATTCTCCAACAATTCATGGAGAGTATTCAGGACAGTTTCCTCCAACAATATGTTGTGGAACCAAACAGGAAACAGCTTAATTTGGATCAGAAAACTTGTAATGAAGCAGGTTTAATAAATGATCTCATAATAACAGATCCTCTAGGAAACAGTGACCACAATGTGGCAGAATTTAGTATTAGTTTAAGGGCGAGAAACTTGAGTCAGAATCAACAATAAGGGTAATTAAAAAATCATGAGCAGAGTTGTTTGTAGTGGACTGGAAAAAGAGTTCAGCAGAAAAGACAGTTAATGAATAATGGCAGACATTTAAGAAAATATTTTATGACTCACAACAAAGATATATCCAGATTAGGAAGAAGGATTCTCGGAGGAGATAAACCAATCATGGTTAACAAAGGAGGTTAAGCATAGTACTAAATTGGAAGAAAAAAAAACATACAATGTGACAAAGATTAGTGATAAACCTGAGCCTGGGAAAACTTTAAAAGCCAACAAAACATACTTTTTCAAAGCTGGAACAAGACAAAAATAGTTAATGCTGGGTCATTTAGCTTCACATCTCTCATTGGGATGTAATACATGTTAAGAACTTAATATCACAGCATATAAAAATGTATAACAAAATCAAATAGAGTCAGCATGGCTTCATGAAGGGGAAATCATGATTTACAAATTTAACAGAATTCTTTGAGGAGGTAAAGGTAAAGGGGAACAAGAGGATGTAATTATATTTGGATTTCTTAAAGGCATACAATACAGCACTGCATATTGGGCTACTTAATGAGATAAGAGCCCATGGTGTTAGTGGTTATGTATTAGCATGGATAAATTGGTTTATTAGGAAACAGAGTTGGGACAAAAGGAGCATTTTCAGGATGGCAACCTTGTAACAGGACTACTGTTGAGTCACAATTATTTACAATATATAGTACTGATTTCGATCAGGGAAGTTAATGTATTATCGATGAGTTTGCAGATGACACAAAAATAGCTGGGAAGCCAGGTGACACAAAGAGGAATAGAGACAGGTTTCCTGAGCGTACAAAACCTTGGCAGATAGAATGGGGCTAAATATTACTGAGGTGGAGAAAAACTGCAGAAACCTCAGCTTAGTGGATTTGGGGGTCCCCGTACATGAATCAAACAAAGCTAGCATACATAGGGAAGGCAAATGGGCTGCTGGTCTTAATTTCAGAGGAAATGGAGTATAAAACTAGCGAAGTTTCACCAAAACTACACAAGGCACTAGTTAGACCATAGCTGGAATACTGTGAACAGTTTTCAGCCCTTATTTAAGGAATAACATGCTTGGATTGGAGGCACGCTACAGATGGCTCACTAAGTTGATTCCAGATATCGAGAGCCTGTCTTATGAGGGGAGGTTTAGAAGAGCAAAAGGTGATCTAGTGAATCATACAAGATTCTTCAGGGAGAATGCAGGGTAGAAATTGAGAGGTTGCTTCCCTTTGTTGGAGTATGTAGGGCCAGAGGGCATAATTTCAGAATAAGAAGTCACCTCTTAAGGCAGGGATCGGGGTGCAGGGGCTGGGGTGGGGGGAGCAGAATTTCTTCACTCAGAGAGTGGTGAATCTGTGGAATTCTTTACTGCAAAGGGCTGTAGAGGCTGGGTTATTAAGTATATCAAGGCCACTACGGATAGATTTTTAATCAGTAAGGGAATCAAGGATTATGGGGAAAAGGCAGGAAAGTACAATTCAGGATTATCAGATGAGCTACGATTGCACTGAATGGCAGAGCAGACTCAATGTGCTGAATGCCTACTTCTGCTCCTATATCTCACTGTCATATTGTCTTTATAGGGTATACTTTCAACTTGCATCCTAAGTGCAAAATTAATGTGTGAATTTACTAGTTGGTTTTGAATTTTGTTGAAATCATCACCATTAATAAACCACAGACAGCAGCACCAGCTAGACATGCGTTGTTGAATCCACAGTTGCTGAGCTTTACCTGCGTACTCCTTCCAGAATTCTGGGTCCTAGCCATATAGTGCCATTATATCAGTACAACAGTAATTAGACAAAGTAAGTTAGGTAGTGAAAGGTGCAACATCAATGAAAGTCTTATGCTTTTTCACCATTCTCTTTGAAGCTAAGACTGTGATTTGAGTTCATTTCTCAGCAATGAAGGTTTTTAACCATTTTAAATATTTCTTTGAATAAAGATACATGGTTAATAGCAATGCTGGAAAGACACAGCAGAGCAGGCAGCATCTGCAGAGAGTTAAGATTTCAGGTTAATCGTCTTTTGTCAGAACTGGAAAATGTTAGAGATGGAACAGATTTTAAGCAATGTCTGTTGTGTCTTTAATTCTTGCTAATTCTAAAACAAAAGGTCACTAACCTAAAAGGATAATTTTATGGGCTGGATTTTCACTCTGCCTGGCAGGCTAAGTCACGGATTGAGACTTTTGCAGGGATGTCCCTTAATTGGCATAGAGAAAGACTCCTCATCCAATGAAGGATGGTATATGCGCCCTTGACATTAGAGAGACAATCGGAATCAGTTTGAGAGAAAAAGCAGACTGCAAGGGAAAACGGACGGCCCTCTTTCCAACTTGCTGAAACCTTTTATAAGGAAAACAGATTCAGCATTCAGTCACCATGGTCTCCGGTGGGGGTCTGGATATCCTCGCCGGTGTAGATTGCTGCTCCTAAATCTAGCCATGTTTCTGAGGGTTCTGGAACACCGGTTGCTTTACTTGCTGCAGTGTTTTCTCATCTACCTGTCCAGAGATGTCATGACACATGAACAGGTAGGACTTGAACCCAGGCCTCCTTGTTCAGAGCTAGGGACACTACCACTGAACCACAAGAACCACTGACCTGCTGCTGGATGCTTGTGGCAAGGCAGGTTAACTGGCCCCTCTCCTAATTTACAGTAATTAGGATTTTAGTGAGCTTAATCAACTGCCCACTATAGGCAGATTAGTCGCCCTGCAAGCTCAGATCTGAAGCTGGCATAGTCAGAGAAACAGCATGCTGCCCAGTGAAGTTACTATTTGGCGGCCCAGGGATTTAGCCTATTGCTGTTAGTACAGATGCTGTGAGACCTGCAAAATATCGCCAGCATCTTCAACTTTTTTGCTCAGATTTCCAGCATCAACAGTGTTTTGTCTTTATGTGTAACAACAGTCAACATGTTTGTTCTCCAGATAGGTGTACGAAATGTATAACAGTTCCCAGCTTTATTTTTATGTTCATTTCCTTATGACTATTCTATGAAAGGAAATGATTACTTTGGGTTGTGGAATTTCTCTGACAGAGTCAGCAGCAAATCCATTTCCTTTTGCCTGGGGCAGAAATATCACAGCATGTGTGACTGGAACAGGATGAAATATCCTAAATGAAGTGTAACTGACGGCTCAAATTCTCCAATGGCCAGATAATCATTTCCAAAGTGCATGAGATGTGCATGGGGACCCTGCACAATACCCATGATAACAGACTCCAAAGAAAATGCCCAGGAAATTGAAGACATCATTTGGCAATTCAGCTACGCTTATAACACTCTGAAAGTATCCATTTAAATTCAGAGAGTTCCTCTGAAGCTACAAAAATAACTTGCATAAAATCCACTCATGACAACATAACACAAACTTTCACATTTTGTCCAAAATAGCCCATACATTCATTTCTTGAGGTGCAACTTGGCCTTGTCCTAAAATGTGGCCCAAATACATCACCTTCGCTTTGGCAAATTCACTCAGCCTGATTGGAAACTAAATTGGCATTTGGTAGCTGACCAAATAGTTCCGTCAAGTTGTGTAAATGTTCTTTGCAAGTTTGCCTAATAACAACTAAATTGTCAATAAAGAACATAAAACCATAAGACACAGGAACAGAAGTAAGCCATTTGGCCCATCAATTCTGCTCTGCCATTCAATGAGATCACAGCTGATCTGATAACACACCCAACTGCAAGTACCTCTCCAAATCACACGCCATCCTGAGTTGAACCTGTATCACCGTTACTTTGCCATCGCTAGGTAAAAATCCTAGAACTACCTCCTTAACAGCTCTATGAATGTCCCTACACTTTAAAAACTGCAGTAGTTCAAGAAGACAGCTTAACAGCATCTTTTCCAGGACATTCTTTGGACTGGGCAATGAAGGCTTGCCTAGTCAGTGACACCAACATCCCATGAATTAATAAAAAGAATTGGTAACAGAAACAAAGTGACAAACACTCAGTGAGTGCACAGTCGGCATCAGGTAGACCCACCTGGCACCAAACTTCTGTGAGAGTCCTCTTGAAGGCGAACCTACAATGCTAACTCACTCTCAGGAGCATGGAGCATTGAGTAGAGACAGTCCTGAAGAAGAGTAATGCCCAAAATGTTGACTGCTCCTTTTCTCCACATGCTGCCTGGTTTGGTGTGTACTTCCAGCCTCCAGTTTGTCCACAAGCATTGAGTAGACACTGGTACATATATTGGTGGAGTGAAGACCATTCATTCTTTTGCAGCAAGTGCCCACAGGCATAGATCTGCACAATCTGTCCAGGTTGCTTTTATCAGTCAGATGGCCTCCTATAACTGTCAGTAGGTAACATATTCTTCCTTCTCTCCCAGGCAGTCTTCAGGATAACCTGTAAGCCGATGTTACTAAAGTGTGACACTGCTTTCCCTTTAGTCTCCGACTCCTCTGGAGTGGGTGAGGGCAATGAGCAGATGATCAGTGAACCTCTGCTTGCACTGAGTGAACTGCAATGCCCTTTAAATATGGTAACCAGAAACGGGAACCCAGAAGCTGCTACAGCGGGCAGACTGTCCTGCCTGCATGCCCATAAAATTTAAGGTTTTACCAATGTATGTACATGTAGTGAGGTGAGAAGAATGCAATCACGTGAGAAAACCTGACCTGCCCCGAGTGGAAATATCTCCAAGTTTTAGGGCTGTTCCACACTTACTCTCAAAAAAATAAAAGTCTGCTCATTGTGTCTGCTGTCCCTCAATCTATGGAGGACTATTGTACAATAAACTTAAGATTTGAGAGAACTGATCAATGAAGTATCCCGAGACATGGCGTCTAAGTTTTTAGAACTGGTATCATGGATTGTCACAAGTTTATAGTGTACTAACAGAGTCCTGGGTATCAGGCTTGCGCTTGTTGAATATGGTGACAGGAACTGCATATCAAGAACCTTAACCTATTCACACATCCAACAACATACAGCAAAGCCTTCACTTGCCCTTCTAGAGCTCTCAAGATCCCAATGCCATTAGTTTATGTTGGTAGTTTCTGAACTGGTGGGGCATCTATGATTATGTGCTAATGCACAGTAAGGCACAGTGAAGTAATTGGAGTGTAGCATCTAATTGGGAATTTATATGCTTAGGAGGTGCTTAACAAAAAATCAGAAGCTGATGAGTGTAAAGAGAAACGAGTTATATAAGAAACATTGAGGAACCTCCAGACGTAAGTATTACACCTTGCCTACCCAGTTAAAATCAGTCCCGAAGTATCTGCTTTCAACTTCACACCTCCATAAACTTAGAAATTTTGTTTTCTCTTCTCAAAAGAGAAATGTTCAAGGTTCCACGTGTTTTTTCTTTAATGTCTGAACCTTCAAATGTATCCATTGATCTTGACATTTGAACCATTCCCAACAACATAGCCTTTTGAAGTAGGCAATCAACCTTGGCATAAATCTTGTTATCAGTCTATGGGATCCAAGGCAAAGTGACACGTTGGATCCAAAACTTGGCTGAAGACAGTAAGCAGAGTGTGATGGTAGAGGGAGGTTTCTGTGACTGGGACTCTGTTTCTCGTGGGGCTCCCGCAGGGCTCAATGCTGAGGCCATTACTATTTGTAGTGTATGATAATGATTTGGGCTTAAATGTATCATTTGAACTTAAATTTATGATCAAGAAATTTGCAGAAATTGGTAAGGGAGTAAAATGGTGAGGACAGTCTTAAATTGCAGGAGGATATCAACAGACCAGTCGGGGATAGGATAATGCAAATCAAATTCAACCAGCCAAAGTGTAAGGGAATGCTTAAAGTTTTTGAAGAATTGTAGCTCGGGTTGTGGATGAGGTTGTAGACTTGCTCGCTGGAGTTTCTCTAACTGTGGTGTTGGATCTATCGCCATCTGTTGGTAGCTGTCGGGATCTGCTAGTAGTACATTAGCTTTCTTGATGTATTGGGCTCTATTAAGGATTACTGTCGTGAGTCCTACGTCCGCCGGTAAGATTACAATGATGCAGGTCGGGACCCTTCTTCAGAAATGGGGGAGGAGGAAGGAAGCTCAGAAATAAATAGAGAGACAAGGGGTGGGCCTGGGGAAGATAGGTGGGATGGTGATAGGTAGGTGCAGGTAGGGAGTGGTGGGGATTGGTCAGTGAGGTGGGAGGAGCGGATAGGTGAGAGACAGGACCTGTTTATGTTTTAAGTTTTGTGGTCATACCTGTTTTCTGAGGCATTCATGCAGGAAGTATAGTTGTTCGCAGGCCGCGCTCAGATGGATGGCATTTGTCCCCCATCTGCGGGCCAGTTTGAAGGTGTTGTGCCCATAGATGTTTAATGTTTTTGAGACAACAGATGGTGATAGACCCAATACCACAGTTAGTGTACTGGATCAAAACAACCCTTAAGAAATTACACAACTCAGGAGATATCAGCAAGACAGACTACCAAAAAATGAAGCCAGAGGGCTCCAAACAGCCGTTATTCATATTTAGGTTAGAAAAGTATCATTGGAAAGGCACTCATTACAGTGCACACCCAGCTTCTATGGACTTCCCAAGGTACACAAGCCAGGGGCTCCCCTCAGACCCAGTGTCTCACTACCAGGCACATCAACATATAGACTAGCCAAAGAACTTCAACGGAAACTGAAATACTTAGTTGACAACACTACCCATTCCATCCACGCCTCCCAAGAATTCCTCAACATCATCATGGACTCCAGAATAGAAGAGGACGAAATAACAATATCCTTCGACATAACAGCACCATTTACATCCATAAACATCGAACCAGCCAAACAGACAATTGCCACACTGCTGGATGAATCAGGAAGGCAGGCACCCCACGACGCCAACAGCATCAACAAGGACAGAACCCTGAAACTGCTGGATCTATGCCTCATAACCCACTTCACCTTCAATGACTGTATATTCAAAGAAATCAAAAACAATACGTCCTCACACCCTGCTTCCTGTACAGTCTCCATTCTATCTTCTCATTTTCTCTGTCTCCATTGCATCTCTTCTGATGATGCCAACTTTGACAAGGCAGCCCCCGAAATGCCCACCTACTTTCTCAACCGAGAATTCCTCAGCACTGTGGTTGACAGGGCCCTTAGTCTTGTCTGACCCATCCCCCACACTTCAGCCCTCACCCCCTTCTCTTCCCTCCCACAACTGTGATAGGGTCCCTTTTGTCCTTAACTAACATCCCACCAGCATCATTAGCTGCCATTTCCACGACCTCCAACAGGATGCCACCATCAGACACATAAGCCCCTCCCTTGTCAGCCTTCTGCAGGGATGTTCCTTCTGGGACACCTTGGTCTACTCCTCTTCCACTCTTTACATGTACCCATGGCCCCACACCTCCTTCACTTACAATCACAGAAGGTGTAACACCTACCCATTTACCTCCTCCCTCCTGACGATCCAAAGCCCCAGATACACCTTCTAAGTGAAGCAGCAATTTACCTATACTTCAATCAATCTAATTTACTGTACTTTCTGCTCTCAACGTGGTGAGATGAAGCGTAGACTGGGCATCTGCTTTGCAGAATACCTACTTTTTATCTGCAAAAATGAATCTGAGCTTCCAGTTGCCTGACATTTCAGCACACCACCTTGTTCTTTGGGCAATATCTCTGTTTCAGGCTTGCTGCAGTGCTCCAGCAAAGCTCAGCACAAGCTGGAAGAACTCCATCTCATTTCCAGCAACTTCTGTTTTTGTTCCTGATTTACAGCATCCGCAGTTCCTTCAGTTTTTATCATCTCGTTTCCTGCTTGGGAACACTGCAGCCTTCACAATTCAATACCAAGTTCATCAATTGTAGGGATTCAGCACCTTCTCCTATGTCTCCCCCAACCGTCACACACCAGTCCTTGGCCTGCTGTGTTCGTCCAGCCCTGCACCTTGTTGTCTCTTGTCAGACTATGGACTGCTACCAGAAACATTCCATTCTCAGCTACTAATAGTCCCAATTAGCAGCTACTGGCTAACCTTTATCCACGCCTTTTGTCTGTCCAACTGTTGTTCTCTCTCTCTCTCTGGGCTTCATCTCAACCTTTTGTTTACTCCTTCCCCTCTCACCACTCCATCTTTAGCGTATGTACCAACCTTTTCCCAGCTACAATAAGTTGTGAAGAAGGGTCACTGGACAGGAAATGTTAGGTCTGCTTTCTCTACACAGGTGTTGGCAGAGCTACGCAGTTTTTTCAGCAATTTTTGTTTTTGTTTCAGTATTTATTTTCCTGCTTAACAAAGTCTCAATAGTCAATAAAATGCTAAACACCAATCCAAACTGCTATTGGAAACATTCTGAGCACAGATAACAGTTAAATAATACTTCAAACAGAAACAACTTACGTTTTAGCAATACAAAACCCACAGCAGCCTGTTGACCTTATAATGAGAAACTACAGGAGGTCAATTCAATGGGTTCTTAAAATTCAAGCCTCTGCACAGTGAAATAACAAGAAAATTCTGTACATATGAGTACTCATCTTGAAAGCATTCGTAAAAAGTTATGATAGAAACATAACTGATCCAATTTGAGAATAAATAATTACTACTGTCAAAAACTTTCAAGCAAACATTATACTTACCGAGGGCTTTGGATGCAAAAAGAGCCATTGCACTTTGAAGTCTGTCTGGTCTTAATGCCTGAACAATCAGAACCTTTGAAGGAAAGAACATAAACAGTGATGATGTGTGCAAAGGTTTTGAGAGAAAGTGACGTCTGTTACCAAATTGCTTAGGAACTAGTAAGATCATTGAATGCCATTGTATGCTGTGTCCAAAGCTATGACATCACTTTAACTGTTATGCACCCTCTAAATTTCCGGCCTGCTGAAAAAAAAGAATTTTTCTTGAGAATAATTTAGTCTTCTGTATAACTGAACCACCCACTAAACTTTGTTCTCTTTGATTTTCTATGAAGGAAAATAGTGAATTCTATGTTCAAATTCAAGGATATTACATTCACAATTGTTTTTTGAATCTCTACTTTGCCTGATTGATGTCCTACAATGAAAAAAAACCTGAAAAAATAAACCTTTTTTGTTAAGCATTTCGATCTCCCTGAGAAGACTGAAGGCTAATTTATATCTCACAACCTGTTCTGAAAACTTTGCTCACCAAAAACTAATCAGCTCTCCTTGGAACATAAACATGAAGAATGGTGTTTTGTGAAAATTTGACCATGAGCTCTTGAGATATATTGTTCACAAACTAACAAATGGGGATGAAAACATTACCTTTGTCAACATTCACCAGCAAAGATAAAATATCAATTTGCCCTTTCACCCAATGTTAATTGTATCCTTTAAAAAATCCACAATCAGATTTGGATCTGTATCTGTAAATGTAGAAAAACAAATCATTTCTTCTTCAGGCAATAGCTTATTCCTGTATCAACTTTAATTTAAAGCTCTTCATTTGTTATTGAGATATATTGTTATAAAGTGGAGGTTGACACCGCTCTGAGAGCTAAAACCAAAACGCCCAAAGAGGTACACCTTGCCCTATAATCTGCAAAAGGAGTGTGAAGAATAGTGTAACCTGTTTTTCAGCAACTTCTAGTGATTAAATACAATAAATCCCTGACACTCACTTTAAAATCAACAAGTAACAATTTACTTATCTAACTCTAACAGTGAACAAATTAACTAAACTATTAACAAACTGAACAAATGTCTTCTAATTGATAAGTATTCCTGAATAAAGCAAGATTCTAATGGTATACTGTTCTAATAAATACAAGTCCCACTTATATCAAAAAAAATAGAACTTATTCTCTTGAAATTATAGCCAGGTTAATGTCTTCCGGAATGTTTTCTGCCTTCTCCGTCAATTTTTCTGTCAGAAATGCCTTCTCCGTTGTTTCTTTTGTCAGGAATATTAACTAGTTGTGCTGTTGGTACCATTGCTATTTAGATGGTGCTTTCTCTACGACATAGAGGAGGCTGTGAGAGGCAGCGATTCCATCTTGAGAGCTGAGGGCCATTAGCTCTGGTGGATGGCAGCTAGCTCTGGGGTCTTTGTCCAACTGCCCCTTTCTTTTTATGCCCTTGATGACATATCAATATTTCTTACAATAGGATCGGTCCTATGTTGTCAAAAACAACAGATTTAAATTTAGTAGGTTTTTGGTATCCAAGTACCTGGTTCAAATTGATTGGCTAAATTCAAAAGTCTGTTGTCATGGTAACAACCACTGCTTGGCCTGCTTACTGTATGGCCTTGAGATAACAAGGTGTAGAGCTGGATGAACACAGCAGGCCAAGCAGCATCAGAGGAGCAGGAAAGCTGACGTTTCGGGTCTCGTGTTCATCCAGCTCTACACCTTGTTATCTCAGATTCTCCAGCATCGGCAGTTCCTACTATCTCACTACTACTGTATGGCCTTTCTACGTTTCAATTGTGTGCTCTCTGCGTACTTAAAAACTTTCAAGCTACTGCTCACAGACACCATTTTAAATCTCTAAGCACAGAAAAAGCACATGATCTTTTAAAGGGACCACACATGCTTTCCCCCCTAGCATTTTACAAACGTCAAATTCCAACTTTCTGCCACTCAATCGACAAGTACTCTACCCAACTTAAAAAATCCAGAATCAGATTTCGATCTGTGTCTTTAACTATAGAAAAACAAATCAGTTCTTCCTTGGGCAATAGCCCAAGGTATTAATTTAAATACCTTCATTTGTTTTTGAGATATATTCCTTATGGACAAATAGATTAACAGTCTTAAAAATTGGGGGAATAATGTTATTGCTTCCTACCATCAGTGGGGGAGGTAAAAATTATAGTTTTACCTAACTATTCTAATAGTAACCTCAAGTTCTATAAATTGGTTTGTTCCAGTCAACTGAAATGGACTGGACCAGATTTTCATGCCTTTGTCCATAACCGAGCAGAAGGGCTTTCCCACTCTCCTGTCTGGCACCTTTTGCTGAAGCAAGATGAGGATCTGTACAGCAAAATTCATGAAGTACTCCTGACCTTTCAAATTCTATTTTGGAGAAGTCATATGAGACTCTCATCATGTTGATGGAGTTGGGCAAGCATTTGCAAAGTACATGGTTCATGGGTCCTCAAAGAACTATGGAGTATCTTTAGTCAGAAGTCAGACCTTTTGATAACTAAGTTTGAAAGGTGCTTAGCTGAAGTATGATAATACGTCTTGAGAGAACTTTCATACTTCGGGTTCAGGCGTTTGTACAGTAAGAGGTAGGAAACTATTAAATTGATTGACTTGCGTAAAGATTTCAAATGAATTACAGTCCTTTCTTCAGTGGATAAAATCCTCTTATGTATTCTACATTGTGGAGAATCAGAAACCAACGTAGAAGACACTGTGATTTCATTTTCAGATTGATTAAATTTCATATTGATATTGACATCTTCTGCCTCTTTGAAACATTCTTCCAGTATATGCTAGGTACAGAACCACTAAATAAAATTCAGGCATACAACATTCCCGTTGGAAGAAAGTCCCTCTTAGATTTTCATAAAATGGTGAATGAAAAACAGCCAATGCTTTATTACTTGACACCGCTTAATCCAAATAAGCACAAAGGCATTGAAAAGCCACTTCAACTAAAGATAAAGTTCATAAAATCTTAAAATTGCCAGTCTATCAAGACTAGCTGTCCCCTTTGTAACTGTGTAAACAGCCACCAGGCTGACTTTATTAATCATTCTTGGAGCTCAGCAAAATATTCATAATTGAGGCCATCTGGCGAAACAAATGACCAAACGTCTGTTCATCCTGCGCTTCTATCCCCATTCGTATTATTTATAAGCATTTCAAAGAATTGCCAGTGTTAGTCTATAGTTTATGAGTTTTTTTTTACCTACAGGATCCATTGGGGTCATGGGACATACGAGGGACCATAGCAGTAGAATGTGGTGGTTGAAAAATGTGAGGTGAATGGCAGATGACTGAACAACTACATTGAGAACTAGCACAATGTAACAACAGGTTGATTTCTAACTTGCTCGCTTTGGCATTCATGCACCTTCGTTGCCGACTTGGATCTGCTGTGGATGATGGGGTTGGTGGCTAGCCCCTGCCTGCTTATACAAGGTGAAAATACAATGTATAGGCAGGGCCATCATGGAGCATGGATCATGGAGAAAGGAAAGTTGCCAATTCTAGCCTGAAAGCAGAAAATCCAGGCCCATATGTTTCTTTGCTAACAGAGTGGTCATTTAAATTGTGCAGTTAAAGACTTAATACCAACAAGAGTTATGAACCTCTCCCTCCTACAAGTCAAAGTCCCCACCTGCTTCAAGAAGATCACCATCATCCCTGTACCTAAGAAAGCGCTTGTATTGTGCCTTAATGACTAGTGCCCAGTGGCTCTGACCTTCATAATCATGAAATGCTTCGAAAAGCTGGTCATGGCCCACATGTACTCTAGTCTCCCAGCCTGCCTCAATCCCTACAATTTGCCTACTGATGTAACAGGTACACAATGGATGTCATTTCCCTCACCTTGCACTCATCCCTGGAATATCTGGACAACAAGGACACCTATGTCAGACTCTTGCTCATCGGCTACAGCTCTGCCTTCAACACCATTATTCCATCCAGACTGATCTCAAAACTCTGAGACCTTGGTCTTGGCTCCACCCTCTGCAACTGGATCCTCAGCTTCCTGACCCACAGACCACAATCAGTGAAGATAGACAACACACCTTCTCCATGATAACACTCAACACTGGAGCCCTGTAACGATGCGTCCTCAGCTCCCTACTGTACTCCCTGTACACACACGACTTTGTTGCCAAATTCCGAACAAACGCCATCTACAAGTTTGCTGATGACACTACCATTGTAGGATGAATATCAAACAACAAGTCAGAATACAGAAAGGAGATAGAAGACTCGGTGACATGGTGCAATGAGAACAACCACTCTCTCGATGTTGGAAAAACTAAAGAACTGATTATTGTCTTCAGAAAGAAGGGAAGAGAACACGCCCCCATCTACATCGATGGAGCTGAGGTTAAGAGTATGGGGAGCGTCCCAGGGCTGACGACAACTGACAACCTATTCCAGACTTCCTATATAGATGTGACAGTCAATAAGGCACAATGCCTCTTCTTCCTCGGGCAGCTCAGGAAATTTGGCATGTCCGTACGGGCCCTCATCAACGTTGACAGATGCACCACTGAAAGCGTACTGTCCGAGTGCATAACAGTCTGGTATGGCAACTGCTCTGCCCAGGACCTTAAGAAACTACAGAAGGTTGTGTGCACAGCCCACATTATCATGCAAAATAACCTTCCATCCAAGAACTCCATTCACACAGCTCGCTGCCATGGAAAGGCTGTGAACATCAAAGACCTATCAGAACCTGGTAATACTCTCCAACAACCTCTTTCATCAGGCAGAAGATACAGAAGCTTGAACACACGCACAAGCATCTTCCTGACCATTATTTGACTGCTGGATGGACTCATTAATTTCAAATAATGCTGATCTTGCTAATGTTGAACTTGCCTAGCACTCGCCCTGTGTGACGGAACCTGTATGGCTCTGTCTACGATTTTTTTTCACCTATGATCTATATGTCCTTGCTTACTGTGTTTTTCCTTTACTGCTCGTAAACAAAGTTTTTCACTTAGGTACGCTTGACGATAAATAAACCAAATCAACTTACTGAATTGTATTATGCTAATTTTTTTTGACATTTTACTTGAACTGTTTATTTTAAATAATAAATATTTATACTTCCATTTGACATTTGTCAACAATACAATTCTGGCTATACTTCAAAAATTCATGAGCCATGAATGTTTTAGCAAATCCTCAGAAATACAAGCTGTTATATAAATACAAGGTTCTTCTTTATTTAACAGAGTGCAAATAGTTCCAATGCATTTTCAGCAAATAAGGTTCAACAAGCAATGATTAACCGTGTTAATCGTATAAGTACATAATAAGAGCTTTTATCAGCTTCAAAAACAAAGAAACAATAAGAGAGAAGGGTTTGGGGCATTTTGGGGATGTTTCTTCCACAAAAACAATTTGGGAAAATAATATTCACTTTTCATATTGCTGAAAAAGTCAGATTTTGTCGATGGTTTTCCTCCTGAACTTTTTAGGATATTCATAAGAACATCGATTTAAAGGAAAGCAAGAAGAGAGTGCTGATTGATTGGCAAGTGATCTCTGATTGGTAAAAGCATTGTCATGGAGAATGCTCCTGGTAAATAACAATAGGCAGTTAACTGCCAAGCTTCAAGTAAAACTGAACCAGTCAGATTGACCGTGATGATCAACGCATCGCCCTAAGGATTGACGAAGAAATGGCTGTCACATATTTTGTCATATTGTAACAGGCACAATGTAGGTACACATTCTTTCTGTCTGCAAAAAATACAGCTATAATTTATACTAATATGTGTAGTTTTCAGTATGCACAAGTGCATCATAATTTGAGCATGCTGATCCCAAATTGTTGTCAGCATAATTCTAAGCAAATTTAGGATGACGTAGAGATGTTGTACCTGTCACACCAATGAGTAATGTGGATTATGAATTTTAGTGCTGGTGCCATGCTAAGTATGTAGGTGATATAACCCAAATGCTGGTGCACTATATCAAATAACACGTCCCTTTGTCTGTTTGCAACAGGTTACATACTGACTACATCCAACCAACCCAACTTAGAAAACACAGTTTCCAACATTCTGTGGTTCTAGATCAGGATGGTGGCTTTCTTTTCCTGAGGTATATTAGTGAGTCAAATGGGACTTGCAACAACAATTTCATGATTATCATTACTCAGATTAATTTTTTTCAGATTTATTAATGAAATTCTCTAATCTTCCACATTGGAATTTGAGCCCATGCTCCTGGGGTATTTGTCCCCGTATTTAGATCAATAATCCAGTAACATTACCTCTATGTTACTTTCACTTGAATTTCCTTTGAGCATAACTCTTCAATGAGTGCATGGGGTCATTGTATTTAACCACACTTTCTCAGCTCTGCCTTTCCATTTGTTTTGGTCAAGAAGAACATTCATAATATCAATAATTATTCACCCAATATCATATGGATTTCATTAAATGACATAAAAATATACATTATTACAAAATATACATATATACAAATATACATTTGAAAAATGTATAACAAATTGGAGTTCAAGAGGTTAACTGAAGCAGCTGGTTACTTGTTTTAATTATTATTTCCTGCTTATGCAATGTAAATAGGAAAATCACTACTCCCATCACTAGGTTCTTTACACATTTTTTTTTTAAAGAATTGATACCTTTCTGTTTTATAATTACTCATAAAATACTGAGCCAACACACCTGTTGAAAGAGTGAGATTCTCCTTGCAATAGATGCTGGGATGTCTTGTTCACAGGTTGAACTTTGAGAGAAAGTGAGCCAAAGGTCTATATCTTCTAAACAGAGCATCTGATACAATGCTGGAAAGGTGGTCTGGAAAATGAATAGACTCTTAAACTTCCGAAATAATTCAAAAAGTGGCTAAACAAAACTATGCTGGGTAAAAGTCGTTCTTATTGAAGTCTTGCCAGAAAGAAAATCAATTATTTTCAGAATTAAAACTCCAATAGCAAATAGTTTTGATGTCACATTGGGAGGAACATTTGCCAACTTTAAAAAATATTTGACATGGTGCATAAACTAGGTGATTGCGAGAAATAATGAAACAAAATGAACATTGTAGATGCCATTGTGATACCAAAACTCATTATTAGTAGGATCTTTCTACTAAGAATCTCTATATTAAAATGCATACATTTACAAATTAATGACTGTCTGGCATTATCCTGAAACAGAAATAATAGTTCTACTATCTTCTATTTTAGCCAAAATCTGAAGAATTATGATGCACAGGTCCAGTTAGAGTTAAATAAATTTGAACTGAGAACAGTAGAATAGGACCAGAATTTTCAGTTTTCCAAGATTGAAAGTAGTCTCTTTAACCTGCAATAGCTGCAATTCTCTGATCTGTATCATTGCAAATTGACTTGAAAAAATAATTCATGTGATCTTTGGAGCATACAAATGAAGCTAATTTCAAAAATGTGTTTTACTCAAATGTCTACCGACATCACTGGCATCACAACCAACCACTGTCAGAAGTGGTGGAGGCCAAGTCAGTAAAGATGTTTGTTTTTTGCAATGCTGATCTTTTGTTGTCCAATGTACCTAAATTAGTTGCATCTAGGTGGAATATGTTTACTACAATGAAAAGAAAATGGTGCATCATTAAAAGTATTGATGTTGACATTGTACTGACATGGATGGTTTAGCATGGATATGGAAGGTGAACTTCAAATTTTAGTTGGTGGTTCTCAAAGGCTTCCAAAGTGGGTCACTTTGTTTGCCTTTCTATAACAGTACACACCCACAGCTCTTTAAATTCAATGCTTGGGTGAGTGGATAAACAGTAAATATTTAAACTATGAAGTCTGATAACTAAATTCAGACTACACAAATTGTGCAGTTTCCAAGTCAATAGTTAAAGCTAAGAGATAACAGCACAAAGCCAGAAGAGGCAAAACCAAGTCGTGGAATGAAAACTTTTCAAAGGTTTCTTATGACTCAGAAGGTGCAGTCATCCTGGTCTAACAAGGAAACCTTTGCCCTGGACCTACCAGCCAACCATCTATCCCCTGCTCTCTTTAGGGCAATAATTGGGACAGCCAGCCTTTATGCCTGATTTATTATTCATCTTATACCCACTGGCCAAGTTCAGTCTCTCTATTTTCAGCTGGAAGACAGATCTGAACTTTTTAAATGATACTCAGCATTTAAATTGTCCACACTGAGGAGCTTGGGATGTTTCCAGAAAAATAATGCACTCCTACCTACAAGTGAAGCCCAGGTTAAAATCAAGGTTCAGGCATCAATTTTGAAAATCCAAATAAACCACAATAGGTACGATATGTGGCTCTATCTGATCAACACTGTACTCCATTAACAGAGTAGATGGAGAGGAATTTTAATAGTAAAAGACAAGATGTACCAGTTCTCTCCCACTGTCAAAAATTAATGTTAAGAATGGAAAGGACTACCTGTATGTAAAAATTAAGTTGATAGCTTTTTTTCTACTATAGTTTTGTGTATGCAAGACATTTTTCCTTAAATATATAACTTGGGCACCATTTGCATTATGAATATGCTTAACATTTTGAACTTAGAACAAAGGCCTGAGATAATGCATTAATAAGAAATGCCATGTAAAGGCATAATGTAAATTCAAAATCGCAAAATTAAACACTAGAGCACTGCTGTTCAATCCACACTTAAAGATATGGGTAAAGAACCCCACAATGATGATATGAAGTTTGAGTCAATATAATGTAAATTAACCACTCAGAACAGGAAGGGAATGTAACTAAAATAAAACCTCTGCTGGTCACTGAACTTTTTTTTTATATGGTTGCACAGTAATGTTGGGCAACAACTAAGAACAGATGAATGATTAAGAATGACTATGAATAGACTAATAATAGATGAATGTGGAAGCTTTGGAGAAGGTGCAGAAGAGGTTTACCAGGATGCTGCCTGGATTAGAAGGCATGAGCTATAACGAGAGGCTAAGAAACCTCAGATTTTATTCTCTTGAGCGGAAAAGGTTGAGGAGAGACTTGATAGAAATCTATAAAATTATGAGATGTATAGATAAAGTTGACAGTCAAAATCTTTTTCCCAGAGTTGAAATGTCTAATCCTAGGAGGCACGCATTTAAGGTGACAGGGGAAAAGTTCAAAGGAGATGTGAGGGGCAAGTTATTTTTACACAGAATGGTAGGAATCTGGAACACACTGCCAGGTGTGGTGGTTGAGGCAGATATGATAAGGGCATTTAAGGGGTTTTTAGATAAGCATGTGAAGATGCAAGAAATGTAGAGATATGGACCAATGGCAGGCAGAAGGGCAGGATTAGTTTCATTTGGCGTCATATTTGACACAATATTGTGGGCTGAATGGCCCGTTCCTATACTGTACTGATCGATGTCCTATGTTCTATAAAATAAATGGTGACAAACAGTCTGGTGCTCTTCCTGACATTCTGTGAAAACACATTACCCCACCTCCCCACTCCAGCCCACATCTTCTCCTACTTGCTGAATTCTTGAAAGAATCAAATCACATGAGAAGCTTCACTTTGAACTGCAGACCTCAGTGTTAGATGCGGTTGGCAAGGTGGGCAGCTTTATTCCTTTATCCATACTTAATATTCTTATTATGCACTAGTGCTGGAATCTAATGCTATGTGTGGGAACTGGAAATATTAAATTTGCAAAATCATAAAAATCTGCCATATGTTATAAAAGATTTTACTGCAGTAAAATACCTATAGTGCTAATGAATCCTTCAGCTTTTCTTGAAGAGAATGTTCCTCAAGCTGCATATTCTGATCCATATGAGAGGATTAGGATGCTAGTTGACTGGTGTCAGTTCATATTGTGCATTGGTATCACAGGAAGAATACGTATTTCCACTGTACCATTCATATTCACAGGATGTTCCAAAAGCAATTTACAGGCAAATAAGTGATTTTGAAATGCTGTCACTGTCGTAGGAAATTCCGCAGCTAATTTGTGCACAGCAAACTCCCACAGCCATCGAGGTGACAATGGTCAGATAAAAACCTGTTTTTGTCCCGATGCGGAACAAAAGATAAATGAAGGCCCTGAAACCATTGGGATCACTCCACTGTGATTTTTTGAAATTCTGCCACCAGATCTTGGGTCTCAGTTTAACGTCTTATTCTCAGAGTGCAGCATTTCTTGTGTACTACATTGCAGTATCAGTTTTTATTGACTGTATTACAGTCACAAACCTCCGACTCAGAAGTGACAGTACTCCCATGTGAACCACAGGTGACATCCACTAAGCTGCACGTAACTTTGTAAAATTGTAATATTGACAATTATGATGCTTACTGCGAACAAATATTCATGTTATCTTGTACAAAATTGTAAATGCTTCTTTCATAAACAGATTTATGATTTTTCCATGTCCAACTCATAGAGAAAGAGTTGTAATTTTAAATTAACTAATGCATTCAAAGTTTGCCTTAGTTGTCTCAGGTTCAGGAGTGAAGCCATGTGATGATTAGCGCTCAAGATAAGTAGGATACTAATAATACAAACTCAGCATAAAGAACATAATCTCAGCATTCCCAGCTTCTTAAACTTAATTCCAGTGGACACGGGTATGCTACCACTCTGCCTAATTAAATGCCACTCCTCATGCCTCCCATCTTGCCATTTCTAGGAGACATGATTTCCCCAGACCTGAAATCTTTGTTTACTTAGAAAGTTTTCATGATGTATTGGCTACAATCCAAAAAACTAATTCTTTTACAAATGACTCATGTTTTTTCTACAGCTGCTTTGAAGTATCTTCTTGCTTACTTATGGAGTCTCATTGTCTATTCAATGGGTTCCAACAGTTATTATACAGAGCTCTTTCCATAAAATGGATATGGGTAAGATGGTGAAGGAAGTGAGGATGGTGCGAGGGATGGGGTTTAAAGTCAATACTTTCAATGGTACATAACTAATATGAATAAAGCAAGGGTTAGCTCAACTGATTAAGTACATAAAACATCCAATTTGTTGGCAAAAATGCTTTTGCTGCTGCTTAAGTTATGCAGAGGGGTGAAAAGTAATTACAAAGGACAGTGTTGTTCATCCTATAGCTGTAGAGTTTGCGGTGGGGCTCAGCAATGGTGTCTTCGATTTTCTGATGTTTATAGTTAGACGAAATTGATGATCAACCATGAATGGATTTATCACAAGCACAGTTGACACAGACAGACACTGTAGGGTCGAGAGCAGTCATGCAGGGATAAAGCTGGAGGGTATCAACACATGTCAAACCTATCTTCTTATCTTCAGATAATGTTGCTAAAATGCAACATATGGATGAGAAAGACGAGGAGATCAAGGATAGATCTTGGGACATCTCCAGAGATTGTAAAGTAGACAGGAAGAAAAGCCATTGCTGGAGGCATTTTTACCATTTTTCTCTGGCCACAGATGAGGTGAGCACTTGCTCCAATCTTTACTCATCAGTAATGTGGCTTTCTAACAAAGGGGCAACAGAAAATAAAGTGATATCATTTGATGAATACAGTGTCAAATAAAAGTATAATTTATCTTAACTTGAAACTATTTGATAATAATAAAAACAACTCTAAAAGCAAGCAAAACTTTGAGAAATCCAGATTAAAATCCAACTACATGAGGGGACTCAGCCAGTAAAATAGAACTAAAACAAAGTTGCTGGAAAAGCTCAGCAGGTCTGGCAGCATCTGTGAAGGAAAAAACAGAGTTAACGTTTCGGTTCCGGTGACCCTTCTTCAGAACTGATGGTGGCTGGGAAAATATCAGTTTATATGCAGAAAATAGGGGAGATGGATTGGGTAGGGAGTAAACGATAGGATAGAGCCTAAAGAGAGAGAAGAGCAGTTGGACAGACAAAGAGTTGATAACGATCAAGCTGGGAGGGTGAATAGTTGTTAATGGGGACTATTAGTGACTAACAACAGGTGATGTGTAATGGCAGGCTATGTGGTAACAAGGCCTGGTGTGTGGGGTAGGGGGCTGGGACATGGGAGAGTTTACGCCCTAAAGTTATTGAACTCGATATTGAGTCCGGAGGGCTGGAGGGTCCCCAAGCGGAAAATGAGTGCTGTTCTTCCAGCTTGCATTGAGCTTCGCTGGAACACTGCAGCAAGCCACAGACAGAGATGTTGGCCAGTGAACAGGGTGGTGCGTTAAAGTGGCAGCAACAGGTAGTTCAGCGTCAGTGGGGAGTTAATGTTAAATATGAATACTGCAGAATTACTTAAATACAGAGGAGAGGAATTTATATGTATGGAGTGGGGAGGCCTAATGTAGTGATGTAAACATGGAATGCTAATCTTGCATGTTTGCTATTTTCAGACAATGAATAAAAGCAAAATAGGGCAGATCTATTGAGAATGGCTCCCCACTGTAAATATAAAAGCATCAGAACAATACAGAGATAGTTAACAAGTCTAATTCAACTAGGTTTTCCTTAACTGAATGTAACATAAAGATAAAGATAAACACTTATTACTCGTGCTTAACTCAATGATGTAAGTTTCAAGTAACGTATAAACAAAATAGTCCTTTGGATGAAATTTAATAAAACTGATGTATGTTCAGCCACTAGTTAGTGAACCAGTGGGAAATCTGCATTGTTTCTGAAGAAGACACAATTGGGTGCTTTTCTTATCTGGCTAGTTCAGGCCTTCCACAGGATTCAGGATTCCAGACAATGAAATTCTATCCATTGAAAGTTGCCAGCTAATCAAAGGCCAAGAGTGCCGAGGGCAGGAAAATGCAATGCTCTGAAAGAGCTTTATCACTGAAAGTTGCCACCCAGGTTGATAGCGTTGTTAAGAAGGCGTACGGTGTGTTAGGTTTTATTGGTAGAGGGATTGAGTTTCGGAGCCATGAGGTCATGTTGCAGCTGTACAAAACTCTGGTGCGGCCGCACTTGGAGTATTGCATACAGTTCTGGTCACCACATTATAGGAAGGATGTGGAAGCATTGGAAAGGGTGCAGAGGAGATTTACCAGGATGTTGCCTGGTATGGAGGGAAGGTCTTATGAGGAAAGGCTGAGGGACTTGAGGCTGTTTTCGTTAGAGAGAAGAAGGTTAAAAAGTGACTTAATAGAGACATACAAGACGATCAGAGGATTAGATAGGGTGGACAGTGGGAGCCTTTTTCCTCGGATGGTGATGGCTAGCACGAGGGGACATAGCTTTAAATTGAGGGGTGATAGATATAGGACAGATGTCAGAGGTAGGTTCTTCACTCAGAGAGTAGTAAGGGCGTGGAATGCCCTGCCTGCAAAAGTAGTAGACTCGCCAACTTTAAGGGCATTTAAATGGTCATTGGATAAACATATGGATGATAATGGAATAGTTTAGGTTAGATGGGCTTCAGATTGGTTTCACAGGTCTGCGCAACATCGAGGGCCGAAGGGCCTGTACTGCGCTGTAATGTTCTATGTTCTATGCTCACCAAGGGACCCAGGCACACAGAAGGGAGGACATGATGTGTATTACAAACAGGCTTCATAGGAGAGGGAGGGCAGATAGATCAGAGACAATGACACGGGTTTACAGCATCCACCACAACCCCAGCCAAAAGCCACACTCCTACCTGATGCCACGTCTTTTAATATGGCACTAAATCCCTTTAAAAAAAGGGAACCCCAACCATAGAACCGCAACACGGACAAGCTCACTAAATTCCTTTTTTTTTACTTAACCTATTTTCCTAATCAACCTGTTCAGAGATATTATTACAAACCTCAGAACAGGTGGGACTTGAACTCAGGTCTCTCAGGTCAGGAGTAGGGACACTACCTCTGTGCCACAAAAGGACTCCTAAATATGGAATGTATAGTGATTGGGACCAGGTAGACCTCGTTGACTTTGAGGGTTTTGATTGGGATTGTCAACCTGGGCCAAGCAGGAAAGCCTTGGCTAACCAATATAACCAGGAGATTAGAACCTCCTCAGTTGAGGACTGACTCTGAGCTGGTTGGTCACAGCCAGTGAACTGTGCACTAGTAAAGAAAGGATGACTTGGTGATGGGACCCAACCCCTGTGAAGTTATTTCAGAATGCTTCACGAATTTGCGTATTATCCTTGTGCAGGGGCCATGCTAGTCGTCTCTGTATTATTCCAATTTTAGTATTTCAGCTGCCAAAGCGAGCACCCCACTAAATTCCTGTGAGCTTACAGATAATTGGTGTCAATTAGTTCAATAATGAGTCTAATTGACAACTTGTCATGAACATGTACAGTTCCCCATTAGCCTGTTGCCATGTGTGTTCTCCTGTGATTAATTAGGCACTGTCACCATGCTCCCCACACCATGGCTGCTTTAAATGCAGTCCTTAGAAATACAAATTTTACAGCCTTATTTGATGTCAACTATGAGAGTGAAAGTCAGCAGGCCATTAAATCACAGGAGTCATTACAGCCTTGTCCAATCCATAAACAAATATTGCCTGCATGTGGATCAAATTTTTCTTTTCTAATCGCAAACATGAATGCCAATTGCAGGATAACTATCAGCCTGTTGGTGATCAGCTAACTCAGCACAGTATGAGGGATTAAATTTGGGGCTGTCTCGGTTTGCAGAGCTCAGCTACTCTGACTTACTTAATCATGATGAAGCATTTAAAGGGATTTGCTTACGGGTAAGACGTATAAATAAATTTGCTGTGCTAAGATTCAACTGATTGTGAATGCCTCGGAAAAATAATTAATTGAACATTTTTAACATTCCAAGGTCAAGTTAACCTTTTCATTCTGAATCAGAAAGTGGTGGTAATTACATTTTATTTGCCTGAAATAGGTCACTCATCAAAATGAAAACAATACTATATAAAAAGAGGAAGTTTTAACTTCACATAAAAACACTTGGCACATTTCTAAGCCTTGTTCCAGATCTTAACCTTAACATGGAAATCTTCATGCGTTTAAAAACCTTAGAGGAACATTCAAGAATTTTCTGGATAATAACATACAAAATGGTTGCTTGGTAGCACAAAATTGGAATATTGTTGAAAAGTGAAACGTGTTGCCAAAGCTTTCAGTCTTGCACTCATCAGAAAAATGCAAGAATGCAAAGTTTTAAACAAAATAATGAGGAGAAAAGGGTGGGACCAGTTGGAAGTTGACTCTGATTGATTGTGGTGTTATTATGGAGAAACAAATTGGGTAATTTAGGTGCCCAAGCTCCTATCTCTATTTGAAGGCACTTCTGCTGCACATTGTTCAGCGTGTATAGTGACGATTCATGATATCTTTGCTGGGACATAATGGAGAGTTCTACATGATTGAAAAGCCTGAATCGCTTTGTGGTGCAGATTCAAAAGGCCGAATGGTCTACTCCCTGTTCCTATTTTCTAAGTTTCATCTTTCAAAGGCTAACAGCCAGTGGTATGGTACATCTGGTGGCAACATGGCTGCTAATGTAACTGCCCTATACCTCAGAATCCGGGTTCCTAAAGGGGCATCATTATTGTACAATGAAAGCAACTCCAGATCTGCATTGGTGGCTAAAACTGATGAAGGAGTTGTAATCTCCTTAGTATAAAGAAGCCATGGCAGCAGCACGGAAATCTTGTGCACACATGCAGAAAGTCCAAATTATGCTCATAGAGCTCCTAGATGTAGAATGAGTGAAATGATTTCTTGTTGAACTTCAGAGTTAACAACTTCATTGCCTGTGACCAGCGGTGTGCCACAAGGATCAGTGCTGGATCCACTGGTTCTTGTCATTAATATAAATGATTTGGATGTGAATATAAGAGGTAAAGTGAGTAAGTTTGCAGATGACATTAAAATAGGTGGTGTAGCGGACAGTGAAAAAGATTATCTCAGAGTACAACAGGATCTTAATCGGATGGGCCAATGGGCCGAAAGGCAGTAGATGGAGTTTAATTTAGATAAATACGAGGTGTTGCATTTTGGTAAGGCAAATCAGGGCAGGACTTGTACATTAACGGTAGGGTCCTGGGAAGTGTTGCCAAACAAAGAGACTTAGAGGTACAGGTGCATAGTTCATTGAAGGTGGAGTTGCAGGTGGACAGGTGGTGAAGGTGGTGTTTGGCACGCTTGCATTCATTGATCAGAACACTGAGCATTGCAGTTGGGTGTCATATTGCATCTGTTGAGGCCACTTTTGGAATACTGCGTACAATTCTGGTCGCCCTTCTATAGGGAGGATGTTAATAAACTTGAGAGGGTGCAATAAAGATTTACAAGGATGTTGCTGAAACTGGAGTTTGAGCTACATGGAGAAACTGAATAGTTTGGGGCCTTTTTTCCCTGGACATTGGAGACTGAGGAGTGACTTTATAGAGGTTTTTAAAATCATGAGGGGCATGGATAGGGTGAATAACCAAGGTCTTTATCCTAGAGTGGGGCAGTTACTAACTTGAGGAAGTTGCCAAAATGATTGACGAGGACAAAGCAGTAGATATTGTCTTGATGACTTTACTAAAGCCTTTGGCAAGATTCTGCATGGTAGACTAATTAGTAAAGTTAGGTCACATGGGATTCAGGGTGAGCTCACCAACTGGATACACAACTGGCTTAATGGCAGGAAACGGAGTAATGTTGGAGGGTTGCTTTTCGGACTGGAGGCCTGTGACCAGCGGTGATCCAAAGCGATCAGTTCTGGGCCCCCTTTTGTTTGTCATTGAGATAAATGATTTGGATGACAATAAAGATGGCAGGGTTAGTAAGTTTGCAGATGACACCAAAATTGGTGGCATTGTAGACAGTGAAGAAGGTCTTATAAGATAACAAAGTGATCTTGATCAAATGGGTCAATGGGCTGAAAAATGACAGATGGAGTTCAATCTGGATAAATGCGAGGTACTGCATTTTGGTACGACAAACAAGGGTTGGGCTTATACAATTAATGGTAAGGCCTTGGATAGTGTTGTAGAACAGAGGGACCTAGGGGTGCAGGTACATAATTTTTTAAAGTTTGCGTCACAGACAGACAGGATGGTTAAAAAGGTGTTTGGCATGCTTGCCTTCATTGCTCAGTCCTGTGAGTATAGGAGTTAGGATATTATGTACAGGACATTGGTGAGGCCTCTTCTGGAATACCATGTCCAGTTCTAGCCACCCAGTTATACGAATTATATAATTAAGCTGGAGAGGGTTCCGAAGAGATTTACCAGGATGTTGCCAGGTATGGAAAGTTTGAGTTATAAAGAAAGGCTGGGTAGGCTGGGACTTTTCCACTGGAAAGTAGGACGTTGAGATGTGACCTGATCAAAGTTCATAAAATAATGAGAGATATAGATAGAGTTGATGGTAGTTGTCTTTTCTCTAAGATGGGGAATTTCAAGACTAGGGGGCACATTTCTAAGACAAGAGGAGAGAGATTTAAAAAAGACACAAGAGGCAATTTCTTTTACACAGAGGGTGGTCCACGTGTGGAATGAACTTCCTGAGTAAGTGGTGGATGCAGGTAAAATTACAACGTTTAAAAGGCATTTGGATGGATACATTAACAGGAAAGGTTTGGAGGGATATGGGCCAGGAGCAGAAAAGTGAGACTAGTTTAGTTTGGGATTTTGTTTGGCATGGACTGGTTAGACTGAAGGGTCTGTTTCTGTGCTGTATGACTCTATGACTAGAGGACAAAGGTTTAATGTGAGAGGGGAAAGATTTAAAAAGAATCTGAGGATGGGCTTTTTCACGCAGAGGTTAGGTGTGTATGGAACGAGCCTCCAGAGGAAATTGTGGAGGCAGGTACAATTACAACATCGAAAAGGCACCTGGACAGGGTTTAGAGGGATATGGGCCAAATGCTGGCAAATGGTACTAGGTCAGATGGGATGTCTGGTCAGTGCGGATGAGTTGGGCCAAAGGGTCAGGTTCCATGCTGTAAAATGGGAACAATCTATAATACCCTGAACCTGAGATAAGCCTGAAGTTTGGATGAAGGCCATGGTCTTCTGTATTTGAGATGCCAAATCCAAAGGGAAAAATAAGCAAACAGGGTATCTGGCACTGCTTAAAACAAGCTGCATGCTGCTGGCTGGTCTCCTGATGAGCTTTGAAAAGGGACTGGGACACTGATGTTTAGAGCAAAGATTACTTTCACAACCATAAGTAGAATATAAGTGTGGTTCTAGTCACTGTACCACATGACATATGCCTACGACAATCTCGTAGCTCAACCAAAGTCACCTTTGGCATTGATTTTCTTTCAGGTTAAGACAGTATGTTGTACGTTTGCAGACTACGCCCCCCCCCCCCCCCCA
>NC_063337.1:44195255-44197113 GCF_021869965.1 Rhincodon typus
CCCCCCCCACCCCCCCCCCCCAAACACACACACACACACACACACACGTTCTCTTCCCTCTCCTCCTTTCTGTGGTTTATGTCAAAGCCTCTTGCTCCAGGTCTTCTGACCTCCCTCTGGGTTCTGATGGTCAAGTTGGCTGCCTTCAAAAATGTCAATGTGCAATGGGACCGTGCCATCTTTGATATTCCCTCGGAAGAGACACAGTGTGACCTTCAAGCATAAAGTCTTCCTTGCACCTGAGTGCAACAATCATTCAGGGCAACGAAAAGTTGCTCTGGTGGACTAGCAGCTCCCTTCCCCCAACACTAAGACAGTGAGATGACAATGTAGTTAATGCATTTCAAAGCAATAATTACAAACTTGATTATAATTGTATCGGGGTATCTCAGTTCTCCAAAGCAGTATCTTTGCTATCTAAAATAAATACACCTCAGGTCAGACCTGTTGTGACCTGGTCTGCTATACCCGATCCAGGTTCTAGACAGCAAGGATTCCAAAATCCAATTAAATTGGGGGCATCTGCATGTTTAAATGGCCATCTATGAACCCTGGCCCACCCACATAAAAATGTGAAATGTCATGTTTGGAGGCAAGATTTTGTATTTCTAACATCTTCTGTCATTTTTGCCACTCTGCTCTTCATCATGGTGAAAACCTTGTGGAGTCTAGATGGAAGGAATAGGAAAATCCTATTCCTCCCAGTTGATGGGCCCATAAATCGAGGGGCATAGATTTAGTGAAGAGTTTGGAGATTTAGAGAGGATTTGAGGGAAATATTTTATGGAATTCGTATCGAATTAACTGCCTAAAATGGTGATAGAGGAAGTACTCCTCATATTACTTAAAAATATAGGGATATGCCTTTGAAGCGCTGTTACCTACACGGCTACAGATCAAGAGCTGAAAAGTGGGATTAACTTAGATGGCTTCTTGTCAGCTGGCACAGACATGATGGGTTCAATTATCTCCACCTACGTTGTAAATTTATTTTGCAGCAATTAAACAGAAGTCACAGAGTTCTAAACTACTTATACCTTTTTCTAAATGCAACATGTTTTTAAAGCTCAAGACTGTCTCTGCAAGATATCACACAAGTTCAATCTGATTTTTCAGCCAACAACTTCAAAATGTACCTTTAAGAGGGCTACTCCTCCAACCCTCTCTTGGTCAATCCAAGATGGAATTGATTCCCGTGTGGATTTCTGATTATCCTAAAAGCAGGAACAATCAAGTGTCAACATAAACATAAGTTGCAAAACTGTTATTTGTTATATTTTATAAAATCAAAAGGCATTAAATAATCATTAAAACTTACAGCACAGAATGAGGCCTTCTGGTCATGTATGTCTGTGCTAGCTCTTTGAAAAAATCAGTTGTGACTGTTTGTTCATTACCCTTTGAATTCTTTATCCACATGCATCTGTCCTATTCCCTTTCAAAATTATTTATGGAATCAGCTTCCAATACTTTTTTAAATAAAGTGATCCAGATCCATCAACTCAAGAAAAACATATCTCCTCATTTCCAATCTATGGATTTTTTGCTGTGATTTTAAATCAATGACCTGGTGATCGACTCACTCACCAGTGGGAACACTTTTTGTCTCTAATCTATCAGAACTCCGATCATTTTGTAAATCTCTACAGGCCAATTATTACCCTTTTCTATTTTCAGTTCTAACTTTTCCATTCTCCCGCTATTTATTATTCCTGCTAACAGCTGGTAAACTTCCTCTGTACCCCTTTTAAGGCCTTTGCATTGTTCATAAAGTGTAGTGTCCAAAATAATCCAAGACAACAAGGTGCAGAGCTGGATGAACACAGCAGGCCAAGCAGCATCATAGGAGCAGAAAGGC
>NC_063337.1:44197513-44279259 GCF_021869965.1 Rhincodon typus
GATTCTCCAGCATCTGCAGTTCCTACTATCTCTGATCCAAAATAATCCAGTTGAGACCTAAACACTTATTTATAAAGTTCTGGTATTATCATAGTTTTTGTATTCTATGCCTCCATGTATAAAGCTTTTCAGTCAGTCTGCCATCTTTAAAGGATTTGTGCAAGGTCTTTCTGCTTATCTACATTTTTCAGAATATATTATTTATCATATCATGATTTCTTATTTTAAAACATTTTTGAAACAGGTTTCTGGATCAACCCTGGGCCTCAAGATGCAGCTTAAGAAGGTAGAAAGGAGAGAATGGGACATCTGTGTACCAAATAATCCCATAGTTTACCACAACTGCAAATGCATCCCACATTTCCAGAGTCTGAATCCTAATATCACTCTGCCATTTACCCAGTAAATTACAGCAGGCTTAATGGCAAAGGTCTGCTGTAGGAACATCTTGCTAATCAAGATGGAACTGTAACTCAACAGATTTTCTGAATCAATCTTTTAAGCATAACAACTTGAATGCTACTACATATCAAAACATATCAAAAATTCTAAAGTGTGCATGCACTTTGCACAATAAAAGTGCACTTCTTATTAGCATTTCTAAATCACATTTTATCATTTATTCTTATTAGAAATTCCAATCTTCATATTTATAATCATCTTTGTAAATATGTCACACTGTTACTACAACCTCGTGCCAATGATGGCATTGAAGTGCACGTTTTACATTTCCCATCCAGTTAGCCTACAAAGCAGAGAAAACATCTTGCTTCAACTAACTCCCATGCTTGCCAAATTTTTCAAACATCTTGTATTTATTTATAAACAAGAACATAAAGTGAAATATAGACAAATAAGGGAAGAATTTATGGTTAAAATGAGAACAGTTTTCCATCCACACCTCCAGGGGCAATCGTCCCAATCCTCCTTACCTCAATTCACCCGACAATTATGCTTGGCCTCAGCTCTATCATATGTGATAATATGGGAGGTAGGTTTTTTATTAAGGAAAATATATCTAGTTTTGCATAGAACGTGTTGATGAAAAAGTATGGTTTCTGAAGGACCATTTTCACTCCTAAATGAACAAATGAACATGGTCAGGTGTATGACTTTTTAACATGCCAGCATTTTACTGGTGACAATATGAAGACCCATTTTTGGTTGAAGGGATTCATCAGTTACAAATAAAAGCAGAATGTACTGGTGAAATACAACTAGTCTGGCAGCACTGTTACAGAAGGAAACAGTTAACATTTCAAGTTCAGTATAACTTTTCTTCGGAATTGAAGAGGGCTGGAAAATAGAGTTTGCATGCTGCTGACAGTAGGTGAGGGGGAACGACTAGAACAGATGGGTGCGCCGAGTAAAAGGTAAATAGTATGGTAATAAAAGTAGAGGAGATACATAATTGAAAATAGGGATTAATGATTGGTGTTAATGGACTCAGAATGCTAACTTTGTTTCTCTCTCCACAGATGTTGCCAGATCTGCTGCACTTCTCTTGTACTTACTGTTATTACATATCTCTAGTATCTACAATACTTTGCGTTTACAAACAGCTTTGTATATCTACAACATGAATATCAGTTGATGCAATAGTATTGTTGTTTGAACTCAATGGTAATTACATTTTACAAGTCTTCCATATTGCTCTCTCAGTCCAGCTTTCAAATACTATTACATACACCACATGAAACTATTGACTGCACAGAGGCTTCCTCGATGTAATTTTGGATAATGAGGAATCAGAAATTGATTTTGATTAGAGTGAACTGGGGAGATTTCCACACAATGACCAAGATATCACGGCAAAGAGCTTAGTATCTCATTCTGCCATTGCTAATTTTCCATTGTCTTTGGGATAGGCAGCCCAGGTGGCACACATTGTGCTCTTTAACACCAGTGGGGTGCCAGTGCTATTTAAGGCTTGCTGGATGGAACTTGCATGTGCACCTAATGTTTCAGTGCTCCACAGTCAAATAAATACCTCCCGTTACTAGTTTTCTACATATAGTCAAACAGGCCTACATTAATAAGACTAAGTCCCAAAGTGGACAGGGGCTTTCACTGACATTTTAGATGGTTGGCTGATGCTCTCTATTGGCAGACTCCACGAATATCTCACGGAGAGTAACTACTCACTCTAATAAATTCAAAAATAAGAACAAAGGAATCAGTAGTTTAATCAAGACTTACGGATTTTCGAAGCATATCTCCGACAATCAAACCAGTAAATGCATCCCATTCCTTAAAAAAAGGAGAAGTGTTTAAGTATACAACATTATAGGCTACATTTTTACTTTACTTTTACTTTGTATTTTTAAAGAGAGAAGGTGCTGAACTATAACTTTTCCCATCTTATCTTTAGCTTGGCAAAATTGGAAACATTACTTGTTTTTGATATACTTTGATGGTAAAATCCACAAATAGGACTGCCTGGGCAGAATTATTGCTTCTGCCTGCTCCTACCCCACAGAACTCATCGCTTTCTACCACAACACGATCTTTTTCTCCCCTTGTCCAGTCCCTTCCCACTTACATCAGCGATTCTTCTGACACTTCATGTCAGTTTAAGAATTACCAGTTTGCAGGCTCGAGCCATCTCCTCTTTACTATGGACGTGCAATCCCTTTACACATCCATTCCTCATCAGGATGCTCTCAGGGCTCTCCGCTTCTTCCTGGAAACAAGGTCTGAACCATCATCCCACCACCACTCCCTTCTGCCTGACTGAGCTCGTCCTCACTCTGTACAATTTCTCTTTCAACTCCTCTCACTTTCTTCAGGTCAAAGGAGTGGCCATGCGTACCTGCATGGGCCCGAGTTATGCCTGTCTCTTTGTAAAGTATCCCTTGCCCCAGTCCTATTTTGGTCCCCACCCACAACTCTTCTTCCAGTACATCAATGGCATCATTGGTGCTGCTTCCCTCTCTCATCCGAAATTGGAAAGGTTTATCAATTTCAATTCCAGTTTCTACCCCACCCGCACCTCCACCTGGTCTATTTCTGATTCCTCACTTCCCTTCCTTAACATTTCTGTTTTCATTTCTAGCGATAGGCTGGACACCAATATTCACTACAAACCAGCCGAATCCCACAGTCACCCTGACTATACATCCTCACACCCTGCTTCCTGTAAAGACTCTATTCCATTCCCTCAGTTTCTCCATCACCGTCGCAGTTGTTCTGATGATGCCAGCTTCTACAAAGGGGCCTCTGAAATGTCTACCTTCTTCCTCAACCGAAGATTCCCCAGCAGCATAGTTGACAGGGCCCTCAGCCTTGCTTGATCCACGTCCCGCACTTTGGCCCTCACCCCTTCTCTTCCCTCCCACAACAGCAGTAGGATTCCCCGGGTCCTCACTTACCACTCCATTAGCATCCAGATCTCAAGGATCATTATCCACCACTTCCACCAATTTCAGACACATATTCCCCTCCCCTCCATTGTCAGCGTTCTGCAGGGACCCTTCCATCTGGGACACCATGGTCCACTCCTCCCCATGCCCAACACCCCAACCCCCAACAGCCTCACGGCACCTTCTCTTGCAATCGTAGAAGGTGTAACACCTGGCTGTTTACTTCCTCCTTCCTCACTATCCAAGGGCCCATAAACACGTTTCAGGTGAAACAGCGATTTACCTATACTTCACTCAATTTGGACTACTGTATCCACTGCTCACAACTTGGTCACCTCGACATTGAGTAGACAAAACCGCTTCGCAGTATATCTCTGTTCAGTTGGCAAAAATGACCCTGAGCTTCATCTTGACTGCCACTTCAACACACCACCATATTTCTTGGCCAGCATCTGTCTCAGGCTTGCTGCAGTGCTCCAACACAGCTCAGCGCAAGCTGAAAGAACAGCTTCTCCTTTACCATTTGGGGATTTCTGCAGTCTTCAAGACTCAATCTCGAGTACAACAATTTTAGGGCCTGAGTACCTTTTTCCTTATCCTTACCCCAAACCCCACACGTTAGGCCATGTATTCACATGGGCTGCTACCAAAACCATGCCATTGTCAGCTACAAATGGTACCAGTTAGCAGCTATTGATTCCTCCAGGCTGACCTTTATCCATTCCTTTGTCTGTCTAACTGTTCTCTCTCTCCGGGCTTCATTTCCACCTAATGTTTACTCCTCTCCCCAACCCCTTTCTTAGCATGCAAACCAACCTTTTTTTTCTAGCTAAAATCAGTTCTGAAGAAGGGTCACTGGACTCGAAATGTTTAATTCTGCTCTCTCTCTACAGATGCTACCAGACCTGCTGAGTCTTCCCAGCATTTTCTGTTTTCGCTTCTGAGTCCTAGCATCTGCAATTCTTTGTTTTTTTTAAAATTGTATTATTGTTTGTTACAGAGTGATTGCCAAAGTATTTACCTACACATTACACAATATTTATCATAAAGAACCAAGTGGTCCAATTGGCTGCTTAATATTGGGCTACAACATAGATACTTGTCACACTTTGGAGAATAATTTACCAACATTGGTCTATAGAATTAAGGATTAATTGTCAAAAATGGCAAATAAAATAGTTTGAAGGCAGATATCCAAAGACGACTTTGAAAATATGCAAAAAGAATCAAAATTTCTTTTTCTGAATCTTTTATGTGAACACTAAATAAGTCACAATAGGACACCAATCACCAGACCTTTCCATTCCAGAGAACCTCTTTTTAAAGTCCAAAACAGATGCCACATGAATGATTCATACAGCCAGTGGTTGCCTATTACAAATAGTGGTAATTTAAATATAATTTAGACAACCCATATTGGAAAGATTCAACAAAGATTCATTATAATGCTGGAAGACATACCATTGCTATGATGTGAGACTTAAATAACAAAGCTCAAACAGTCGAGCAGAAAAGATAAAGGAGTCATCTGATTAATACATACAAAACTTTGAAAGAGTTGAAACGGGTCAGTGGGGGCAAAAGGATTAGATGGTGATTAGGTAACTGAGGGCATAAATTTAATAGTGTTCGAAGAAGAAATTTGAAGTCCTTTATCATATAACAGGTTCTTAAAATATGGAATGCATTAACAGAGGTGGCCACTGAAGTTTGTCCAAAACAACTACTAAGAAGAAATTAGATGTACAATAAAGAGAAATACATTGTAGGGTTTGGTGAAAGAACAGTGAAATAAACATTGCTTAGGTACAGTGCGTCAACTGTCAGTATACAATGCTGAAATTTCTGATCTAAGAAAATGCCTTGATCACTGCAAGGACTGCTTGACCAATAGGAATGGCACTTAAGTAGACATGTGCAATAAAAATGATCAGTTTCATTTCTTACATTTTCTTGGAAGAGGTCTGGATGCATTCCACGTACAAAATGCAAAGCAAACATAAGTTGGTCAGCCTGCAACAAAAAGAACCAATTATAAATGATTTGGCAAGAAACAGGGGAACATTTTAATTCACTACCTTATAGGGGCAGATTTTCATCTTTGTGGTGAATATCACAAGTTGCTAATGTTCCTGATTAAAGATCCATTTTCCCTTCTGGGAGTACCATCTTGTTGTATTTTAACCTGCGGAGAAGGGCTATGACTGCCAATATGTATTTCACTGACTGTATTTGATGAGAATGCAACAGGAACAGGTTTTTTTAAAGGATTGGTGAATGCCTGATTTTTTTTTAATTTCATTAGCATGTTAAAGGCTTGCCATTATTATTATTTGACATTTCAGTTCTGTGCTTTGTGTGCACCAAACTAGTGAGTGTTAAAGGTGTAGCAGATGAAAGGTCATTAAATCGATCAGAAAATCAAACCATAATGTCACTTGCATACATTACTGGAATCTAGCATTGGACTTTATCCTCTAGAGAAAGGCCTTTGATGCGTCTGAACACCTACCTAGCGCTGGTCAATTTAATCATTGCTTACCACTTAAAATCGGAGCCTTATTATCAATCACTGCATTGAAAACATACCATAATTAAATACCTTTATCATACACCATCCAAATACCTTTTAAACATAAAACTGAAGAACAGCAAATACTGGAAATTTTAAACATATCTGCCTTTAGAAACCATATTAAACTTTTTAAACATATCTGCCAAAAGATGCTGAACATTGTGCAATCATCAGTGAACATCCCCACTTCTGACCTTATGATGGAGGGAAGGTCATTGATGAAGCAGTTGAAGGTGTTTTGGCCAAGGACACTACCCTGAGGAACTCCTGCAGAGATGTCCTGGAGCTGAGATGACTCCAACTGAATGAATCAAATTGACTCAAGACTGGTGTCCATAATGAAGGGAGGCTGAGATAAATCATCCACTCATTGCTTCTGGTTGAAGATTGCTGTGATTGCTTCAGCTTAATCTTTTGCATTTGTGTATTGAGCTCTTCCATCAGTGAGGTTGGAGATATTTGTGGAGCCATTTCTTCCAGTAAATTATTTAATTGTTCACCACCATTCCCAACTGCAGAGTTTAGATCTGATCCATTGGTTGTGGGACCTCTAAGCTGTGTCTATTACTTGCCACTTCTGTTATTTGACACGCATTTGGTAGTTTCAAAAGGTTGACACCTCATTTTTAGGTATGCCTGGTGCTGCTCCTGGCATGCCCTCCTGCACTTCCCATTGAACCAGGGTTGATCCCCTGGATTGATGGTAATGGTTGAGTGGGGGCTATGCCGGACCATGAGGTTGCAGATTGTGTTAGAGCACAATTCTGCTGCTGTTGATGGCCTACAGCACTTATGGATGCCTAGTTTTGAGTTGCTAAATCTTTTCAAAGTTTGTCCCATTTAGCACAGCGATAGTGCCCCACAACACGATGGAAAGTATTCTCAATGCAAAAACAGAACTTTATCTCCACAAGGACTTCACGATGATCACTGTTACTGATACTGTCATGGACAGATGCATCTGCAGCCAACAGATTGATAAGGATGAGGTCAAATATGTTTTTCCCTCTTGTTGATTCCCTCACTACCAGCCACAGATCCAGTCTAGCAGCTATGTCCTTTAGGACCTGACCAGCTCGATCAGTAGTACTGCTGCCGAGCCACTCTGTGTCTGGACATTAAAATACCCCACCAAGAGTATATTTTGCATCCTTGCCACTCTCAGTGTTTCCTTCAAGTGTTACTCAACATGAAGGGCACTGATTCAGCAGCTGAGGGAGGACATTATGTGATAAGCAGCAGGAGGTTTCCTTACCCATGTTTAATCTGAGACTTCATGGGGTCCAAAGTCAATGTTGAGGGGTCTGAGAGAAACCCCTTCCTGACTGCATACCACTGTGTCATCACCTCTGTTGGGTCTGTCCTGCTGATGGGACAAGACATATCCAGGAATGAGGATATTTTGTGTCAGGTAGGATTCAGTAAGTATGACTATGTCAGGTTGGTGCTTGATTAGTCTGTGAGACAGCTCTCCCAACTTTGACACTAGCCCCTATATGTTAGTAAGGAGAACTTTGCAGAGTCAGCAGGGTTGTTTCCAATGTGGTCTTTTCCAGTGCCTAGGTTGATGCTAGATGGTCCATCCAGTTTCCTTTCTTTGTTGAGGCCTTGTAACAATTGATACAACTGAGTGGTTTGCTAGGCCATTTCAGAGGGCAACTGAGAGTTAACCACATTGCTGTGGGTCCGAAATTGTACGTAGGCCAGACCAGGCAATGATGGCAGATTTTCTCCTCTGAAGAGCATTAGTGAGTCAGATAGACTTTTCCAACAATCAACAATGGTTTCATGATCATCAGTAAATTCTTAATTCCAGATTTCTTTTTAATTTAACTCAAATTTCACCATCTGCCATGGCAGGATTCGAACCCGGGACCCCAGAACATTAGCCAAGTTTCTGGATTAATAGTCAAGCCAATTAACAGTCAATACCACTGGGCCATCACTCCCTATCTCTCTATAAACTGTTTGAATCCCTCTCACAATTTGCTTTGCCATCTAATATTGAGTTAACTACAAATTTGGCTATATAACATTTGCTTTCTTCCTCTAAGTCATTAATATACATTACCAACAGTTGCAGTCCCAGCACTAATCCCTGTGAAACAGCACTGGTTACAGATTACCGATATGAAAAAGAACATCTTATCCCCACTCGCTGTTTCCTGTCCATTAGCCAATTCTATATCCATGCCAAATAGTACCTCCAACACCGCGGACTCTTATGACTTAACCTTTTGTAAATTACTTTGGCAAATTCCTTTCAGAAATACAACACATCTACTGGTTCCCCTCTATCCACTCTGGTTGAGACTTACTCAAAAAACTCCCCTATGATTTCCCTTCCATGAAGCCATGTGACTCTTTGATTAGATTATGATTTTCAAAATGTTCTGCTATTACTTCCTTAATAATTTGTTCCAATATTTTCCAACAACAGATATTAGACTAATTGGTCCATAGTAATCCGCTTTTTGCCTCCTTCCCTTTTTGTATATGGATTTCACATTGGCAGTTTTCCATCTACCAGTACTTCTCCAGAGTCTAAGGGCTTTTGGAAAATTTCAACCAATGTCTATGTAGCTACTTCTTTCAGCTCTGGGGGCTTATCTGCCTTTAACACCATTGGTTTATCTAGTGTTGGTGACAGTATTTAATTTCTCCCCCATATTATTTAGTATTAATGGGATATTTGAAGTACTCTATACCATAAAGAGTGATGTAAGCTATCCATTTAACTTCCCTGCCATTTTCTCGTTCCTCATAACTATCTCCCCAAATTCATTTTCAGGATTCATTTTCAGGGGCCAATGTTCACCTTGACCTCTCTCTTCTTTTTTATATATTTAAAGAAGTTCTTATTGTCAATTTTTATATTCCTCACTACTTTGTCCTCGTATTTTCTCTCTTGCTCTTATCTTTTTGGTCTTCCTTTAGTTCTCCTTTGCTGGATTCTAAATTTATTCCAGTCTTCAGGGCTATCACTGACTCTTGCCTTCTTATATGCCTTTTCTGTCAACTTACTACTCTTCTTACCTTCTTACCCACTGGTGGTTTATCCCTCTCTTAGAATCTCTCCTCCATACTGGGATATATTTTTGCTGAGAGTCATGAATTACCTCCTTAAAAGCCAGCCACTGCTTGCTTATGTTAATTTATCCACCCAGTCTCTTTTAGCTAACTTTGTGTGCATTTCATTGTAATTCCCTTTACAGTTGTTTCCAGCCCAAATTTCTCACATTCACTCCTCTGACTCCATTCAAACATAAATGAAGGTATGACAATCTGGCCCATAATTTGTCATACGTGGAGGAGGGAGACAGGCAATGTAAAGTAGAAATAAGTTATGTCAGCTGTGATGTTTTGTTTTTAATTTTAGGATTTGGATTTTGAGCTAGCTTGAAGCTGGATGCATGAAACATATTCTCCTTGAGCAAGGATTTAGTTCAAAAAAGGTGGGAATAGTTACTTTCTATACTCAATTGTGTGAATACTCAAGGAAGAGCCTATCAGACTCTCAAGATCAGGAATTGAAAGCAACATTTATGTCAAAGCTATAGGTGTGATAGAGAAGGGAATTTTCACTCTGATGTTTGAATGCCAGAAAGGGATGCTACCGGGATAGATGAAGCATTCAAATTTTACTGCACTTTCAAGCTTTTCAAATTGTATTACTTGTAAATAACTTACGTTATTCTATATTATCTTCATTTTGTTTGTCTAATAAACCCCTGTTTATTGTGAAAACCAACTCTGCAGCATTGCATGTCTGTGTTTCTGTAAAAGATCAAATTGTTTTATTCCCTGTTAAATGATTTATCAAGCCAGATTTCAGTCTGGAATCAATTGTTTTTCAGCTTTTTTTTTCTTTATTAATTCACAGAGTGAGGGCATCGCTGGCTAGGCATTAATTGCCCATCCCTAATTGCCCAGAGGGCAGTTAAGAGTCAACCACATTGCTATGAGTCTGGAGTCACATGTAGGCCAGACCAGGTAAGGATGGCATTAATACAAAGACATTAGTGAACCACATGGGTTTTTCCAACAATCTACAATGGATTCACGGTCATCATTAGATTCTTAATTCCAGGTATTTATTGAATTCAAATTCCACCATCTGGGATTTGAACCCAGGTCCCCAGAATATTTTCTGGGTCTCTGGATTAACAGTCCTGCGATAATACCACTACGTCACCTCCCCAGTAATCACACTGATCACAGTGTACAGGCAGAAACTGACACTGCACTTTCAGAAGATGTTGCCAACTGGCAGCATATCGATAAGAAATAGTTGTGGGCTCAGAATTGATCTTTGACATCCAAATGAAACCGGACTAGTTCTACCAAGGCTGCACAACAGTGAAGAGGCTTTGAAACAGAATGATATGGTCAACCATATCAAAGACTGTTGACAGATCAAGAAGGACAAAGACAAATAGTTTACCTTTATCACAGTCACATCAGAACTTCATTTGTGACTTTGGTAACAGTCACTTCAGCACTATAGCAGGGACAGAAACCTGATTGAATGGATTTAATCATGGTGCTCCAAGAAGGATAGATGTGTGTTTTGAAGGTGACAACACATTCAAGGACGTTGGAGGGCAAAGGGAGGTTAAAGATGTGGTAGTAGTTTGCAAGAACGGAGGATTCAAGGGATTTTTTTTGGAGGGGGGTGGTGAGTGTAATTATGACAGACTTAAAAGGAGGACATATAGCACCTAAACAGAGATTAACAATATCAAGGGATATTAGGAAAGGAGGGAAAACTGTTCAGCAGTTGTATGGGAACATGTTCAAGGGAGTAAGAGAAATTTGCATGGGCAAGCTGAGTTTGATAGATCATGAGGGGAGATAGGAGAGAAATCAGGAACAAATGGCACTGTTAGGGAAATAGCATGAGGGAACTTTAGAAGAAACGTATTCAAATAGGCTGGTGGGAGGGAAGGGGCAGAGGCAGTTGATCAAATGGTTTCAGTCTTGGTGACAAAGTCCAAGAGTATTAAGACATTTTTAAAAAAAAACATATGTGTAGAAAGATAGTTTCTTTTACAAAATACTATTTTGAGAAATTTGTATTCATTGAGGTTAAAAAGTGTTAACGCTGGGTATTTCCATATCAGGTTCTAAAACTCTGCTATCAAAACTTGACTTGCTGGTCACGTATTCAGAGAAATTCCTTCTCTGCTGGCCCATGTTGCATCATCATTTTCCTAGGAAATTTTTTCAAAATTCATTCACAGGATGAGGGCATCACTGGCTAGATTTGCATTTATTGCACATTCCTAATTGTTCAGACGGCTGTAAAGATTCAACCACATTGCTGTGGGTCCGGAGTCACATGTCGGCCAGACAAGTTAAGGATGGCAGTTTCCTTCCCTAAATGACATTAGGGAACCAGATAGGTTTTTCCAACAATGGACCACAGATTCAGGCTCATCATGAGACTTTTAATTCCAGATTTTCCAGATCTGCTGTGGTGAGATTCGAACCCAGGTCCACAGAACATTACTTGGATAATAGCATTAGGCTGTTGCCTCCCTAAATTTGCATTAATCAATTCTTTAACAGCTACTAAAATAAAGAGATCATTAAAACAAATGCAAAACACTGCAGTCATTGGAAGGTGAAAATGCACTGTTGTGGTCTGTGACAACCCAGAGGAGCAGCCTTCAGGGAAGCAGTCGATCTTGAAGAGAGTGAGCTCCTATCATGATACAGCACCACTGTAGAAGGGTGGCCTATCCAGGTCAGTGGGCAGGCCCTCTGAACCTCACTGCACCACTGGTATTCTTAGTTTGGGAGGCTACTCTCTCAGAAGCTGGCCAGTTCTAGGCATTGCGGGGTCCCGCAACTTGGACAGAAAGTTCCTGTTTTTCCCTGATGATTTGTCTTAATTTTTTTTTTACTCAATTAATTGGAAGCTAGTAGTTGCAGGTGAGTAGCCTTTCTAGCCCTAATCTTGACACAAAGTGGTAGAGACATATTAAAATACACACACACACACACACACACACACACCCCCCTCCATTCTCACCACCGAATGGGAATGAAAATTTTGTCCATGACTTTGTATTCAGCAGTTAAATGTCAGTTTCAATAAAAGTTAACTTTGTCTGCAAGAGATAGTTAAAGACCATTCAGCATCCACTAATTATCTAATGATCAACGGTAATATTGTTAAGAAAAATTACCATAATTGGATAAAGTACTTGTGTAAATGGTTTTGTGTCATATCTATTTAAAACAAACTTCAGTACATATGCCAAAATATACAAAATCAGACTGATTCCTGAGATGGAAGAACTGGCAAATGAGGAGAGGTGGAATCAGTTACGATTATATTTACTGGAATTCAGAAGAATGGGGTGGGGGGGGTGGATTTCATAGAAATGTATAAAATTCTAACAGGAATAGACAAGGCAGATGCAGAAAGATGTCTCTGAAAACAGCAGAGTCCAGAACCAGGGGCTGAGATGAGGAGAAACTTCTTCACCCAGGGAGCAATGAGATGTGGAATTCACTACCACAAAAAGCAACTGAGGCCAAAACATGATTTCAGGGAGTTGGATATAGCACATGGAGCTAAAGAAATCAAAGGGTATTGGGGAAAAGCAGGAACAGGCTAATGAGTTAGATGATCAGCCATGATCATAATAGAGTGGAGTAGGCTCAACAGGCCAAATTACCTACTTCTGTTCCTATTTTCCATGTTTCTATAACAATTGTGTTCATTAACCACCCAAGCCATCATATTTTGTGGAGAGAGTTATACAGAGTGTTGGCTCAAAGGTAGGGACACTACCACTGCATCACAAGAATCCTTATTTAACTGCCTGCATTTAGTTGGTTGCACGCAATCATTATGATCAATTACATCATCTTATTGGTTTGGAAGCCATGGTCATAGTTGCTTTTGGAGAATGTTAAAACTGAAGTTTCATGATTGCTCATGATCCTTGTTATTTGATAATATTTCAAGACGTAATCAAATTATTTGAAGCTAAATGAAAAGAGTAGAACTTTTATGTTACAATATACTAAAAAAGATTCTGCATTCTGAGCTGAGTCCAACCAATCTATGCTCCATTGCAGCCTTCTCCTATCCTTCCTCATTCCTTTCTCCCACCTATGCTTTCCAACCCTTCCCTTAATTACATACACATTTTTTACCTCAGCTACTCAGTACCAAGTTTTACATCTCAAAACTCTGGGTAGAGTGATTGCTTCTAAATTCCCTATTTGATTCATTTATTGGTGCTATGAGAATACAATGGCTTTAAGAGGTGTATTTTGACCTTTTTATTATAAAGACAGGTTGAGACAGACATGCTGAACAGTCTGTTCAAAGCCAATACAGTAAACAGCTTGTTAGGACTTGGGGTTTTTATTTAGAGTACTGGAGTCATAGAGATGTACAGCATGGAAACAGATCCTTCAGTCCAACTCACCATGCCAACCAGATATCCTAAATTAATCTAGTCCCATTTGCCAGCATTTGGCCCATATCCCTCTAAATGCTTCCCATCCATGTACCCATCCAGGTGCCTCTTAAATGTTGTAATTGTACCAGCCTCTACCACTTCCTTTGGCAGCTCGTTCCATTCACGCACCACCCTCTGCATACAAAAAAGCCTGTAGATCCCTTTTAGATCTTTCCCCTCTCACTTTAAACCTATGCCCTCTAGTTTTGGACTTGCCCACCCCTGGGAAAAGATATTGTCTATTTACCCTTCCCATGTCCCTTGTGATTTTGTAAACCTCTGTATAGTCATCCCTAAGCCTCCGACGCTCCACGGAAAATAGCCCCAGCCTATTCAGCTTCTCCCTATAGCTCAAACCCTCCAACACTGACAACATTCTTGTAAATCTTTTCTGAACCCTTTCAAGTTTCACAACATGCTTCCATTTCAATTAAAAGTTGGAACAATAGAAGCAGCATGAATGGGTGGAGTCAGGCTCCCATAGAACCAGGGCTTTAGTTTAGCTTTCAGTAGTTGTTAGGGTTTTGGAAATTGCCATATATCTCTCTCAGTTACAGCTAAAAGCTTGAATTCTCTCTCTGTCAGAATGTTCTTTTGGTGTTATTTCCTCCTGGAATGGAGGAACATTGGATCTGAGAGAATCTATTTTACTGAATTTGCCTTTGCCGAGGCTGTTTTGATGGGATGTTACTATATTGGAAAAGTTGCTGTTTAGTAATTAAATAATCTATTATTTTCATAAAGTTTTCCAATTAAGATGAAGTTAGACCAATTCTTCATTTTATTTATATTTTAACTTTAGAGTAAAAATAAAGTGTTTTGCTTAAAGCTGAGCAGTATAACCAATCAAACTACATCTGGAACACAGCACCTTGCACTTGCCTTTAAGTAAGAAAAAGTTAGGGTCTAGGTTATCTCCTTGATATATTTGAAGGGGGTTGGCCTGGTCCATAACAGTGTCTTCTACTTCTGCTTGTCTCTGGAAGTCGCAACAGTCTCTCTATGTCTATTCAATGGAAACCTTTCAAAGTATTAATGACCTCTATTAGATCACTTCTCAGGCTTCCCTTGGCAAGAGAAGAGGGATGTAGCTGTTCATCCTTTTTTGATAAGTTTGACCTTGGTGTACTAGCATCTTTCCTGTATTTTTCTTGCATCATCTCAGTGCCTCTGCTGCCTTTTGATATTATGGCAAACAGAATACAGCCAGCAGAACTATTCACATCACTGCAGGTTTGGCCTAACTAAGGCTTGATGCAAGTTTAGAATAATATTTCTACGTTTCAATTCTGCCACTCTAAAAATATGCTCTAGTACTTGGTTTACTTTTTGTAATGCCCTTGACTGAAAAATCGATTTCAGGAATAAATGTGATCCTTATCTTTATGCAGTACTGATACAATATATTGATGTCTCAGACTGCATTGATTATTTTTACTAGAAAATCAAGTTCTTCCAATTCTCTCAACATTCAAGAAATAGAAAGTCATTTTCTTGACAAATTATTCATTATCTCCATTAGACGGTTGGTTCAGTGTTAACTTAATAAGGTCAAAGTCCTGACCCTTTTACTTTAGCTCCATGCAAGTTACTTTCAGTCATTTGCAATTCTAGAGACCAAGGGCCAGATTTATCAAACTCCACAAATTAAAAAAAAAACAGGTGGAACTTAGGTGCACAAGTGCCTCTCTTCACAGATTCAACTTTTGCTGGAGAGGACAAAGAGTGTGGAACATGATTCACACAAGAGAGAACTCAGCAAGTGATTAGAATTTGCTGTTGAGTTCAAAGGAAGCCCATTTTGATTCAGCAAATGGCCATATCCACAAGGCAGGAGTCATGAATTAATGGAGCATAAGGAAACATAATTTAAGGGCAGATTAAGGTCTGTCTAACTGTCATGATCTGAAGTTTTATAAATCCCCCAATTTCTAAATTTAAAATGCAGCTGTCATGTTAAAATAAACGTCTATTGAATTCCTTTGAGTGATCGGCTATATAGTGCAGGTCAGAAAAAGAAAATGAGCATCTGCCTTGTTATTTTAATAAAGTTCTTCATTGACACTTCTACAAAGGCTATTTTATGCCATAATGAATGTTTGGCTGAGTTTCTAAAGTTACCTATGTCACAGCAGACTGCTTCAAGCTCAATATATAGTCATAGAGTCACACAACGTGGAAACAGATCATTCAGTCCAACTCGTCCATACCAATCCGGTTTCCTAAACTGAACTAGTCTCATTTGCCTGTGTTTGGCCCATTTTCCTCTAAACCTTTCCAATTCACATACCCGTCCAAATGCCTTTCAAATGTTGTAATTGTATTCACCTCTACCACTCCCTCTGGCAGGTCATTCCATATACATCCACCCTCTGCGTGAAAAGACTTGTCCCTCAGGACCCTCTTAAATCTTTCCCCTCTCACCTTAAAAATATGCCCTCTCGTTTTGGACTTCCTTTCCCTGGAGAAAAGACTTTCGCTACGCATCTTATCTGTGCCTCTCATGATTTTATAAACTTCTATAATGTCACCCCTCCCAGTCTCCCAAACTCCAGGGAAAAAAGTCTGAGCCTATCTATGCTCTCCTTATAACTAATCCGTCCTCCACCCCCAGTCTTGGTGCCATGCATGTAAATCATTTTTGCACCCTTTCCAGTTTAATAACATCTTTTCTATAGCACTGCAATCAGAATTGTATGCAGTACTCGAAAAGGCGCCTCACCAGTGTCTTGTACAGCTGTAAAATGATGTCTCAACTCCAAAACTCAATGCTTTGACCAATGAAGGCAAGCATGCTGAATGCCTGCTTCACCATCCTGCCTAACTCTAACACCACTTTCAATGAATTATGCACCTGCACCCCTAGGTCTCTCTGTTCGACAACAATCCCCAGGGCCCTACCATTAACTGTGTAAGCCCTGCCCCGGTTTATCTTACCAAAATGCAACACCTCACATTTATCTAAGTTAAACTCTATCAGCCACTCCTCAGCCCATTGCCCAGCTGATCAAGATCTTGCTGTACTCAGAGGTAACCTTTTTCACTGTCTAACTTTGGTATCACCTGCAATCTTACTAACAATACCTCCTAGATAACAAGGTGTAGAGCTGGATGAACACAGCAGGCCAAGCAGCATCAGAGGAGCAGGAAAGCTGACTTTTCGGGCCTAGACCCTTCTTCAGAAATGCAAACAATACCTCCTATATTCTCATCCAAATCGTTTATATAAATGACAAATAGCAGTGGATCCAGCACCCATCCTTGCAGCACATGGTTAGTCACAGGCCTCCAATTCAGACAACAACCCTCCACCATCACCCTGTGCCTCCTACCACCAAGCAAATTTTGTACCTACTTGGCAAGTTCACCCTGGATCCCATGTGGTCTAACCTTACTAACTAGTCTACCATGTAGATCTTTGTCGAAGACCTTGTTGAAGTCAATGTAGACAATGTCTTCTGCTCTACCTTCATCATACAGTTAAGAAAAGGCTATTAAATTATTAGTTTTCCTTGACTGAAGTCAGATTGGAGTCTGAATAAAAGTTTGTTTGGTTGTTTGTTTGTAAAAGAGATTAACACTTCAGATTTAAAAAGTTTTGAATGCATTTATGAACAGCAGATTTTTTCATTATGTGAGTGTTCCAGTAGACAGGGAGAGGTTTACTTTTTTCTTCTCCACAGTTCCTGAAGTTTTCCTATTGACTGAATAGATATGGTGGTATAAGCAGGTATGAAATAGCACTGAGTTTAGAATGAAGGGTGTGAGGGCCATGAGTAGTGGGGAAGTATAATTGGCATTGAGTTAGCATGGGGCTATGACAGGCTTTGGAAGTGTTTGGGGGATGGCAGGTATGAGAGGTGGTGGTGAGAAGGCCTATCAATTTCTGAAACAATTAGGTCAAAGACCAAAAGAACCAGATGGGCCTTCTAATCAGCCTGCTTCAGCACTCGCTCACCCTTGGGGTCACGAACAATAGACTTCTGGGCTTGATGAGGCCAGATCCCAATCCGACCAACACTGTAGACAGAAAACAGTATGATTCAGGATACTTTATGGCAAGGCATGTCTCACGAGGCAGGAAATTACCTAACTGGCACTATATACCTCAGTAGCCAAGATACAACCCAAACAGTAGTCTGTAGATTCTTTAAGCATTTTAGGAAATGCTTAATAATATAAAAAAAGAGAATGTCTACATTTGTCAAAAAACCAAAAGGAATGTTAATGCTAGAAATCAGAAACAAAAACAGAAATTGCTGGAAAAACTCAGCATGTCATGCAGCATCTCAGGAGAGAAAGCAGAATTAATGTTCCAGGTCCAGTGACACTTCTTCAGAACAGTTCTGAATAAAGGTCACTAAACCTGAAACATTAATTCTGCTTTGTCTCCATAGATGTTGCCAGACTTGCTGAGGTTTTCCAGCAATTTCTGTTTTTGTTCCTATGTTTGTCAATATTGAGAGATCAATTAAATGAAAATCACATGCTCAGGAATTTAACTTTCAGCACTATACACTGTCATGACTTTCTTAGCAACCTGTTAGTTCCAAAGAAAACTATCTATTCTAAGATTTTTTTAACTGTGTGACAATAATCTGCACTTTTTCCAGGGCCTTGAATTTTTCAGACTAGGAACGGACATGAATACACAATCTAGTCATTTTATAATCTTCTTAATCAATGCTTTCAACACCTCAACCAGTGGTGCACTCAAAAATCGATATATCTCTATTTGTAAATTTGAAAAGAAAATTGAGAAGATAATGAGAGGAAACCACTTGTCAATGGTGAATTAATACTTCCATTGCTGTAAATTAAACATTTAAGTACTTGCAAGGACATCAGTATTTAAATCAATTCAATGCCATAATTTGTTGAAGCAAAAGGGGGAATTCTAACTCTCCTTACCAAGCAAGTGGATTTCTTGTACCATATCCTTGCATCTTTATCATAATGATTTCAATGTGGTTACTTATGCAGGCCCTAGCTTGAATCAGACATGCCATTGAAAATTTATACAAACGAGGTTTCTATGATGTACATAATATTCTAATGCTATTGTAACCACAGGCTGACAATTCTGGCCACACTGTCCAGTTAAACTAGATGAACAGAAAGAGGGGATCCAGATGTTAACCAAGTGTTAAAATTACATTCCTGGGGCTAAGATGAGCAGGAAACTCTGGGGCACCGGCTCCTTGGGTTCTTCAACATTTCCAGCACTTTACAGCATGATAGCCAGTTGTTTCTTTCTGGTTTTTTCTGGTGACAATTGGCCACACCTTCTCAATTTGTCACTTCCAACTTCCCAATGAGCTGTCTCTTTTCATCCATTGCTGGTATGCAGCATGCCAATAGAATGTAGATATTTTTCTGATCAAACTATTCAGAGATGCTATTACACCCTACTAGAGTAGGTGGGAATTGAAATCAGGCCTCCTGTTTCAGAGATAGAGAAAGGGACCTCAACAGTTATATGGTCACCATTAGGACAGCTCAATTTTAGATTTTTATTGAATCCAAATTTTACCATCTACCATGGTGGGATTCAAACACATTACCCAGAATGATAGCCTGGGCTTCTGTATTGCTCGTTCAAGAGCCTGATCACTATGCTACTGCCTGCCTCAAAAATACACAAACTACAATTTTAAAAACACAAACCAATCAACTCATCACTCTCCCACTCTGGATGTTTGGCCAGATTTGAACCTGGCTCCCCAAAACATTACCAGAGTCGCTGCATTAATAGTCTAGTGATAATACCACTAGGACACCACCCCACCCCAATGAATATAAATGAAGTCCAGTTATTGAAGTCAGCTACTGTCAAATCCAGCTGCATTCCCATTTCAACAGTTAATGGGTATCAGCATAGTTTCAAAACATTGATTGTAAAATAATGACTGAGACAATGATGTGGTTTTTGGTATGTTGATACAAGCTAACAGAATTACAAGTATTATTGTAGACCATCCCAAAATGAGGGTCAGGACCCCAATTGGTGGCGCAAGCAGTTTTGGCGTTCCAAACTCTGAAGCACAATGTGTGTTGTAGAGCACAGCGCTCCTCTCATTTGCATCAGTCGTCTATCTCCTGCCACCTGTTCTCATGGGATGTCTCCCCTCCATCCCCAACTTCTCAACTACTAACAAGAGGTCATTACAATTTTCAAGCCTCAAAATGAGACCAGAATGGGAAAATGTTTGGGGAGCACTGTATCACAAGATTTGTTTTTACATGTAGCAGAATGCATTTCTTTATGCAAGAATCAATAATTTGGAGGTTTTCATTAGGTGTAGAAAAATTCATTCCCTTCCCACTACCTACCCCCCCAAGGATTAGGGAGTATTTTCCACCGTCATTTTGCATGAGGACTGTATATAATGCATACTAAATGAGTGGCTTTTGAGGATGCATGAGGGCATAGTGAAATCGGTGATCTGCAGTGTCATGGAGGATACAAGTGTGTCATGTGGATATTATGTGCTGACTTTTGGAGAGAGTTGGGCAGTGAAGGAGTTGAAGGCTGAGGTTTAGGAGGTCTTTAAACATTATTAGGGGCTGGAAACTGTCGGAGAATTGAGGCAGGTCTTCTAACCTGTTCCACCTTGACATCCTCATTCCACATGATTTCCAGCTCATGGACTAAACTGCCCAGTGCAAAAAGACAAACCTGACACGTGAACTTACATATGGATCTGGATTAGCAGTTTTTGAGCTTTGCAAGTACACAGGTCAGTTTTCCGAGGCCAGAGGAAGATTCAACCCATTAACAGGTCATGTTCCATGCGTGTTTTGGCACCAATAACATAAACTTAAAATAACTTAATTGATATTAACACCTTTCAATAAGAGTCTCAAATAGAGACACCTTGTATGATGAAGTGAAATTAGTTTTGAACATTTTTCAGTAATGTTTAGAGTTCTTAACATATAGAAATGTCAGAGGTTGCAGTGCTCCAGGCTAGTGGTTCTCATAAGTTATTTACTGAAAGAACTCTTCAAAGAAACCCCTGCTTTATTTAAAGTATAATGCTACATAATTGTTATGGGTATTAAAGTGCTGCATGCTTTTACCTTTATTAAAACAGGTATTTACTTACAGATATTAGTGAGATGGTTCTCACTGCAGAGTACGCCTTTAATTTTTATGGTATTTGGTAATGGCACTCATAATTCATTTTCTATTTCCCCTTGGATGCAGTCAATTGTCTTTCTAGTCTTATGGGCCATGACACACTGAACAATTTGCATCTTGGCACCTTCTCTTTCTGCTTGAGTATCTAAATTTTTTTTTAATTCTCCACTCTCTTCAACCCATCTTCATGTGTTTTTCCCCCAAAATCTTAGAAATTACGTGTTCGGATAGAAAATTGTGGTCTTTCTCAAGAGTTAAGACAAAGCAAATTATTGCATTTTTCATATCTTAAATTGAAACATGTTATTTATATATTTTACAGATGGTCTGAAGCAGGTGGCAAAATTATGAGCTGCTGTTATTTAGTAAATCTGAAACAGATTATGATTGGACTAACAAAAAATCATGTTTCACATTTTAAACTCAAGTAAAACAAAACATAAGGATAAGGGATATGAAGGCACAACTAATGATTATTTATGAGTGAAAATGCTGAATTGGATGTCAGTGTGTTTAAAAACTGTCATAATTATATGTACTGAAACTGGATTTATCAATAAACATAAAAATATATAACAAACAAAAAATAAAATAGGGTTTCTCTTTCATGGTATGAATATGATAACCAAGGGATATAAAAAAGGAAATCCCATTTTGTGGTTTCCATGGTTGAAGGCACAATCCAGGTGGGAAGGAAATTGGTAAGGCACACTAAAGGCCAAAGACAGAGCCACAAGGTGGTCAGCGTGGTGGAGGAATAAACATTAGGGAGCTCACTGCCATAAAGGGATTTCAGCAAGCGTAATACAACATGGCTCGTAGAGTTCTCAATGAGTTGGAAAATGCTAGTTCTGCCAACGGCACTCATGTGCCATGAAAGAATAAAAAGCTCACCCAGGACTGGATATTAAATGAACAATCTACTAATAATGAACAGTCTGGTCAGTATCATCATTTTGTACTTATCTAATGCCTCACCAAAACCTGGACAAAATTTCTAATCTATCTTGCTGATTTGTCCCAAACCATCTTTTAAAATCTGTTTGTAGCTTTGAGAACCAAAACAATGCAACCTGTGCTGCATCATAATTCAAGAAATCTCATTAACGCATAAAAGCAAAATGATATTCTGATTAAATTGAAATTAATGTTGCTGCAATAGTGTGTTTACTTCCACAACATTAAAAAAAAAGCATTTTTAATATGTTGAAAGCTTTCCATTTATTCAATACAGAGAGGAAGTGTATGAGAAAGATAAAGATGAGGGCCATATTTCCTACAAATTAGTTGTAACCTCACTAGCAGAAAACTGGGTCACAAAATTAAACATCAACTCATATTAACAACATGAAGTGGTTGAAGCTACTTTGCTGAATGCGTTTAAGGCAAGGCTAGATAAATTTTTGAACAGTAAAGGAATTAAGGGTTATGGTGAGTGGACGGGTAAGTGGAGCTGAGTCTCAAAAAGATCAGCCATGATCTTATTAAATGGCAGGGCAGGCTCGAGGGGCCAGATGGCCTACTCCTGCTCCTAGTTCTTATGTTCTTATACAATGATGATATGCTAAGAGCATAATTAACAGAATCGAACTCAAAAGGAAGCAATGCTAGCCACATTTCTCACTGTCCGAATTGCAAGGTTCCATTCCATAGCTCATTGAAATATTCATAGTATTGGACATTAATAGGTAAATTATTGATGGTCTCCAAGCTTCATAAGAATTAACTTATATCACTTTTTCTAAAGCAACTGTTATGATCCTGGACCAGACTGCCAAATTCGTGAGACAACTTTGGAAGCAGCAACATCTTTATTTTTAAAGTGTGAGATCCCGGATAATTACAAACAGAATAAAACCTCAGACTCCAGTTTTGAAAAAGCCAACAAAAAAACTTTACGATACAAAGTTAGAATAACACTTAGAATCATTTGAATTAAATATAAGTAACATAGAAACTGTGGTCAACCACCACACACAGCACATCAAATGGAACTAAGAATATCTCATTGATTTCTTATCAAGCTGTCGGACATTGATGACACCGTGGCCACCAAATCTCATTCAAACTTTACAAGGGACTCCAATTCTACTCTTTTGAAGAGCTAGCTAAGGAAATCCATCAAAAGTCATTCTGCAACAGACTGTCTCAATGAATTCTGGTATGGCACCGGGACTCTGGAACTCCAGAAGCTACTTGCTGGCACACCCCCAAGTATGTTGCAGCCAGCTAGCTTCACTAAACTGGTACTGCCTGAATTTCCCTGAGTTCTAGCATTTTTTAGCTGAACTTAGCAAGTGTTGCTTGTGGGCTTTTTTCACCGCATGCTCTGTTGGACCGAAATACGAATTGCTCATAGGATCCTCCATCCCCTCACCCCCACCTCTTAGAAGAGACAGTTGAGAGGTGGGAAGTGAGGAGTGAGAAGGGGAGGTAAGCAAGTGACATCTGTAATGCTCTATTTTGTATGTAAACCTATTACCCAGAAAATAAGTAGTGTCTGGTTTCATACTTCATAAATGGCTCGGCATTGATTTAACACAACTATTCCACTCAATCCTACAAACAGTATCCTGTTGCAGCGAAGCAGTCTGGGAAGAGTGTCAAAAAGAGACATGGGGTGAGAGGAAGCAGCTGATTTGGTAAGTAAGGTCAGGTGAATATTTATAGTACTTCAATCACTTAAAGTTTGTAAGGTCTTTATTTCTGACTTATCATTTCTAGGGGCAATACTGCACAGGTCCAGTGAATAAATAAGAGTAATTAATATTATTTGATTTTAAGGGCAATCTAAGGGTTTAAATTAAAGTGCTAAGACACGGAAGAAGAGCTCAAAGCCATGGTGTGCTCCTCTTGCTGTATGTGGGAACAGAACACGTACAGGAAGTAACTCCAGCTACAGCTCTTTGAAACCTGAGTTTTGGAACGGTGCCTGGGAATATTGTGGATCATTTGTGAGGCTGAATGTATTTTGGATAGCACACACAGAGAGATGGTCGCTCCGCAGGCTAAAACTCCACAGGCAGGGAGGGAATGGGTGACCAGCAGGAAGAGGATGAGGATGAGGCAAGCAGGGCTGGAGTGCCTCATAGCCATTGCCCTGTAAAAAAGATCTTCTTAGAGCAAATGTTAGAGGTAAAGTAGCAACTGCCATATTTGTTGCATTACAGTTGGCTATGCTGCACAGGAGAGGAGATATAAGTGTGGGAATGCTTTAGTAATAGGGGATTCAACAGTGGAGGTGCCAGTGTTGGACTGGGGTGGACAAAGTCAGAAGTCACACAACACCAGGTTAGAGTCCAACAATGCAAAGTAATTTTACCTGATAAAGGGGCTGTGCCCCAAAAGCTTGTAATTTTAAATAAACCTGTTGGACTATAAACTGGTGTCATGTGACTTCTGGCTTAATAATAACAGGAATAGATAGACATTTCTATGCCCACAAAAAGACTTCAGGATGTATGTTTTCTCTAGGTTCTAAGGTCAAGGATGTCTCAGAGAAACTACAGAACATTCTGAAGTGGGCGGGTGAACATCCAGTGGTTGTGGTGCATACCAGTACTAATGACATAGAATAAAAAAGGGATAAAGTCCTAAAAGCAGAACATAGGGAGTTAGAAAGCTAGTTTAAAAAATAGGACCCCAAAGGTGGTGATCTCAGGATTGCTTCCAAGTAATCAGACTAGAAATAGCAGAATAAATCAGATGAATACTTGGCTGGAAAGATGGTACAGGGAGGAAGGTTTCAGATGCTTGGGAGAATGGTTCTGGTTCTGGGGGAGGGTGGGACCAGTACAAGCTGGATGAGTTACACATGAGCAGGACCAGGACTGAAGTCCTAGGGGGTGAATTTGCTTGAACTATTGTGGATAGTTTAAACTAAAATAGCAGAAGGATAGGAACCTATACAGGGAGACAGAAGAAAAAGAAACAAACTCCGAGTGGGAAATAAGAAAGGTGATATGTAGAGAATTCAAGAACATGAATCAAACAGGGTCACACACAAAATAATGTGAACAGCATGAAGAATGTTAAACAGACATGTCTTAAGATTTTGTGTCTTAATACATAGAGCATTCACAATAGAAGTGGATGAATTAGTCGTGCAAATAGATCTGAGCAGGTATAGCATGTTAGGGATTACGGAGGTGTGGCTGCAAGGTAGTATTCAGTTTTTAGGAATGACATACAAGGAGGAAAAGGAGGTGGGATAGCATTGCTATTTAAAGAGGAATTTAACACAATACTGAGGAGGGATACTAGCTCTGTTGAACTGGAATCTATGTGAAAGCTTGGAAACACCAAGGAGCAGCAAATTATAGTGGGAGTTGTAAATAGAATTGTAGAGACATAAGCAATAAAGGTACAGCTGTAATTATGGGCAACTTTAATCTGCATATCGATAGGGCAAATCAAATCAGTAACAGTACCTTTGAGGAAGAATTATTGAATGCGAATAAGGTGATTTTCTGGATATGTTGAGGAACCAACTAGAAACCAGGTCTTTCTAGACAGGGTATTGTGTAATGAGAAAGAAATAATTGACAATCTAACTGTGCAAGGCCCCTTGAGGAACAGTGACCAGAATATGATAGAGTTCTTCATTAAAATAGAGAGTGATGTAGTTGCTTCTGAGACTAGCATCCTGAATCTAAATAAAGGAAACCACAGTGGTGTGCGGCATGAGCTGGTTCTGATAAATTTGGGAACACTACATAAAGGGATGACAGTGGATGGGCAATGGCAAACATTTAAAAAGTACATGGAGGAACTGCAGAAATTACTCATTTCTGGCACAACAACAAAATGGGGACGTTGGCCTGACCATGGGTAACAAGGGAAATTAGGGATAAGGAGGAAATAATCCAGGGCAAACTCATCTGCAGCAACTGGAACTTCAGTTCAGATTCGGTTGGCCGGAGGATGAGCTAGAGATGCTGCATCACAACAGAGAGCGGTAATGTTACCTTGGTACTTTATTCCAGGAGATAGTCGCACCCATCAAGTTGTGATCTGGTAAGTGTTCAGAAACAGGAGGGAGTGACTATGAACGAAGCAGGTAGTGCTGGAAGCAGCTGGTCTGATCTTTTATGCTTTTCACAAGTGGTACGGTGAGATTCTTGCTTGTTAATGTCAACAGCCTTCCATCTTACAAACTCACCAAATAAACGTAACGTTGGGGAAACTCAACATGGAAATGACCCCCTGGTGGATTCAGCTCCCCAGTTGTTCCAAATGACTTCCATGTTAGAAACCAGGTATTCAATATTTTATCACAAGCTGCATGGGCAGAGGCTATATTCACCCCACATCGACAGATACTGGCAACTAACATTTGCCGGTCTTCAAGAACCTACATGGCATGCCCCCCATTGACTTACAGGGAGCGCCTGCATTTCAGTGCTGCACCTATAACTATCATTATAGTGTTGTGGTAAGGACATTTTGTGCTTAGGGACATGCATCCTGCTCCTGGACTGGGTCAGGCTGCATCTCCAGGCTCTTCGCTCACTCTCATACTGCTCATTAACTCTAAGCCTACCTGGATGCTCACAGCATCCTTGCCTTACATTGCCCAGTCCTTCCTTTTTGCACTTTGTACCCACATCCAGAGGCACCAGGCTTATACTAAACCAGTCATTAGTCAAGTAACGGGGAACTGTCTTTAATCTGGGCTTTCCAGCAAAGTAAGACAAAGGCAGTTTTCAAGACCTGTCCTGGCCCTGCTTTGGACAGTCAGAGTCAGGATCTTCTGCACACAAGGGATAAGGAGCTGAATGACAGGCAGCCCACTATTCATCTTGAGTCTTTCTCCCCAGTGCTTTCATCATGACAAATATTAAGGGAGATGGAAGTGAAAGGCATGACAATTACTGCTGGTGCAGATTGGGATGAGTCACAAGTAAGTGCATAGGCAGCGGGTAGGAGACAGGGTTTGGGTGGATGAGAGTGAGTGAGGAAGATGTTGTAGGCAGGAGTGAGAGTGGTAGAGCATGAGGTTCGGTGCGAGACAGGTTCACTAGCAGAGATAGAGTAAATGTGAAGTATGATTTGTTTTTAAACAATGACGAGAGAGATCCTGGCATGATAATGGGAAATTGCTTGCATTATGAGAGTTTTATGAATGGACAGAGGTAAAAATCAAAAAGCATCAGCTTGCTTTCAGTTGAAAAAAATCAGGAATTAGTTTTGTTTTCTGAGGGAAAATCCCATTGATGGAAAGATTTTTGGTTTCAGTTCACATTCAACTTGATTGAAATTAGATGTAAGAAAGGAGTGGATTCAGAAAGTTATAAAATAGATTACCTCAGTGTAAGGGTTTTAGTTGAAATCTCCAGACTAGACACCTTTGGATAGAACTCTGAAAGGATTATTTGAAGCCTAGAACATTTAAGCTCAGTTGTGTGAGAAATCAAGAAAAAGGCTATCAACTCTCAAGACTGAGAACTGGAAGAAGCCTGTAGATGTGATAGAGAAGGGTACTCTCTCTTGGTATTTGAGTACGGCGAAGTGATGGTGCTCGGATAGATGGGATTAATTTTGTTGTTTCAAATTCTTTCAAATTATGTTATATATCTTGATCATGTGGGCCATTGGGCTGAGGAATGCCAGATAGAGTTCAATTTAGATAAATGTGAGGTGCTGCATTTTGGAAAAGCAAATCAAAGCAGGACTTATACACTTAATGGTAAGGTCCTGGGGAGTGTTGCTTAACAAAAAGACCTTGGAGTGCAAATTCATAGTTCCTTGAAAGTATACAGGATAATGAAGAAGGCATTTGGTATGCTTGCCGTTATTGGTCAGTGCATTGAGTATAGGAGTTGGGAGGTCATGTTGCAGCTGAACAGGACAATGATTAGGCCACTTTTGGAATGCTGCGTACAATTCTGGTCTCCCTGCCAAAGGAAAGATGTCGTGAAACTTGAAAGAGTTCGGAAAAGGTTACAAGGATGTTGCTGGGATTGAAGGGTTTGAGCTACAGGGACAGGCTGAATAGACTGGGGTTATTTTTCCTGGAGCATTGGAGGCTGAGGGGTGACCCTATAGAGCTTTAAAAATGAGGGGCAGGTTAGGGTAAATAGACAAGGTCTTTTCCCAGGGGTGGGCAAGTCCAAAACTAGAGGTATTTCTAAAGAAGGGTCCCGATCTGAAACATCAACTTTCCTGCTCCTCTGATGCTGACTGGCCTGCTGTGTTCCTCCAGCTCCACACTGTTATATCCAAAACTAGAGGGCATAGGTTTAAGGTGAGACGGGAATGATTTAAAAGGAATCTGCAGGCAACTTTTTGGCGCAGAGGGTGGTGTGTGTATGGAACAAGCTGCCAAAGGAAGTGGTGGAGGCTGGTACAATTACAACATTTAAAAGGCATCTGGATGGATATACGAAAAGGAAGGGTTTAAGAGGGTTATGGGCCAAATGCTGGCCAATGGGATTAGATTTATTTAGGAATTCTGGGGGGCATGGATGAGTTGTACATCTCTATTACTCTATGTAAACAGCTTGGTTTATTCTATTTTAACTTCATTTCTTTTGAATAATAAACCTCTATTTTATTGTCAAAAAACAAATCTTCAGCATTGTGTGCTTGTGCTTCAGTGAAAGACTACCACATTACATTGAAACAAAACATGATCTATTAAAATAGATTTCATTCTCGGATCAGGCTTGTCCAGTAATCAGCTGCAATCACAATCAAGGATCTAGTTACAAAACATGAGCATGTATGAACAGCATGTAATCAAGAAGGTTAATGGGATGCTATCTTTATCATGAGAGGAACTAAATGTAGAAGTAAGGATTCTGAGGAAGAGTCATTGGATTCGAAATGTTAACTCAGCTTTCTCTCTGCAGATGCTCCCACAGCTGCTGAGTTTCTTGACCAATTTCTGTTTTTGTTTCAGATCTTCAGCATCAGCAGTTCCTTGTTTTATAAAAATAAAGATATTATGTTTCAGTTATACAGAGCACGGGAGAGACCACATCTCGAATGTTGTATGCAGTGTCAGTCTCCTCACATAAGGAAAGATGTAAATACTTCGGTGGCAATTGAGAGGAGGTTTAGACATTGACACCTGGAGTGAGTGTGTTGTCTTATGGAGATAGATTGGACAGGCTGGGCTTGTTTTCAATGGAGTTTAGAAAAGTAAGATGAGACTTGATTGCAGTGTATATGATCCTGAATGGTCTTGACAAAATGGATGAGGAAAGGATGTTGCCTCCTGTGGGGAAATACAGAACTACGGGGCACTGTTTTAAAATCAGATGGTTATGTTCTAGAACAGAAATAGTTATTTCATCTCTTAGACAGTTGTGCAACTTTTGCAAATCTCTGTCTCAGCAGGTGGTAAAACCAATGTCAATGAATATTTTTAAGGTAGAGATAGATAGATTCTTATTAGACAAGGATCAAAGATTGCCAGGGATTGATGGGAATGAGGAATTTGAAACACAGATGGATCAGCCACAATTTTACTGAATGGCACAACAGGCTTGGGGACCAATTTCATTGAAATTCAAAAATCTAATTTTATAAAGGGTTGTACAGGACATTGGTGAGACCTCTTCTGGAATATTGTCCAGTTCTGGACATTTCATAGGAAGGATTTTATTAAGCTGGAGAGGGTTCGGAAGAGATTTACCAGGATGTTGCTGGGACTGGAAGGTTTGAGTTAAAAGTAAAGGCTGGATAGGCTGGGACTTTTTCCACTGGAGCATAGGTGGGTGAGAGATGACCTTATTGAGATTTATAAAGTAATGAGGGGTATAGACAAGGTGTCTTTTCTATTGGGTGGAGGTTTTCAAAACTAGGGGGCATATTTTGAAGGTGAGAAGAGAAAGACATCACATAATTTCATAGAATCCCTCCAGTGTAGAAACAGGCACTTCGGCCTAACAAGTCCACAGCGACCTTCAGAGCATCCCACACAAACCCATCCCCCTATAACGCACCTAATCTACACATCCCTGAACACTACGGGGAATTTAGCATAGCCAATCCACCTAACCTGCACATCTTTGGACTGTGGGAGGAAACCGGAGCACCCGGAGAAAACCCACGCAGACACGGGGAGAACGTGCAAACTCCACACAGTCGCCTGAGGGTGGAATCGAACCCGGGTCCCTGGCACTGTATGGCAGCAGTGCTAACCACTGAGCCACCGTGCTGCCCAAGAAGAGCATTTTGTTTTTACACAGAGAGTGGTTTGTGTATGGAATTAAATTCCAGAGGAAGTGGTGGATGCAGGTACAGTTACAACTTTTAAAAAAATTTAGATAAGTACATGCATGAGAAATGTTTGGAGGGATATGGGCCAAGTTCTGGTAGGTGGGACTAGTTTGGGAATATGGTTGGCATGGACTAGTGGGATCAAAGGGTCTGTTTCTGCTCTGTATGACTCTGTGACTCTAAGACTCTACAAAAGTTGCTTGACCTAAAACTTCAGAAAACGAAATACAACTTCAAGATTTTCTTCTTTCACATAAAGTAAGCAAAAGCTGTGCTAAGGGGAATGTGGAGAACTAAGAGGTACAGACTTACATTAACTGCAGTTCACAAATCAGAAGAAAATGAAGGGTAAGGGGAAAAGATGGATCTGGGGCAAATAATTAGGTGTGAGGGTAAAATTATCTTCTGTGGTTTCAGCCCATCCACTGACCACAATCAATGGGTATCCCGACACTGCCCAACATCTTCTCCCTGTGACTCAAGACAAGCACAGCTATCTATTTGGCAGAAGTGAAAGTCACAGTTGAATAGCTGACAATTTGTGCAAGTTAATGGATATGGGGTGAAATTTGCAGTTAAGAGTATTTGAAGTTGAGTTGTAGCATATGAATGTCAGGTGTGAGTTATGACTGATAGAGAATAGTGGTAGGTAATCTACCTTTGAGCCAGAAAGCCTAGGTTCAAGTCCCACCTGTTCCAGAGGTATGTAATTACATCTCTGCACAGGTTGATTAAAAAACTATAAATAGTGGTAGGTGTATGATGGGCCCCTGGTGAATAGACGAATGGCTGGTATTTGTGGTGCAATTCGTCAGATAGAATTTGAAGAGGTATTCAATAGCTTTGACCACTTGTGTGAACTTCTTTTAATTACTCATACATGGGATGTGAGTGTCATCGGCTTGACCAGCATTTTTGCCCATCTCTAATTGCCCACTGGGCAATTAAGAGTCAATCACATTGCTGTGGGTCTGGAATCACATGTAGGCCAGACTGGGTAAGGATAGCAAACTTTCTTCTTTATAAAAGACATTAGTGAACCAGGTGGGTTTTTACAACAAATCAATAATTCCTACGTCTGTCAAGCTTTTTAGACCAGAAATTTTTCACTGAGTTGAAACTTCACCATCTGTTATGGATGCATTTGAACCCATGTCCTCAGAGCATTAGCTTAGGGTTCTAGATTACTAGTTCAGTGGCACTACCACTATGCCACGACCTGCCCTAACACGAGTCATCTGGGACTCAAATCTAGAAACTGATCAACTCTGCAACTTTAAGGAGGTGAAATAACCATTCTAAGTTCCAAGGCTCCTGTGTTATAGTGGTGGTATTCCCACTTCTGGGCCAGATGGTGACTTAACTTCTTGCCTTGCTGCATCAAGGTAAGATTAGACTCTTGGCACTGACCTCCTTAGTAATCTGCTCCCTTCTCAGTATGAGCCTGGAGGTCCTTGTGGCTCCCAGTGGAGACAAGACATCTCTCCACTTTCTTTCCTTCTGTATCAATACCTCCAGTGCAGTGCTGGAAAACCTTGGGGCCTCCATTACATCATATTGTGCTATCTTTGTCTTTCTGAGAACAGAAGAAGCTCTCACAAGTCTGTCAGCATCCACTTCAGCCACAATGTACCTTGCTTTTAAGGGATACAGGTTTAGTTTTAAACACTGCAGACCAGCTTTAGCTGATTTTCAAAAACTCATGACATCACCTTCCTTCTCAGGATCCAGGCAATCAATAGCACTGTTGGAAAGAATAACAGGGTCCTACGGAATTTATTCTTTTCTTAATATATAGTTGGCCAGGATTCTAACTAAGCATGACAGAATTATTGAATCATTCAAGCACAGAAGAAGGGCATTTGACACCTTGTGTCTGTGCTGGCTCCCCTGCGTAGTACTTCATGTTGTCACCCAAACCCAATTCCCTCCCCATATCATAACACGTTTATCCTTTTCAAATATTTAGAAAATTTAGAAAAGATTACAACACAAAATTAGGCTATCGTGCCCATTATGTTTGTACCAGCTGAAAGATGCTCCCCAGATTTATCCCATTTTCTAGTAACTTCCTGCTTCCCCGAGTTTATGTACTTCTGGCCCATATCCAGACAATTTTTACACGAGTTCAGGGTTCCCGCCTTGACAAACCTTTCAAGCAGTAAGTCCCAAGCTTCTTCCATTCTCTGGGTGAAAACATTTTCTTCATCTCCCTGTATTACCTCCACCAATTACTTTAAATCTATACCCCTTAGTCATGACTCCTTTACTCAGGAGGTTAGATATAGGTCCTTCTCTTTACCACTCTACTCTCACTCCTCACACCATTGTACACATCAATCAAATCTTTCCTCAAAGTTCTCTTGGCCAAGGAAAATAACTCCAGTTTAACCAATCTTTCCTTATAACTGTAATTTTCCAGTTCTGGCAACATCTTCATAAATTTTCTTTCTACCCTACCTAGTGCAATTACATCCTTTTGGCAATGAGGTGACCAGAACGATATGCAGTACTCAAATTGTGGCTTAAATGGCATCTTACACAGCGTCATAACTCTCTACTCTTATATTCCACACCTCAATTAATAAAGTACTCCATATGCCTTCTTAACCACAATCTCGACCTGTCCTGTTACCTGCAGGAATCTGTGGACATACAATCCAATATTCCTCCCTTACTCTACACCTCTCAGCATCTTTCCTTTGCTTTGTTTGACCTTCCCAAATACATCACTTCATTCTTCTCTGGGTTGAATTCCATTTGCCTTTTTTCTGTCTAGCAGTCAGTTGATGTCTACCTGTAGCTCCCTTTCTCAGTATCAACGACATCACCAATTTTTGTTTCATCTGTAAATTTATTGACCATGCCGTTATACTTAAGTCCAAATCATTAATGTAAAAAGCAGGGAACTTAATAATCAACCCTGTGGAGCCCCACTGGTAAATCCATTCAGTTACAAATTTCCTGATCAAAAATTTGCCTCTTATAAAGTAACATAAAATAGCAGATTAGTGAAATGTACACAAAAAAGAATTCAAACAAATAAATCAAAATTCATAAAATGTCCAATGCAATTAAAATTAGAAGCTGGGCAGTAAGGGCTGAACATAAACTTATCCTTTCGGGATAAATATATGCTTGAGTTAGAATATTTAATGTGTTTCACTGCAAAAAAAAACATCGCTACCTGCAATATAACTTGAACTACTGACTGTCTTTAAAAAGTCACATTAAAGTTTAACAAAACTTGGGAACAGAGAAATAGAAGCAGGTCATTCAGCCTCTTGAACCTGTGCTGTTATTCAATAATATCATGGTTGATCTGTGATAATAAATCCACATACCCACCTCATATCTCTTAATACCCTTGATTAACAAAACCGTATCAATATTAGATTTAAAATTAGCAAGTGACTTAGCGATGATTATCATTCACAGAGGGGACTCCACTCATGAAAGGCCTGATTCTAATGTTTAGGCTATAATCTCTCATTCTAGAATACCAACAAGCAGAAATAGTTTCTCTCTATCTACCCAATTAGTTTCTCTTTAGAGCTTGAAAATTTAAATTAAATCTCCCCTCAATCTTACAAATTCCAGAAGACTAAGTTTGTGTAAACTCTCCATGCAATTTAACCCTTGGAATCCAGATATTCTGATAAATCTGCACACAGGTATATTTCCTAACACATGGTGCCCAGAACTATTGATAGTATTCCTGGCCAGATAGGACCAAATTACTGCAGACACTGGAACCTGTACTGAAAACAAAAAAAAAATCCTGGGGATCACAGGAGGTCAGGCAGCATCATGGAGAGAAGGCGTGCTAACATTGAGTCTAGATGATGCTGATGAACCACTGTGTTCTCCAGTACTTTTTGTTTGCAGTCTAGCCAGGGCTTTGTATATTTGTAGATTAACTTCTATACAATGTACTTTAATCCTCTTGATGTAGAGGCCAACATCCATTAGATTTTTATGAATATTTGTTCATAACATGCAAAAGATGTATGTACCTAGACACTGAAGTCTCTTTGGAACTTCACTGTTTCTAACATTTCACTGTTTAGAAAATACTGTTTTATCCTATTTGGGTTCAAAAGGGACAATCTCACATTCGAAATCAGTCTGTCACACTTTTATCCATTCACTTAATCAATGAATATCTCATTATAATTTAGTACTTCCATTTACATATTGCTTACCCAAGTTTGTCAATCACTGAAATTTTACAGTTTAGAAAGAGCCCATTCAGCCCATTGTGTCTGCACCAGCTTGTCAAATGATGAATTCACTTTGTGTCATTGTGTCTTCTTCTGCCAGTAACACTGGACATTCTTCATTTTGAGACATTAATGGGAAACAGAGAGTCTGCATTCAGCACCCAAGTTGTCATTAAAAAAGTGAATTTCTGAGGCTGCCGTGCAAATGCTCATCTTATGACATCCTGCCAACCTGGCCATTGTGGCCTACCCTTAGTCTCCTGTTGCTCCATTTCTGAAAGAGATTAATAATTTTTCTTCAATTTTATGAGCTTTAAATTAAGCTCAGTTTCTTATGAAGAATGGCATCAAACACCTTCTGGTTGTCCCTAATAGTAATATCCACAGACACATCCTTGTCCACTACTTCAGTCACCTCAACTATATAATCTACATGGACTTCAGTAAGGCATTTGACAAGGTTCCTCATGGTAGACTGGTCAGTAGGGTTAGATCACATGGAATACAGGGAGAACAAGCCATTTGGATACAGAACTGGCTCGAAGATAGGAGACAGAGGGTGATGGTAGAGGGTTGCTTTTCAGACTGGGAGCCTGTGACCAGAGGTGTACCACAAGAATCAGTGCTGGGTCAGAGATAGTAGGAACTGCCGATGCTGGAGAATCTGAGATAACACGGTGTAGAGCTGGATGAACACAGCAGGCCAAGCAGCATCAGAGGAGCAGGAAAGCTGACGTTTCGGGTCTTGACCCGAAACGTCAGCTTTCCTGCTGTGTTCATCCAGCTCTACACCGCGTTATCTCAGTGCTGGGTCCACTGCTTTTTGTCATTTATATAAATGGTTTGGATGTGTACATAGGAAGTATGCTTACTAAGTTTTCAGATGACACCAAAACTGGTGGTGTAGTGGACAGTGAAGAAGGTTGCCTCAGGACCTTGATTAGAAGGGCTGGTGGGCCAAGGATTGGCAGATGGAGCTTAGTTTAGATAAATGTGAGCTGTTGCAGTTTGGAAAGGCAAATCAGGACAGGACTTATATATTTAACGGTAATGGGAATGTTGCTGAACAAAGAGACCTTGGAATGCAGATTCATATTTCCTCGAAAGTACAATCACAGATAGACAAGACAGTGAAAATGATGTTTCGTATGCTTGCCTTTATAGGTCAGTGCATTGAGTATAGGAGTTGGGAGGCCATGTTGTGGCTGTACAGGACATTTGGAATACTGTGTTCAGTTCTGATCTCCCTGCTTTAGGAAGGATGTTATGAATCTTGAGAGGATTCAGAAAAGGTTTACAAGCAGGTTGCCAGTGTTGGAGGATTTGAGCTACAGGAAGACAATGAATAGGCTCGGGCGATTTTCCCTGGAGTGTCGGAGGCTGAGGGGCGACGTTATAGAGGTTTATAAAATCATGAGGGGCATAGATAGGGTGAACAGCCAAAGTCTTCTCCCCAAGTAGTGGAGTCCAAAACTAGAGAGAATAGGTTTAAGGTGAGAGGGGCAAGATTTAAAAGGGACCAAAGGGGTAACTTTTTCACTCAGAGAGTAGTGAGGATACGGAATGAGCTGCCAGAGGAAGTGGAGGAGGCTGGTACAATTACAACATTTAAAAGGCATCTGGATGGGTATATGAATAGGAAGGATTGAGAGGGATATGGGCCAAATGCTGGCTAATGGGACTAGATTAATTTAGGATATCTGTTCGGTATGACAAATCTCAAACTATTCAGTCATTCTCTGAATTCTAGTAATTCCAGGTAATGTCAGATCCATAATGCCCTGGATTCCCTCTCTTACATTAAGGAGCTGAGTGACATGTACAATTTTCCAATCTAATTGATTCAGCAATGTTCTTGCCTCATCCCTTTGAAACTCTAGATGAGAAAAAATTTGGTCCTGGAAACTTTTCAACTGTTGAACTCTGGACCCAATTCATTAGATTTCTTTAGGGTGTCCTGCATGCTATCTGCTTTCAAGGTAATCCACTTCTGCTAATAACTAATTATTATTCAGCATTTCTCCCTTTTCCTTATTTTCATGTACATTATTACCATTATCAATTTTCAAGGAGCTCACATTGCTCCTGACAACCCTGTATTTTTCTTGATAAGTTGTATAACCTTTGATTGTGATCATGCTGAATTTGATATCCCTTAAAAACTTCTTTTCATATTCCCTTCTTAAGCTTGATCAGTTCTGTTAGTCACTGCATCACTGTCTGTTCCCAGAATCTGTGCTCTGGTTTCATTGTGAAATGCAGTTTCTTTTAGTTTACTGTTATAACGACTTTTTACTTGTCCCTGTGTTCATTCTGGCAAGTAGATTTCCTGCCCCTTAGAAAAAAATAGCTGATTTTTGATCACATTCTTCTTTGAGCATCTACCACTAACTTTCTATCAGGATTACTGCGCTGACATATTCATCCAAACACAATTATACTTCAGAATGCAGTCTCTCATTGATAAATTAACAATCATGTTGCAATAGCATAACTCACTTTACAATCAGAATGTTTAAGCAAATCATACGATAATTTTACTCAGGGTTAAATTATAATTCTTTGGGTAAAAGCAGAATTTTCAGCTCGTGCATATAAATTCAATATGTCACTCTAAGCATCTTTGATCTTGTTGAATACACCATTTTGACAAAGTCTATAATTGAATAATTGTCAAAATCATACATTTTTAGATATTTTATAATTTGATCCTAGGGAGAAGGGAGAAGTGCAACGAAGCGTAGTATTCAAACAGTGTGAAATATATCTTTCCTGAAAGCTAATTTCACTGATTGTATGAATTAAATGATGCCTTGCAGCTAAGCCTGTTTCTTTTCATTACCACTGAATGTGTACCAAATGGTACCTGCAGGAAAATAGTATGCCAGAACATAAGGATAAATTTTATTGCATTTTGTTATATAAAGGCTCATGTGGGGCACAATTCACATTTATGTTTTTAAGGCAATTTTTTTTAGCACTCTTTTTAAACTTAGCGCATTTCAAACATGTTTCATTGCACCATTTCAATTTTTCCATCGTTTTCAATTGCAGAAACATAAATTACATTACAATGCCAGATTATATTACAATACAGATTTGTCCTGTGGAAATTTAAAAGGATGCTTCAAGCAAAAGAGAAAACACTAGCGACAGAAATCTTAAAATTCTGGTCATTGATGTCATCTAGTAGAAAACCAAAACATTATAAAATTCAATGCATCACCACCAACTAGTTACATCTTAAGCACATAACAAGAAATTGTCATTTACAGCAAAACCCACTTAAAAGGGAAGCCAGGTCTACACGTGGAAGCATTATAGAAGACAATTAATGAAAATCTGCCAAAGGAGGGGCTGGTGTGGGGTTGAGGAGAGTGTGCAGTCTCCACTACAGATCAACAATATGCATACATAAAGTTCCTTCAATACAATACAATTTCTCAAGAAATTTCCCAGGTGTAGACGTGACAAACATGCATATGGTATTATCATGTTCGGAATTTGGATTTTGTTTTAAAACACAGAAGCAGATGGATTTTGGTTGGTCTTCTTTATACAAAAAAGGGCAGAAAGTAATTTGGGACAAAGACCTGGATATATAATTTCTAAGATGACATTTAATTTCCGTCAACTGCCAAACAGGCCCCTGACGTGATAATGGATGAAATGTTTACACTATTGAGTTTATGTCAGGTGGAGTAGTCTGATCAGGATATTAGTTTTGTTTTGAAACCCATGGAGAAAGATCAAGTCAGCTCAGGGGAACCATCTCCCTCAGCAGTAGTGGTTTTTCATCTGTAGGCTTTCCAAGCTGGGAGAGCTTTGATAGAATTTCACGATGTTAGACCTGAGAAAGTTTAGAACATCAGGATTGTGAAAGGTTCATGCCAACAGCCTAAGAAATGGGCCATGAAAAATAAGACAATCTCAGCAGTCGAAGGGAAAGAAATTACGAAGCCTCAGTTAAGTAAAGATTTTAAAAAGCTAAGATATGAACGATATTTCTCTGGGATTGAGTCTCTGTAATGGATACTGATGAGAAACAGGTTGAAACTTTGATTTTTTTGTGTTAAGATCTTCCCACTTGTTGTCTATTATAGCTTTGTTTGTTCTTCTTCTAGAGTGAGAAGAAAATAGAGTTAATAATTCAAGTTGACGACATTTCATCTTTCATGATGAGGTCCTCTGTATTTAATGTTTGAAAGGAGGACTGGAGAAACAGGACAAGACAGTTTAAGAAGGCAGTGTGTGTGGTTGAGAAATTGCATGGAACTGCCTGCAGACATGCACTGAATCATGGAAATTTACTGCAAAAAGGGGGCTATTCGGTGTTCTTAGTATGCCAACTGATAAAACAACTAATTGGCCTAATCCAACTATCCAGTACTCAAGCCTCATTGCGCATTTTTGACTGAGGGCCCAGATATCCAATAGCCTGTTGAAATAGCTGAGACAAGGAAAAGCTGAAAATGTTTTTTTTCTTAGATCAATTTCCCAATACCAATGTTTATTAAGACAAGATAAAAAGATTTAGTGCTTGCAGTTTGCTATTGGCAATCTAAACATCTGATAGATTGACATTTTTAAATGGCTGCAGTAGAAACTGTTTGTTTAAAAGGAAGTTATGACAACGATGGTCTAGTAGTATTGTCGCTAGACTATTAATCCAGAGACCTAGGTAGTGTTCTGGGACATGGGTTCAATTCCCACCATGGCAGATGGTCAAATTTGAATTCAATAATAATCTGGAATTAAGAGTCTAATGATGAGTCTAAGATGACCATTGCCGATTGTCTGAAAAAAAAAACCCATCTGGTTCACTAATGCCCTTTAGGGAAGGAAATCTGCCATCCTTACCTGGTCTGGACTACATGTGACTCCAGAAATGTGGTTGACTCTTAACTGCCCTTTGGGCAATTAGGGATGGGCAATAAATGCTGGACTAGCTGGTGACGCCCACATCTCATGATGAATATAAAAAAAAACTTTTTGGAAAGCTTATAACTTTGTACTATGGGGTTCAATGCTTTGCACAGAGACAAAGTCAGAAGTCACACAACACCAGGTTATAGTCCAACAGGTTTATTTGAAAGCACAAGCTGCTCCTTCATCAGGTGAAGTCTGTACAGACATTTGCACAGAGAATATATTCGATGAATGCATGAAGGATAAATCATAGAAGCCCTACAGTGTGGAAGCAGACCATTCAATCCATTGAGTCTACACTGTCCATCCAACCCAGGCCCATCACCCTACCATATCCCTATATTTCCCATGGCTAATCCACCAAGCTGGCACATCCCTGGACACTATAGGCAATTTAGCATGGCCAATCCACCTAACCTGCACATCTTTAGAATGTGGGAGGAAATCAGAATGCCCAGAGGGAACCTATACAGACACAGGGAGAATGTCCAAACTCCACACAGACAGTCATCCAACTGTGGAATTGAACCTGGGTCCCTGGAGCTGTGAGGCAGCAGTGCCAACCACTGAGCCACTATGCTGCCCCAAACCAGTCGTGGGGTGTAGGGATGGAGGGGTATAGATTGGAATGGGGACCATGGGTAACACGTTCTGAACCTTTTTTAACAAGTTCCCTCAACCAGCTTACAATCCATGGCACTGCTGAGGGGACAGAGAACCACAAGTCTTTGAAATGCTGCCCCAAACCCATGGAAATTGTGGAACAGCTGGGAGATACCTAACCCTGTGATGGAGCCAACCTGGTCAAGTGAGCTGGGAGCCACACTTTTACCTTACCTTAATGAAGCCTTACCTTGGAGATGCCAGAAATGAAGTCAGAAATGTCGAATAAATTCCTGGCAACCAATTGTAAAGATCCACTGAGTCTACCAACTCCACAAAAACTCAACCTACCAAACAGCAATTAAAAGTACAGCTATATTTTTGAATGATTACCTGCTGCTAGTCTACAGTGAATGTATAAGAATTATTTGCTGGCACATCATCCTACACAGTGAAATGAATGGAGAAATTGCTCAGGGGATTGTTAACTATTATGCTGTTTACACAGGCAAAGGACTGTAAATATACCTGTGGCATGGATGGTAAATATAACATGTAGTGTAAAATAACAATGTTACTGATGCTGTCAAGTCTCCTAAAACATCACCTCAGTTACAACGTACTGTCTCATAAACACAGAATTTCTGTTAACAACAGTTGTCAAAATAAATAAGAATATCAAATGAATGTCTAATAATCCAGAGGGTGTTTTTCTCTTCTGATTTATAAAAAGCTGTACTTTCTCCATCAAGCACCAAGGAAATACCATCATTAAACAGAAAAAGTGGAGCTATTTGAGAGATAAGTAATTGTCGAGTAACTGATTAGGACGGTGAAACAATACATAGATTTCCCAGGACTAGAACAAAAAGTTGTGCCAAAATGGATAGTACTTTTAGGAAAGATTTGATAGAATATGCACCAAAAAAATCCTAGAGAAACATTAGAATAGAATTTAACCCCACAGACTAGTTTGTCAGTACGTTGTCACCTAACAGGTTTCGGCATTAGATTAACTGTCAAATTCAACAAGCTTTAATTAATAATCATGTCACACCTAAATCCATTTGCTAAGATAAATGAACACTCATGGGAGATGGGCATATATTCTTCCAACAATTGTTTTACAATACTCAATATGAATTTATTCATAAAGAAAAAATGCAAGTAATATTCACAGTAAAGGAGTTCAGAGAGATTTTATGAAAGATGTTTTTGGAATAAGCGATTCCAAAAGCTAACCTTCAGTGGCAACATGTAACCACAGAAAGAACATGCTGCATGAAAGAACACCAACTAGAAATTAATTTGGCCATTGGTGACAGTTGAACATGTTCACTTGATGTCTTCCAGGATAGAGTATTTTAAAACATATACTGTGGCCAACAATAATTTCAGGGGCTACAGTGCAGATTTGCTTGATGTTTAACATTATGGCGAATTTTCACACTTTTTTTAATTTCCACTTTTTGTGTGCGGGGTGAAACTGTAGAAGCCAGTGACTCTCCCATAGCTTATACAAACAGTCACCCTGCACGTGCGTGATTAAGCAGTGAGCATAAGTTTACCACATTTCGGCTAAGTGTCATTTTCATTTTCTTTCGTTAAGGGTGTCTTTTCATGAAGCCAAGTGAGTTTTCTCTTACGATCATCCCAAACTCACCTCATTAACTTCCTACCATGCCCCTTTTCACCAATGCCAACCTAATTCTCTTACCCATCAAAGCCAGACATTCTCACGATTGCATGGGATATCCTGGAATAGATGAGCATCCCTGGCACCAGTACTATATTGTGCACCCAGACAAGCACTGGCATTCTGGAGTTGCCCTGTACAGCGTTTGGGGTATGCGATGGCAGACAGAGGGAAAATTAGTGCTCTGCTCTGCGATCGGGGAGCTCGAGGTCCAAGGGGAGTGGATGGTGCAGAAACAGGATATGCATTTTCCCCAAAACACTAAAGGAGACCACACTATCAGAAGATTCCAGCCTGGTCTGAGGTTGCCTGCCAATTCAGTGTAATCTCAACCATTTGGAGGAATGCCCAGCCGTATAGGGAGAAAATGAACATCCTTCACTGCTTCACCAGGATGCCACTAACTTCTGTCTGCCACTCTCTATCTCTGTTACTGCACCCACCTCCTATCAAGGTTCATGCTCTACTGTTCTCACTGTTGCATGGAGTATAGTCACTCACTCACTCTCACCCAACCCAGCACCCCTTGACCACTAACATTGCATGGCCTCAGATTTTCCTATTCACTCACTCTGGTCACGTCACCACCATTCACCCACTTGCAGATGCACTAACGGCTGTGCCACCCAATTTCATCTCTCTCGATCCCTCCCTTTCTCTCATTATGTCTCCATAACTGGTATAGGAAGAAACACCTCGGGCCACTGGTACTTGGAGGACTGCCAGAGACCGTACATCTGCTCAACCCAAGAGGATCTGTGTTGTAAGCAATCACTGACTTCATATAAATACACAAGTAGGCACAAGAGCAGCAAGCAAATTTGGTGGTGGCGCTGGGTAACCTCACACAATTACTGCACAATGCCCTTGAGGTCCTGCTGTCTCTGCCAGTCTATCACCTAGCTGTCTCCATGGTCATGTTCACAGCTACCATAAAGAGCAAGATCAAACAGTCTCACAATCTGATCAATCTGCAGACAAACCTGAACTTTATCACCCTAGCCATTGGTCCTCAGCACCAAAGGGAAGATGACAAAGGGACAAGGAATGTTGTACTCATTCTAGGTGTCCCTTTCTCATTAAGACAGCAATGCTAGCAGACATCCAGACATAGGACAAACCATTTACAGACTCTCCAGAGGTTTTCTGTCAGGTTATTCCAAAACTGTCCAAGATTTCCACCCCCACCCTGCATGCCACCCTCAGCCTTCACCTCTGGCAAGGACACACACTGCATATCTGGGCCCTCTTGACGCATGCACCCTTGGGGTCAGCCTAGAAGCTTGGCTGGCCAACAGGTTTCATGGTATGGCAGGCTCCCTCCACCACAGTTGTGGACCTGGGGGCCTCACTAAGGCAAAGTGGGAGGGAGAGAAAGAAAAAGACCTTTTGAAAGTACATTAATGGCATGAGTGCCACTTGACTGCGTGCAAGTTCCCTTGGTTGAAACATTTGCAACTCGGTTCCATCTCTCCAAGCTCACAGATATTACTGTCACATCCTACACATCAGTGGGGTTCATCATGAGCCTGAAACATGATCAAGAGAGTTTCGGTCAATGAGTTTAACTGGATGCAGTCAACTAATGCTTTAGGATCATAAGGATTGCTGAGCTCACGAGTCTGTTTCATCTTCATTGTACAGAGGTACATCTAATGGTTTTGCTCATTGAAGATCCTACAAAGCTATAACTGTCAGACCCATCCTTAATGGATGGCAGCACTTACCCCCCTCACTCCAGATGTGATCCCAGCCAATTTCATTTCTATTCCCCGCTTGTTATTTACAGGACGTGAAAAGCGATAGTAGCCACTCCTCAGACCAGGCTCTATTTGGCTGTGGAGATGAACCTCAAACATAAATACTCTGACTCTGGTTGCTTAACAAACCCATAGGTGTCACAGGTCCTTAAGTCTCTATCTAACCTATCTATCTGAGTCTGCATCTGTCCACCACCTTCATCTTCCAGAAGGTCCACATACAAGAGGTGAACAGGCTAGGACTTGTATTAACTGTAATTACCCACAGCACAAAAGCAAATGTTACCAACTCTACCTCATCGATGGCCTCTTACACGATGGCATGCTCTATCATCTCTCTCCCACATTATATATGTAATTGCCTTCCTTTATGGTGGTAATCCCCTCTGCATTCCAATGCAGTGCTTCCACTCCCCACCATTAAGTTGTGCTGCACTCCCGCAGCACTGGCTACCTGGTAACCCCTACCACTTTGATATTCAATGGACAAACATCTAGGACTGATCATGGACCACATCCTCAGCGACTTAGTTGGACGGTTCTGACTATTAAGGGACCACACCCCTGACTAATATCTGTACAGCTGAATGTGTTCCACAAGTCCCCCGGACTGACTGCACTGAAGCCATAGGGCTGACCACAAGCCACTCCGCAAACTGCGGAGACACAGTGACTGCGACCAGAAACCTGACCATGTCCAAACACCTGGACCAATATATAGGCTGCCCTCGACTTACTCTGTTCAGACCCCAGGGCTGATGAGTGGCTGCCTCGACATCAGTGAGGGCTGCTTCTGTAAGCGTTTGAAACATGGCTGTTTGTTTGAAGCACACGCAGTGTGTTTGGCATAAGTTGCTGATATATGCCGCAAGTGTGAGATTGACGTACCAATGAGGCAAATGACAAGATGTCCACTCCCTTGACTGATGATTGCTAACAACTATAACAAGCTGCTTGGTTTTGCATAAGCACTAAATAGTAAGGCAATTCTGCAGAGCAATGAGATGCTACGTACTAGCTGAGGAGGCAAAGCGTAAAAAGGCATAGGTAAGGCAGGAAGCTGTGACCATCCAGATAGGTGCAAAGAGAATAAGTGCTAGAGAGCAAATGAGGCATCCGGAGTTTCAGCCTGGTCCAATCTGTGAGCTGCTGCCTATCCTTGTATGGAAAGTGTCACTGCAGCAGCATTGCAATGGTGGTTAGTGTTGCACTCTCAAGGGCAGTATTACGGTCAAGAAAGTACTGTAATTAAATTGGAGATGTGCCATGATGGAGCAGAGAAGCTGGCAGGTATAAGATGCTAGAATTCATGGACGTGGGATCTATGTGCATGCCCTGCAATATTGGTGTCAGGTGTCTAAGATAGCCATCCAAAGGAGAGAGCAGTGAGCTGGAGTTGACATGTACCTGCTCTCATCTTCACATCGGGAATCCTCAACGTCTCGATTCTACCTGTGTTGTCATGTGATGGGTAGCTGCATGTTAATGAGGTGAGATTCAGTATTAATGAAGATGATAAAGCGTAATAATCCCCATCAATAGGCACCTCGCAGCTCCATTGCAAGAATCTTATCTGGACATTAGAAATATATTGGAAAATTGCTGAGAGGAAATAAATTGAGTTTCTTCAGGCTTGAAATTTCTTTCATATACTGCAGAAATGTACAACATCTTTCTTTGTGAAGATCCAATGGCTTCCGCTCAAACATTCACATCCAGAACTGTTCAGTTATCTGGGAGCCAATCACATAGTCATTGGCAGGCAGAAAGCTTTAGTCATCAACAACAGGCCATCATTGTGCAGACCAATCAGCTTCTTGTTGCCGCCTAATCTTCATTTGTATACACCTTCCTGGTTCCAGCTCTTCCACAACTAGACTTCCCCACACTGATTGAACAAACAGCTGTGTAAACAGCACTTAGTGTGTGTCAGGTAAGTTGCTTCTAAAAAGTGCAGCAATCCTTGATTTTTAAACCAGTCCTTTTTCCATTTCAATCCACAATCAAAAATCCAGAAAAATAAAAAGAAACTTGCCTTTACTCTCGTAACAGAACCTGATCTTCTCCTGCCTAGTGTGGGTCAATGAAATCTATTTCACAGGTTTCACTGGTGTCCTGGCTTTAATCGAACAACTCAGCAGACAGACAGTGGGAAGTGACCCTAGGCCATTTCGAAATTGCATAGCTCAAACTTATATTAAGCACTGAATCTCACATTGCAAGCCTTCTCCCATGCAAACAGACATCAAAATCAAAGTTAATACTAAGGCATAAAAACAAGTCTAATACAGAAAGGCAGATCGCATGCCAAGCAAGGAATCTCAATCCTCAGGGCATTTATCAGAAAATTGCAGGCACATTGACTACTGTTCTCCATCTATTACAAATAAGCTTTTGTTGCAAGATCTACCAACTTATAATCTATATTTGTTAAATGCTGATGCTACATATTTTTGTGCACTCATTGTACAATAGTAAACACTCCATGTCAGAGCACAAAGAACAAAGCAAATGTAAAAGAATAGGTACTACTATAAATGCCACTCAGATTATTTGGATATCCTGATGACCACATTTGCAGGAAATGTGTCCAATGGCAGCTCCTGTCAGACCATATGGATTGGTTGGAGCGGCACTTAGGAGCATGCAAGAGGCGGAAAGTGTAATAGACAGAAGTTGTAGAGACATGGTCACACCCAATGTTCAGGCAGATCGATGGGTGACCTTAAGAAGGGGCAGACAGACAGCGCAGGAGTCCCCTGTGGCTATAGCCCTCTCTAACAAGTATATCGTTTTGGATACTGTTTTGGGAGATTGCCTATCAGGGGATGGCAACAGCAGCAGCCAGAGCGGTGGCACCACAATTGGCTCTTTTGTTGTACAGCAGGGAGGGTCCAAGTGCACAGCAATGGTTATAGGGGACTCTAAAGTCAGGGGCACAGATGGGCGTTTTTGTGGCTGCAAAAGGGACTCCAGGATAGTGTGTTGCCTCTCTAGTGCCAGGGTCAAGGATGTCTCTGAGCAAGACAGAGTGAGCAACCAGAGGTCATGGTACACATTGGTACTAATGACATAGGAAGGAAGAGTGACAACATCCTGCAAAGGGAGTTAGGTAGTAAGTTGAAAGGCCGAACTTCTAGGGTTGTAATCTCAGGATTTCTTCCTGTGCTACATGCCAGTGAGGCTAGGAATAGGAAGATAGTACAGGTAAAAACGTGGTTAAAGAGTTAGTGTAGGAGGCAGGGCTTCCAATATGTGGATCATTGGAATGTCTTCCAGGGCAGGTGGGACCTGTACAAAAAGGATGGATTGTACCTAAACTGAAGGGGCACCAAATTCCTGGCAGGGAGGTTTGTGAGTATCCCTCAGGAAGGTTTAAACTCATGTGAGAGGTGGAAGGGAAGCAGAGCAGTAGGTCAGCAAGTGAAATGACTGAGGAGGAATTAGAAACTAAGACGAATAAGTTTAAAAGAAAGAACAAACTGAGACAGGTCATTGAACACAGTGGGACTGGTGCTCTGAAGTGTATTTGTTTTAATGTGGAGGAGCATGCCGGGTAAGCAGATGAGCTTAGAGCTTGGATTAGTACATACTGTAGTTATTACAGAGACTTGGTTATGAGAGGAACAAGACTGGCAGCTTAATGTTCCAGGATTCAGATGTTACAGGAGAGATAGAAAAAAATGTAAAAGAGGTGGGGGAAGTAGAGTTACTGATAAGGGAGAATAACACAGCTGTACAGCAGGAAGACATCTTTGAGGGCTCATCCAGCAAGGCCATATGGATCAAGCTCAGAAGTAGGAAGGGTGCAATCACTTTGATGGGGTTGTACTACAGGCCCTCCAACAGCCAGTGGGAGATAGAAAAGCAGGTATGTGGACAGATTGTGGAGAAATGTCAAAACAACAGGGTTATTGTGCTGGGTGATTTTAGCTTCCTATATATTACTGGGACTCTTAGTGCCAAGGGTTTGGTTAGTGGGGAATTTGTTAGGTGCGTCCAGGAGCATTTCTTGAAATAATATGGGGAATGACCAGTTGATCGAAGTTTCAGTGAATAAGCATTTCAGGAACAGCCATGATTCCATAAATTTTAAGTTACTTATGGATAAGGATAAGAGGAGTTCTCGGATAAAAGCACTCAACTATCTATGACAGGAACTGGGGAATGCAGGCTGGGGGCAGCAGTGTGAGGATAAATCCACATCTGTCATGTGGGAATCTTTTAAAGGCCAGTTCAGAACCAGCATATTCCTGTGAAAATGAAGGATAAGGGTGGAATGATTCAGGAATCCAGGATGGCAAAAGAATTTGAGAGTTTAGTCAGAAAGAAAAAAGGAGGTATACGCACGGTTACGAAACTAAAGGCAAACCGAGCCCTCGAGGAATATGAGAAAAGCAGGAAAGAACTTAAACAGGGAGTTAAGAGGGCTAAAAAAAATGCTGTGAAATAGTCTTGATAAACAGGTTTAAGGCAAATCCCAAGGCATTTAATCTGTATATAAGGAGCAAGAGGGTAGCTAGGGAAAGGGTAGGTCCACTCAAGGGCAAAGGAAGAAATGTATACATAGCATCTGAGCAAGTGGGTGCGATCATTAACAAAAGGAGAAGGACATGGTGGATGGTGAGTCTAGAGAGGGGTATGTCGATATTCTAGGGCATGTAAATATAAAAAAGGAGGAGGTGGTTTGAAAAGCATTAAGATCAACAAGTCCCATGACCTGACTGGATCTATCCCAAAAAACTGAGGGAGGTGATGAAGGAAACTACAGGTTGTATGAAATATTTGTATTTCTTTTTTAGTCACAGGAGAGGTGCCAAAGGACTGGAGAATAGTCAATTTTTTTGTGTGTAAGAAGGGCAACACAGATTATCCGGAAAATTACAGGCCAATGACCCTTATGTCAATGGTTGGGAAATTCTTGGAAAGATTCTTAGGGAGAGGATTTATTCACATTTGGAAAAATATGGACTTAATAGCAATAGGCAGCGTGGAATCAGTGGGAGAAGTCGTGTCTCACAAACTTGATTAAGTATTCTGAGGAAATTACAAAGATGAGTGACGAGTGCAGAGTGGTAGATGTTACCTACATGGACTTTATCAAGGCTTTGACAAGGTCCCTGATACAGAAGTTGAAGTCATATGAGATCCAGAGTGAGCTGGTAAGATACAGAACTGCCTTGATCATAGAAGATAGAGAGTAGCAGTGGAAGGTGTTTTTCTGGCTGTTGATCTGTGATCAGCGGTGCTCCACAGGGATCAGTGCTGGGACCCTTATTTTTTTGTAATACATATATAAATGATTGGGAGGAGAATGTAGGAGTCTGATTCGTAAGTTTGCAGATGACATAAAGAATGGGGAGCTGTGGATAGTGCGGAGGATTGCCAGAGGATACAGCAGGATATAGATAGGCTGGAGACATGCGTGGAGAAATGGCAGATGGAATTTAATCTGGGCAAATGTGAGATGATGCATTTTGGAAGCATACAGTAAATGGCAGAATGTTTAGAAGCATTAACATACAGAGAGATCTAGGCATTCAGATCCACAGTTACCTGAACGTGGCAAGACAAGTGGATAAGGTGATCAAGAAGGCAAATGGCATGCTTGCCATCATCAATCAGGACACAAGATTGGCAAGTTACGTTATCGCTGCACCAAAAGAATGCGGCAGCTTTGGAAAAGGTACAGAAGCGGTTTACCAGTCAGTTGCCTGTTTTGGAAGGTACTAGCTATGAGGAGAGATTGGACAAACTTGGTTTGTTTTCACTTGGACATCGGAGGCTGAGGGGCAAGCTTATAGAAGTTTACAAAATTATGCAAGGCATGGATAAGATGAATAGTTGGAATCTTTGTCCCAGGCAGGAATACCAACTACAAGAGGACGTAGGTTTAAGGTAAAAGGGGAAAAAAATTAAAGGAAATGTGAGAGGCAAGATTTTGATTTTACAGAGTATGGTAAGTGCGCTGCCAGAGATGGTGGAAGCAGATACGATAGCTTTGTTTAAGAGGCATCTTGACAAGATGAATAGGCAGGGAATAGAGGGATGCAGACCATGTGGAGGCAAGAGGTTTTTAGTTTAGAAAGGCATCATGCGTCGGTGCAGGCTTGTTCCTGTGCTGAACTGATCTTTGTTCTTTGAGAAATAGAGTGGGAGAAACAGAGACTGAGAAACAGAGTAGGAAGAACAAGGATCAGTGCTGAGTCCACTTTTGTTTGTAATTTATATAAATGATTTGGGTGAGAATTTAGGAGGCCTGGTTAGTATGTTTGTGGATGACACCAAAATTGTTGGAATAGTTGACAATAAAGAATGTTATCTGAGATCTGGATCTATTGGACCAAAGGGCTGAGGAGTGGCAGATGAAGTTTAATTTGGATAAATGTGAGGTTTTGCATTTTGGTAAAACAAACAAGGTCAGGACTTATACAATTAATGGTTGGGCCCTGGGTTAGTGTTGTCAAACAGGGAGACCTTGGGATTCAGGTACATAATACTTTGAAAGTTACATCACAGGTAGACAGGGTGGTGAAACATGTTTGTCTTCGTTGCTCCGAACCTTGAGTGTAAATGTTGGGACATCGTGTTGAAATTGTACAGGACGTTAATGAGGACACTTTTGGAGTACTGGAAAAGATACTATTAAATTGAAGAGAGTTCAGAAAAGATTTCCCAGAATGTTGCTGGGACTGGAGGGTTTGAGTAATAATGATCGGCTGGATAGGCTGAGACTTTTTTCACTCGAGCATAGGAGGTTGAGGGGTCACCTTACAGAGGTTTATAAAATCATGAGGGGCAAGGATAAGGTTTTTCTCCTAGGGTAGGGGAGTTCAAAATTAGGGGGCATATTTTTAAGGTTAGAGGAGAAAGATTTAAAAGGGATCTAAGGGGCAACATTTTCATACAGAGGGTGGTTCGTGTGTGAAATGAACTGCCAGAGGTAGTGGTAGCTGCAGGTACAGTTATAACATTTAAAAGATATCTGGACAGGTAAATAAATAAGACAGGTTTAGAGGGATGTGGGCCAAACACAGGCATATGGGACTAGTTTAGTTTGGGAAACTGGTCGGCATGGACGAGTTGGATCCAAGGGTCTGTTTCTGTGCTGTACAACTCTATAACAGAAACTGAGAAAGATATTTTCCATGGTTGAGCACATATTTCATGAACAGGCTGTATTTAAGTGTTTCAATATTTTATAGTTATTTATAATTATTACAATTTCTATATTTCCAATAATAAGTAAAAGGATTATGTTAAATTTATTAAGTTACAGTAAATCATTTGTTTCACAAACCTAACTTTTGAATTAAAATCTAAAGCAGCACTATTATCATGATACTATGACAATTTTAATGTAATTTATACACACATAAATATTAAAATATATAATCTACATGTACATTTTAAACATTTTATCTTACTCCAATAATTACTGGCTTATAGTTTGACAAGTAACTTTCCATATGTTTAACAGAATTTTAGCTCTACCTTGAACCAAAATGATTTCTAACAGTCTGTTAAAGTTACATTCTTGTTTCAGATTCTAGCAAGATACATGTTCCAAGAAGACTATACCATTGTATTGGCACATTATTAATTATGTTATCGAAGCGATGCAGGTCATCAGGAACACTGCTGTTAAACTAGCTATGTGAAGCTTCTAACATATTGGAAAATGGCAGAACTAAAACCAAACGTAGTGAGGATAATTACCAGAAACTGGGGGGATATAGCATACCAACAGTGCAAATTTGTGTTATTACATTGTATACCTGGAGTACTGTTATTTCTGTGGATAAAAGGCTCCACCGTGCAATCTTTCCCTGGGCATGCAATCTAGCTCCAAAAAAGTACACTGACACCACAAATAAGATACAATTGGTTTTCCTTTACCATTCAGTATCGGCTAAAAATGGCTACATAAGCACAAAGTTCTGAGGACAGCATTTTCCTGACAGCATCAAACTCAAATACAGGTAGAAACCTGCATTATCTAAAGAAGAGTCATTCATCTGTGATTTTCTCCAAATTGTTCCATTAATGATACAAGGTTGGGTTCATTGTCCAATTAAAAATGATGGATGACCTTTCAAATCAGAAGGCCCCAAATAAGAGCCCTACACTTTGGAAAGGACCACAGGTTGGCCTCTCCAGCTAATGAGAATGAGAAGGTGCTCCAAGATGATATTTCTCCAACTGTTTTTAAAATTTGAAATAAAAAGTCTCTTAACAGCCAGATCACCACTGTGGATGGGTCCTCCAGATGTAGCCAGGCAGGCAGGCAGGATTTCCATGCCTGCTTGGACTTCTACCCCTCTGGTGTACTGAAATAATGTTGCCCCAAGACAGCTGCATTGTTCCCTGATGTCTCCAAGGATACAGAGGTGGACTGTTGGATAAACTTAAAAGGTCATTTTGTAAAGGGAATTGTCTACCCTCTGCCTGCAGATGGATAGCCCTATCAACACCCCCATGCTGTCTCTGGGTAACAAAGGCCAGGAGGTAGGATGCAGCTAGGATGAGGCATGGAAACTTCCATGTCAGTCAATCTGCATCCGTGACTGTCTCTGCTTAGCCCACCCTAAAACTGGAAAAGAAATAAGATTCCGCAGATCCCATCAAACTGTTCTACAACATATATGAGTCACAAACTCATATCACAAACACTAACATCACTACTTTAAATTTTAATGGGCGCTAACAAAAGGGGCAGATATTTCAGGCAAACTTGTAGTGTTAACCCTGTAGCTTTAGGTCCTGTATTTTCTATCCAATATGTGCTATCAAAAATTCAAATTTTCTATAAAACTTATGCTGATGTACACAAGTAAAATATGTCACCTTTAAAATCAGATTGGTTTTTCATTGGGAGTATCATTGTGGGAAGTAAGGGAGGAAACTGCGAGACCCCTTGCAGAAATAAATGCATCATCTATAACTACGAGTGAGGTGCCTAATGACTGGAAGGTGGTTAATGTTGTACCTCTGTTTAAGAAAGGTTCTAAGGAGGAACCAGGGAACTATAGATTTATGAGTCTGACTTCAGTTGTGAGATAATTATTGGAGGTGATTATAAAAGATAGGATTTATGGACACGTAGAGAGGCAAAAATTGATTAGGGATAGTCAGCATGATATTGTGCGAGGAAAATTGTGTCTCCCAAACTTGATCGGGTTTTTTGAGGAAGTTACCAAAAAGATTGATGAGGGCAGAGCAGTCGATATTGTTTACTTAGACTTTAGTAAAGCCTTCGACAAGATTCGACATAGTAGGCTAATTAGTAAAGTTAGGTCACATGGGATTCAGGGTGATCTCGCCAATTGAATACATCATTAGCTTAACGCAGGAGACAGAGTGGTAGTGGAGGGTTGCTTTTCTGACTGGAGACCTGTTACCAGCGATGTTCCACAGGGATCGGTTATGGGTCCTCTTTTGTCTGTCATTTATATAAACGATTTGGATGAGAATATAGAAGGCATGGTTAGTAACACCAAAATTGGTGGCATAGGAGACAGTGAAGAAGGTTTTCTAAGATTACAAAGGGATCTTGATCAAATGGGTCAATGGGTTAAAAAATGGCAAATGGTGTTCAAGCTGGGTAAATGCTAGGTATTGCATTTTGGTACAACAAACAAGGGTAGGGCTTATACAGTTAACAGTAGGGCCTCGGGTATTGTTGTAGAACAGAGGAACCGAGGGATGCAGGTACATAATTCTTTGAAGTTTGCGTCATATGTAGACAGGATGGTTAAGAAGGCAAAAGAACTGCAGATGCTGTAAATCAGAAACAAAAATAGAGATTGCTAGAAAAGCTCAGCAGGTTTGGCAGCACCTGTGAAGAGAAATCATTGGTGACCCAATGAAATTGTTCTGAGGAAGGGTCATCGCACCTGAAACATTAACTCTGATTTCTCTTCACAGATGCTGTCAGACCTGCTGAGCTTTTCCAGCAATATATATTTCGGTTAAAAAGGCATTTGGCACTCTTGCCTTCATTGCTCAGTCCTTTGAGCATAGGAGTTGGGAAGTCACATAGAGGTTCTACAGGACATTGGTGAGGCCTCTTCTGGAGTGCTGTGTCTAGTTCTGGTCGCGCAGTTATAGGAAAGATCTTATTAAGCTGGAGGGGGTTCAGAAGAGATTTACCAGGATGTTGCCAGGTATGTAAGCTTTGAAGTTTGAAGAAAGGCTGGGACTTTTTACACCGGAGCGTAGGAGGTTGAGAGGCGATCTGAAAGAAGTTTATAAAATAATGATAGAGTTAATGGTAATTGTCTTTTCCCTAGGATGGGGGATTTCAAGACTTGGGGGCATATTTCTAAGGTGAGAGGAGCTAGATTTAAAAAAGACATGGGGACAATTTTTTTTTAATACAGAGGGTGGTTCGCATGTGGAATGAACTTCCTGAGAAAGTGGTGGATGTGGGTACAATTACAACGTTTAAAAGACATTTGAATAAGTACATGAATAGAAAAGGTTTGGAGGGATATTGGCCAGGAGCAGGCAGGTGGGACTTGTTTAGTTTGGGATTATGTTCGGCATGGACTGGTTAGACTGAAGAATCTGTTTGTGTGCTGTATGACTCTATGACTATACAGCACTTTGAGGGGTCTGGTAGTTGTCAAAAACACTAGAAATGCAAGTTGTTATGAAATGTTTTGTCTAAAATATTGATTTGTAATGTAATTTGTTGCTTGTATGGAATTATTAATTCATAGTGACATTGGTTTGACTTGTGTGTCTTGAGCTTTTATGAAAATAACATTTTTCAAAGCAAAGGAAATTAGTTACAACAGCAAAAATGTTGCATTTGGGAAGAACAGAGGTTGTTTGGATAGACCCACTGAGTCTGCAAAGCTTTCAGGGAGGGTACACATGACCCTGTTTTTGGGGGTAATAAAAATTTTGTGCAATAGAAATTTTGAATTAACAGACAGGAAAAACATAGTTACAGGGATAACATTGTATCTCTGAAATCACTCCTACCAAATTTCAACTTGAAAACATATCATAAGATTTCACTGCCGCATACCTGGTGTATAAATAAGGTGACAAATTTAACAAGATGCAAGAGCTTGGAAATAAGGTAGTCACTACTCAATTGTGCGATTCTGAAGCCACTATTCAATGCTTGAGTGAAACATCAGAAAAAATATTCAATGTTGAGAATCTGGTGTTTTTATTCTCTGGATTAATTCCCACATTTCTTGAAATTTCAACCACCAGGGATAAATTCCACACTTACAAAATAATGGTAGGTTTGGGCAAAGTCAATATTGAACTATGGAAAGGAAATCATGTTTAACAAACTCATTGCAAGCTTTTTAAAGCTATAAGTAGCAGGGGGGTAGCAGTAACTAAGGGGAACTGGTGGATTGGATATATTTAGATTGCCAGAAAATTTTTAATGAGGTCCCACGCAAAATGTTGGCAAACAAAGCTACAGTACATGGGGTTATACTCACATGTACTCACATGATTTGGTTAATGGATACCAAACAGAGAATAGAAATAAATTAATCAGTTTCAGGTTTGCTGGCTATGGCAAGTGGGGTACCACAACATCAATGCACGGACCAAAGCTATTCACAATATATAGCAATGCTCTCGAAGCGGAGATTAAAAATAATATTTCCAAGTCTGCCAATGACATAAAACTAAGTGGAAATGAGAGTCATGAAGAGGATGCAAAGACACTACAAGGGCATTTGGAAAATCTAAGGAAGTGGGAAAATATTTGGCAGATGGAATACAATGCAAAGAAATGTGAGGTTACACACTTTGGGGAAAAACAGACCTCAGAAATTTGGAATATTTCTTAAATGGTGAGGGGCTGGGAGTGCTAAACTTCAAAGGGACGTGCGTGTCCTTGTTCATGCATCATTTGAAATTAATACATGGATTAGGCAAATGGTAAGCTGATCTTTTTTACAAGAGGAGTTCAGCATAGGAATAAAGATGTCTCATGGCAATTATATAGACCCTTGGTGAAACTACACCTGGAATACTGTCCGTAGGTTTAGTCTCCTTCTAAGGAAATAAACACCATTAATGGAGAGAAACAAAGGTTCACCAACCAATTCTTGGGGTGGAGGGATTAAGTGTAAAAGATTAAGTGTATGGGCTCTAAATTCTCTGGAGTTTGAGGATGCAACTAGCACAGAAAGGGGAACTGGTAGATGTGATATATTAGATTGTTCAATTGTCGTTGATCTCAGGGTAATGGTGGAATAATGATTCCCTTATAGCATAGCAGGAGTAGTGGAGTGGTGTGGGGGGCTGTGGTCTAAAACCAGGCAACAAATCCAAGAATAAGAGACTGATATGAGAAGAATTTCTTGTCTTAGAGATAGTGAATCTTTGGAATTCTATTTCCCAAAGGGTTGTGGAGACACAATCATTGAGTATGTTCAAAAACTGAGATTGATATACTTCTATATGTTAAAAACTTGGTGCTGAAGTAAAAGTTGAGCCATGAAACACCTGAACGGTAGCGTTAGCTTGAAGAGCTGAATATACGACTCCTGTTTCTATTTCTCCTGTTCTAATGTTCCAAGGAAGCTATTTAATTGCCATGCTTCTGTGCTTTCGGACTTTTTTCCCCAGTTATAATAAAACCATTAGGCCTTCTAACCTTCACATTCCACACTGAAAAAACTACACCCTCCTTGCACCTTCATGCTGCTTACCTACCCACACCATCACCCTTCATAACCAGCAATGCCCCCACGTCCTTTCCCATGGTCCCTCATATACTCCAAGCCAAGCTATCCCCTTCTACACACCATTGCGACCCCTCACACTTCATGCAAGTTATGGCAGCTCCATGCCAATTCACCCACAATACACTCTGCATAAAAACAATGAACCTCATCGTAACAATTAGATTTGGTTGAAATGCTTTTTAAAAAGTCATTCATTCATAAGGATTGTCTGTTTTTCCAAGCAAACAAAGGTATCACTTAGTTAGACACATCAATTTAACAACAGCAGAAACTACAAGCACATGAAACCTCTATTCTATTTAAATAAATATTAAATTAAGCAGGGATCAAGAGCTGTCAATCAAACAATATTTTCCCTGGGATGCAGCTGTTTCAACACTCTAATGGATACCTAGGCTCTCAGTAAACTCTTATTGTGGATTCTTGGCTAGATTTCAAGTGCTTGGAGGACTAGTGTATGCCTATTCTTGCAAAGGAGTCAGCCAAGTCAGGAGAACACTATGTGATCTGGTTTTAAAACTACACTGATAAAAATTGGAAAGCCCAGATTAGGAGTAGTAATCCTGGAATTGGGTCCCTGCCATCGTATTCATAGCTTTGTGGGTCTATCCATCTCCATGAAAATCAAGCCAAATATCACAGCATAATTAAGGACACAAAATCAGAAAACTGGGGGAAAACATCAGTCAAAAGGAATATATGAATGCTCTTGGGTGTGCATTACTTCACGTTAGAATTGCTATTAAGCCAAACTTAGCTCATACTTCCATCTTCTTTTTACAGCTTCTAATCATTTTTTTAAAACAATTAAATTTAAGTTCATGTATCCTTAGATTAGTCTGAGAATTTGATTCAATTTACAAGTAATATTTTAATTTTGTCTTATCCTTCTAGCTATCCTATTTCCCTCTATAAGGTCACTGCTCTCATTTTCAAAACCCAAGGGTCTGATATTCATGCTGGAGGTATGAATTAGGACAGAACTAATCAAGACTGCAAGCCATTCTCTCCCTCAAGACTGCATCCAGCTGAGATCTTCTGGGGTCCAGGATGTCAGACGTCAGGCATTAAAGCCTGCTGCCATTGCAGGCTTGGATGCAGACTGGATAAGAATGGGCAGATTAAAAGACCTGTCTGCATTCCCAAAAGACCTTGGCATAGTGCTTCTGAGGCAATCAGCAGTTCACCCATATAGAGTTGAACCTTCTGACTACAAGAAACACTCCCCTCACTATCATAATAATCCATTATCCTTTTTAGGAATGGTTCTCATAAACCTGATTATTACAATTGGAACCCTCTGAATAAAACAGTGAATCGGGAGGCAGATAATGAGGAGGTCACCTTCAGAAGATTTGCTTCAGGAGCAAACTACATGCTTGTGAACAGTCAGGATTGAGAAGTGTTTCCAAATTCTGAAAATAAATCAACAAAAGAATCTGCTCCAAGATTCCTGGATTTATTCTAAAGTGATCCATAATTATTTCAATGTTGCAATGGAGTACATGCATTATCATTTTTCCTTCCTATGTGTAGTACCTGTCCTTACTTGCAGTAATATTCACCAGCATTGTTGTGCCAATTTAATTTATTTATGAAAATCGTTCTGTCATCTGAACAGCTTGCTTCAAATCCACTGCCCCTCTTTTTGGGTATCCTCTAGAAATTTACCAAGTTTACATTTCTCAATCCAAGTTTTTGACATAACTCAGAAACAACAATGGTTCCAAGAGAGCTTTGGACATCCACTCAGAACTCCTCTTATCATCTCAACCTCTCACAACCACTCCTTAACACCACTAATTCTGCTAACAAAGACTTATAGTTTTCTGCACTTCAATTACACTTTTTAACAATTCTCAATAACCACGGGACATGGTGAGGTCCAGGTGGTGCATTTGACACAGGGAGCAGCCACTGCTGCCAGGGTCCTCTCCACGAGGTATCTAAAAAGAAGATCCCCACATGTTGGGAGGCTCCAACAAAATTCTTTACTAATTCCCCACCTGTAAGACACAGGTCACAAATGTGACAAAATACTCCAAACATGCCTAACAGTTACAACAACACCCAAAAAGCCTTGCACAAGCCAGGACAAACCAGCCTAAATGATATGCATTCTAGCCACTACCTTAAACATTTCCTCTGTCCACCGGTATACCACACAGTGCGAGTTAAGTGTACAAATAAACAGGATACACTAGTGCAACTTGCAAAGCGTCCTTGGGAGAGTGTACCAAATCTGTAGCCACTACCATAGGATAAGGATAGACCACCATCTGCACCAAGTTATGCACCACCCTGACTTGGAAATATATCATCATTCCTTCATTGTTGCTGGGTCAGAATTTTGGAACTCGCTTGTGACCTGCACTGTAAGTGGTTTGACTCCACATAATCTGCAGGGGTTCTAGAACATGGCCCGCGATCACTTTCTCAACAGCCACTAAGGATAAGCAGTAATTGACAGCCTTAGACAGCCATGGTGACATCCATAAGAATAACGAACAGATCTTGTTCCATATGGAGCAGTACTGTTTCCTCAGCTAATAGGGGGCATTAGATGTTTCCTTGCCAATGTTTGACTTGACGCCTTGAGACCTGGGTCTCATGAGAATTGGGGTCAAGAATAGCTAACCAGCATTTTTAGCTGGATATAAGGCTAGTAGTTTCACATTGCTAAACAGGAGAGCACAAAGAAAACCATTTTTAAGATCAGGTCCAGGCTTCCCTACAAAGTAATGAATTCCCGACAGATCCCTTCACATACCTCCAACGCTCTCCCTCTATCTGGACCCCTCCCTTTGGCTGTTTACCTGCACTTGACCTGTTCATCAAGAACTGTTGATGTGATATTGGTCACCTCAATTTCTCTGCTCCACTTACCCATTCCAATGTATCTCCCTCTGAAGTGACTGCACTTCATGCTCTCGGATCCAACTCGGGCCTTGTAATTAAACATGTAGATAACAGTGGTGCTGATGTTGTCTGGCATACTGACCTTAACATTGTGGAGGCTGAGCACCAGATACTAGATACGTAGATACCCCCAGTCCATGACGTCACCATGGAACACCAGTCTATTGTGTCCACACTGGTCACTAATGTCTATTCAGCCTATCCATGTCCCTCATTATTTTATAAACCTCTATAAGGCCACCCCTCAGCCTTCAACACTCTAGGGAAAATAGCCCCAGCCTATTCTCCCTATGGCTTAAATCCTCCAACCCTGGCAACATCCTTGTAAAGCTTTTCTGAACCCTTTCCAGTTTCACAACAATCTTCCTATAGCAGGGAGACCAGAACAGCATGCAGTATTCCAAAAGTGGCCTAACCAATGTATTATACAGTCGCAATATGACTCCTGACTCCTATACTCAATGCACTGTAGTACGACTATGTCAGGCTATTGCTTGATTAGTGTATGAGACAGCTCTCCTAACTTTGGCACAAGCCTCCAAACGTTCACAGGGCTAACAGTGCTGTTTTTTTCATTGTTGTTTCCAATGTCCAGGTCAATGCAATGTGATCCATCTGGTTTTTTCATTTTTTTGTTGAGACTTCATAGCGATTTATACATCTGAGTAAAAATCAAAAGAACTGCAGATGCTGTAAATCAGGAACAAAATACAGAAGTTGCTGGAAAGCTCAGCAGGTCTGGTAGCATTTGTGAAGAAAAATCAGAGTTAAAGTTTCAGGTCCAGTGAACTTTTCTGAGGAAGGGTTGCCGGACCTGAAACGTTAACTCTGACTTTTCTTCACAGATGCTGCCAGACCTGCTGAGCTTTTCCAGCAACTTCTGTTTTTGTCATACATCTCAGTAGTTTGCTAGGTCACTGAAAGTCATCCATGTTGCTGTAGGTCTGGAGTCACATGGGTAAGGACATTCGTGAGCTTTGGCAATCAGCAGTAGAATTCAAATTTAATCATCTGCTGGGAAGGGTTTCGAATCCAGGTCCCCAGAACATTAGCTCAGTTTCTGGATTAATGGCCCAGTGATAATACCACTAGGCCATCACGTCTCCATGTAGCATTCATTGATAAAAAGAGCCAGTGCTCAGCTTCATGCCAGAAACAAATTATATATCATCGATGCAACTAAAATACTGAAGATATTATCCAGAACTAAATGAATGAAAAAATGTACATCAAGACCAGATGTTTGAAATCACAAACTTATTCTTTCCAAATGAACAATCTGTTGTGATCACTCTTACCTTAAACAATGAACGACAAATATATTCATACACCGAGGTTTTCAGGGAACCAATCAAAGATGTAATTCGGACATCTGTGTTTTCAGACTCCTATCAAACAAAGATGCGAAACTTAGTTTTAATTTAAAATTAGCCAACCTCACTTTATATCAAATTAGCATGAAAGTCCACACTTAACGTTTATTCCGATACTAGATTTCTTGTTGCTCTGTTCAGGGTGACCTAGTGCATTTCTTGCTTTTTACATTCAAATGTTTCTGTCATACAATGGATTACACAATGGTTCTGAATTACAGTTACTATATCAACTTCTACTTTTAATTAAATGGCATTGCAGAATTTGCTTTTTGCAGTTCTATGCATTTTAGTGAGAACTAGTTTATGTCTATTTTATGCCTTTTTCTTTATGTTTGTATTTCATTTTTAGCTCCAATTTAGAAAGTTGAGAAAACACAGCAAATGGTAAGCAAATATTGTCAAATAGAGGAAACAGGATTCTCCTCCTCACTAAACGTGTAGAACACCAGCTGGTCATCATCAATACACTGTTCTGTCAAAAAGACAAGTTCAACATATCTTGCAGACATTCATAATCATATTATTTGCACATGATTGACTACGTCGTCATTCAATCCCAAGGCCCAAAGGACACCCTCATTACCAAAGCAATGACCAGCGCAGACAACTGCTGGACAGACAGCAGCTCAACCACTCCTCAATAGCCATCAAATGCCACCCAAGGCCGGTGAAGACGAACAAACAGTTCAGAAGAAAACGCTTATCATTGAGTGGCTTCAAGAGCCAAGCAGACTAGTGAACTTTTAACAACGCCTTCATTAAAATCTCCAAAGATCTAATTTTAATGGAGCAGAGGAATTTCAGAAAGTGCTGAAGACAGCCATCGTCTCATGTTATGAATAAACAACCAGCTACAAGACCAGGAAACACCAAGATTGAATCAATGAGGATGACCGCATCATCCAAGATCTCATCAACAAGAGGAGGAAAACTCTCTGCCTGGCAAAACAACACCACCAGCAGGACAACGAGGAGAACTCATCAAACAACAAAGATGGAATTACAAAGAAGAATGACAGAAGTCAAGACTAATGGTGAACTGAGAAAGCTAAGGAGCTGCAACTCCTTGCTGACAAACACAGCACTCAGGGTTTCTTTAGTGCCCCCACACAATATACCGAACTAACACCCTTCGCCATAAACCAGTACAATATAAGGATGGAAATTCTTTCAAATCACAGAGAAACATCAACCTCCGATGGACAGAATACTTGAAAAGAATTCCTAAACCATTATCCAATAGTCAACAAGGATGTGTTTGAAGGAATGCCCCAACTCCCTAAAAATGGTGATCTTTGACTCCCAACTAGTGTGACAGAAGTTGGTGCTTCCATTAAACACATGAAGAATGGGAAAGCTGCAGCAATAGATTGGATTCCGGGGGAGAAGTTCAAATTTGGAGAGCAGAGTTTACCCATCAACTGTTCCTGAAAATCTGGGACAAAGAAGAAATCCCTGTCGATCTCAGGGGTATTGGCATCACCATCATATTCAAGAAATGAGACAATGTGGACTGTGGGCACTATCAAGGAATCTCCCAACTCTTCATTGCCCCAATCCTTACTAGACGCCTTCTCCCCATCTCAGAGGAAATACTTCCTAAGAGCGAGTGTGGCTTCCAACCAAACCATGGGACAACTGACATAATTTTACTGCTTAGCAATTCCAAGAGAAATGCCAGGAACAACACTAACCACTCTACAAGGCCTTCATCGATCTGACCAAGGCTTTTGACTCAGTCATTCAGGTAGTGCATTGGAAGACCCTGTCAAAGACCGGCTATCCAGTGAAATTCCCCAAAGTTCTCTATCTCCTCCACAATAAGATGTCACCGGCTGTGATATGATAATATGACAGATCCTTTGAAGAGAAGATGGCATCAAGCAAAGATGTGACATCACCCTATCCTTTCCTCCATCTTCATCGCCACCGTTCTTCACCTTGTCAAGAACAAAGTTCCCGACGATGTTGACATTGTCTACATGATGGAAGGAAAACTTTTCAACCTCAAGTGTTTGAAATCCAAGAAGAAAACAAAACCAACCTAGCTTGTGGAACTTTAGTATGCCCATGACAATATCACCGCTGCTCTCCCGAAGAGAATCTTCAAGCCTTGCTTAATACCTTCGCAGAACCATACAGAAGAACTGGTCTCAGTCTCAAACTCAAGAAGACTCAAATCCTTTACCAACTTGTTCCAGGTCAAATTGCAGTCCATTCGTCCATTAAGATCAATGGAGAAACATGGAACATTTCCCTTACCTTGGAAGCTACCTCCCACCTACTGCTGATCTCGTGCGAGAATCAACATCACATCTAATCTGCAAGAGCAGCCTTTGGACACCTAAGGATTAGAATCTTTGACAATGATGACATCCGTGCTAATAGCAAGATTCTAAGGCAGTCATCCTTCTGACTCTTCTACATAGCTCCGAAACTTGGATGACATATAGATGCCACCTCAAGGCCCTTGAAAAGTACCATTAATGCTTTTTGAGACAGATTCTCCACATCAGCTAGGACAACAGACATACTAACAGCACCAGCTTTGAGGCTATTTTCATCTGAAACTAACTCCATGGGGCTGGCCACGTACTTGGGATGATTGAGTTCCAATTACCAAAGCAAATTATCTTCGCCCAGCTCAATGAAGGCACTCGAATGAGAGGAGGACAAAGAAAGCATTTCAATGACTCCCTGAAGGCATGCCTCAAGAAATGTAACACAGATGTTAATGCATGGGAAATCCTCATTCAGAAGAAACCAACTTGGGGAAAACTCCTGTATGAAGGGACATGATTCTTCAAGAACACCCATTGGCAAGACAAAGCATGGAAAAGGAGCCAGAGAAAGGAATGCCGAACAATTTCAAGGACAAGGATCACTTCCATTCCCTGGAAGCACCTGTCAAATGTGTGGTTGGAGATGCAGCTCAAGAATCAGTCACACAAAGACTCAGAACTCATGGCCAGTGACACAGAATTTCCTAACTGGATAATCATATTCATTAGCGACTATCTGTTGATGACAAAATTGAAATGTTTGAATGTAAGTATCTAGTCCTACTTCGTGTGGGCAGTACTAGTTTTCAAACTCCACCTAGCTAAAAAAGTGAGGCATAAAGCACAATGACTCCCATTTTATTTGCAGTTCATGTTAATAATGTCATAATGAACACCAAGCAAACGCTGAACAGGTTAAAGAATGAAAAAAAACCTCATTAACAAACTGACCAATCAATCCAATTTCTAATAAAAAGATCTGTATTTGAGTATTTAGCCAACAGTTTGTTTACCTTTGCTGTGTCATTGTAACAGATAAAAATAAATTCTGCTATAAAGTATTCTAATGAGATAAAAACATACCTTCCTACTCTGTAATGATCGTTGAAAGAGTCTAAGGAAAGCTGACAGACTAAAGCGATACATGTTATTAATTTTGGATAGATCAGTGATAATAAAGAACATTTTGCTGGCTGTCTCAGCAAGTGGAAGGAATGCATCCCTCTCCTGCAAGAGAGAAGAAAAATCATGATTAAAAATGATAGTTTGCTGCCCTCCACAGACTACAGTGTATAACTGTTAATCATATGAAGAAATATAATTTTATGACGAAAGAAGAAAAATGTCATAATTTGAAGACTAAGTATTTCAAACCCACAGAACAAAAGTTCCAAAAAGCAACTCAAATTTTGACCAATGAAACCTGATCCCAATACCAGTGAGAGACATGCAACACAAATTTCCAAATTGAGAGGTTTGTGAAAGGCCTGTTTTGGAAATGGGACCCAAGCAAGACACCAAAAACAAGACCTGAAATGAGTCCTGGGCGCTATTTATTGAATTTCATTGAATTTAAAAAATATACCCAGTTTCTTTTTCTTAATCATAAAGTTGTATAAGTTTTCAATTCAAATGTTTTCACAAGGACAGATACAATAAACTATTATTTTAATTGGAATGCATCACTGTAAATAGTCAATTATTATGGTTATCAATGATTAAACATTGTATATGTGTCAGCAATAACATACAATAAAAATTACTTCCAACATTTTAGAATTAATTAAAAATGATTAAAGTAGATACCAATTATCAAATTATATTCTTTGTTTATATTTACCTCAATTATAGAAATTCTTTGACCTTTTAAAAACGGCACATACCTGATCTAAAGAGACTTGTAATTTGAATGATTCATTGAGGGATTCTTGGATTAGCGCACTGCTAGCCTTCGTCTGATTCAGTGACTCTATAAGTCCTTTGTTTTCTAATATATTTCCTTGGGAAGTTGCCAGTTTCTGTGAAAAGTTATATTTATGTACTTCAATTCATTTCTATCAACTTCATTCATCCATTTTATTGGCATTGAAGTCAATTTAAATTTGAACAAATTGCAATCTACAAGTTCCACTGACTTTTATGCCATTCTTTTCCTTTGTTGCACTTTCAGAATGTCAAAAACCAGACTGCACTTTCCCAGATCTCTACCAAAATTAAATCAAACTAGCAATCAACACATGCACAAGAAGTCAAAATTTGATTTGAATTTCTTTCATTCATTGCACCTTCATTGGAAACTTCCCACTGCTACAAGTCAAAACTGTAAATGATACTTAACCTGCGTATTCACTTACCTGGTACAAATATTGTATACTCCAAGACACTATGATTTTCAACTAAACTGGCAGAGTGTAATACACAGTATGTTGGAGCTCCAGTGCTTTTGGCATCAGAATACAGATTTAGACTTGAATTTCCTTGTAACTTGAATGATCAATTTCAGTCACACAGACTAATGGGTGCACTGATAGGAGGTTCAGGAAACTACTCATCTGGAAAATCAGAGTGGGAATCAACTAAGATCACCCGTGCATTCTATTCAACTCCAACTATTCAATTACCTACCAACATCTACAGAGGCATAAGGGCAATTCCATATACTAAATATTAGATTGATAGTAGGAAGGCACGGTGACTCAGTGGTTAGCAATGCTGCCTCACGGCACCAGGGACCTGGGTTCAATCCACTCTCGGGCAACTGTCTGTGGAGAATTGGCACATTCTTCCAGTATCCTCTGGGTTTCCTCCGAGTGCTCTGGTTTCCTCCCTCAGTCCAAAAATGTGCAGGTTAGGTGGATTAGCCATGGGAAATACAGAGTTACACGGATATGGTAGGACAGTGGGTCTGGGTGGGATGCTCTTCGGGGGTTGGTATGGACTCGAAGGGCTGAATGTCCTGCTTCCACAATGTAGGGATTTAATGAACGCAGTATTACAAACAATACAAGGAGATCATGAGCAAAACTGAACAAAATAAAATGGTACTTGAATCACAATGCAAATTTATGCTCTTGTCAGACAAAACTGTATCAAAATTCAGTGCAGCATTGCAAAAAAAGTGCACCCTATATCAGGATATTAACAAATATTTCTTTTGAGAGTGTTTTGGATTCTGTTAAATTATCACGCATTTATAGGCTGTGCTCAAGTGCACGGCTTAGTTGTCTCATCTAACAAAAGTACTGCAGATGCTGGAGATCTTAAATAAAAACAAATAGTGCCAGAGAAACCCAGCAAGTCTGGCAGCATTGGTGGAAAGAGAAACAAAGATAAAGTTTGAGTTACTGTGACTCTTCTTTGGTTTGAAGTCTCCGTTTCTCTCCAAAGATGCTGTCAGACCTGCTGAGTTTCTCCAGCACTTTCTGTTTTCATTTGTGATAAGAACATGAGAACACAAAAACACAGAGCAGGAGAAGGCAATTCAGCCCTTTGGACCTTGCTCCAACATTTGGTAAGATCCTGGGTGATATCATCTTGCCCTCAAATCCACTCTCCTGCCCACTCTCTATAATCCTTCAATTCATTTTAATTAAAAATCTGTCCATCCTCTATTTAAATTTACTCAATATTCCAACATCCACCACACTCTTGGAGAGTGTATTCCACAGATTCATGACCCTTCGAGAGAAGTAATTTCTCCTCACTTCTGTTTTAAATCTTCTACTGCTTATCTAAAACTATGGCCTCATTCTAGATTGCCCCACAAGGGGAAACATCCTTTCTGCATCTATTTTGGCAAAGCCCTTTAGCATCTTATATACTTCAATTAGACTTCCTCTCAATCTTGTAAACTCTGGAGATTATAGGCAATAATTGCTCAATCTCTCTTCATAACACTGACCCCTCATCTCTGGAATCAATCTAGTGAACCTCCTCAGAACTGTCTCCAATGCAACAACGTCCCTCTTCAAATAAGGGGTTAAAATTGTACACAATACACCTAAAGCCTTGTACAGTTGCAGCGACACTTTCCTATTCTTATATTCTATTTCTTTACCAATAAATGCCAAAATTCCTTTTGCCTTCCTTATTATTTGTCCACTTGCGTACTGGTTTACTATGATTCATGCACGAGGACACCCAGATTCCTCTTACCAAAGCACACTGAAGTTTCTCTCCATTACATAATAAGTTGCCTTTCTATTCTTCCAAACAAAATGAGCTCCTGCTTATCCACATTCATCTGCCACATTTTGGCCCATTCATCTAACCTATCCATATCCATATCTATTTGGCATTCTTTTCATTGCAACTGACTTCCTCACCTATTTTAGTGTCATCTGCAAATTTGGCAAAAGTACTTTCCATCTTACATCTAATTAATATAACAATGTGCAGGCTGCTCCTTTAAAATATTGCTCCAGTACTAAGATCAATAAATAACAGCTAAATTCCCTTTTGAGAAAGAAAGTTTGCAGGTTGTCAGTTAGATTTCTAATTTGAAGTCAGGAAGAAGCACCATTAGCAAAACCTATTGAACCATCAAGCATAGGAAACAAGGTGGGTGGGGCACTTAATCACACAGGAGGCAAAATATTAGCTTTTCAACAGCAGGATAAAATTGGGAATTAATTCTGTGATGGATTAAAGCTGGATCATGCTTCCAATGGCAAGCAATAGGAACTGAATTTTAATAAATTAGCATGTGATACATAGTAATGACAACTGTTCTAATGGTTCCCAGAGGAAATCTTACCTTTGCAACTCAGTTGGCAGCAAATGAGAAACATGTACTTCCAGGTTCATGCACAGTTAAATGTGCTGAGAGGCCAGATAGTCTTCCAAATTGGATTTGGAGTCAGTAGCAGCTGCTTTTCTTCTATAGGGAGCTTTACTGACCAGGGGAAAGGTCTTTCATGACACCTCATTCGTGACCTAATTCCTTGATATTTCAAATATCTATCTACCTCATTTTTAAATATTTGCCGTGAACTAGGCTCCAAAATTCTTTGGGGTACAGAATTCAAGACATTCACTGCCCTCTGTGAGAAGAAATGCCTACGCATCTTCGTTATAAATGAAAGTCCCCTAATTCCTTAAGTATGTTCCCTAGTTCAAGAATCCTCCATTGGTGGAAACATCTTCTTAACAGCTAAACTCAGAATCTTGTATGTTTCAATAAGATCACCCCTCAATTTTCTGAACTTTAATGACTAAAGGCTTATCTCGTTTCGGTGTTTTATAGAAGCCAAACCCTTCATCCTAGGAATCAGCCTCATGAATCTCTTTTCAACTGCCTCCAGTGGTGGTAAATCCTTTCTCAACTACAAGAACCAAAACTTTACACAGTACTCCAGGTGCAGCCTCACCAACCTTGTACAGTTTTAGGAAGACTTCAATATGTTTAAACTCCAACCATCTAGCAGTAAGAGTCTAAACTCTGTTTCCAGTCTTGATCACTTGTTGCACCTGCATGCTAATTTTCTGTTTTATGCACAAGAACACCCAGATCACACTGTGCTGCACTTCTTTGGAGTGTCTCTCCATTTAAACAAAAGTCTGCTTTTTGATTCTTCCAACCAAAGTGCATGACTTCACTTTTTCCTACTTTAAACACCATCTGCAACTTTTTTTTTGCCCACTCAATCAACTTATGTGTTGTCCCTTTCAGATTCCTTTTGTCCACATTGCAACATGCCCTCCCACTTATTATTCCATCATCAACAAATCTGGATACAATTCACTCTTCCCCCTTCTCAAAGTCATTTTTTTTAATCTCAAAAATATACCTTATACATAAAAAATACCTTTAGATAGATACATAGTCACAAATGCAGTTTGGTCTGTACAGTAGCATATCAAGAAAACAAACAAACGTTGGAGTTTGACTCTATCCAAGCAAACCAAAGACATCTCTTACTTGAGCCAGACTATTTACGTGTTTTCGAGGCACCAGGAAGATCCCATAACTGAAAGAACTCCCCATTTAATTTCAGCAGGGAGACCTCAGATAATGGTCTTTCCCCACTGTGCCTTGGTAGCAGCTGCCCCAAGCTTTAGTGCATTCCTCAGCTCGTAGTCCTGGACCTTGGAATGTGCCAGTCTACAACACCCGGTCGAGGTCAACCCCTTGCTCTGGTTACCTGTACGTAGATCCTCACAACCAAGTACACAAACACCAAGTGCCACTACATACTGAGGTTTTACCTGCTCCAAGTCATTAACTGTCATTATTGCAAAAATATACATTTATAATAAAAATTATCTTTAGATAGAATACATTGTCACAAACACAGTTTGGTACTGTACAGTAGCATATCAAGGAAAGAAACAAACAGTGGAGTTTGGCTCCATCCAAACAAACCAAAGGTATCTCGTACACAAACAAGACATTAATATAAAGATCAAATAATTGAAGGGTGGGTGGCTGCAGCTTAATAGTGACATGAAACAACTCGAGTTGACAGATAGTTGCCAAAAGGTGATAGTGGGTTATTCGTGAGTCACAGAAGGCAGGGACAGGATGATCGAGAAAGGGTAGAGGGAATGGGAGTGTCCAGGGACTTGGTTTCAACAGCTCAAGGAGAGAGGTGGCCACGAGGCGAGTAGTGACTGGGGTGTGGCCAATGCAAAGTAGTGGACTCCCATTGGTCCACAGTCTTCAAGTAGAAAAGAAGGTTCAAATCAACTGTGCTGACCAGATCTCTACAGGATTTCTGTCCAATAACTGCTTCAGACAGACCAGATGGTTCTTACAAATCCTGTGGCTGAACAGGAGCAGAAACAGCACATAGCCCAGGGTCAGGGATAACAATGTCAGAAAAACCAACACAAAGTAGCAGGAGAGGCTCGGGTAGATGAAAACACTAGCAACCAGGGGCTGATACAACACCAAGAAATGGTGCATAACTGAATACAGACACATGGAGTAACAACCTGCATACATCAAAGGGGCATTATCAAAGATGGTTAAGGTTGTCACAGCAGTCAGTCGCTGACCTGTGTCCATTCCTGGAAGATGACCTATGATACCATGAAGTAGGAGTCAATCTCATGCCAGTGGTCTTAAAGTTACCACCTTCTTGAATGTCAATGTAACTGGGTCATTCCGGAACTTCACAGGAGATATATTTGGTGTCTGTCATCCAACCCAACATGGCGATTAACGCAGAAGGAAATTCTCCAAAACGATATTCAAAAGGATTGATGATCTTGCATAGGTTACCATTGATCCTGAGATTCAGGCAGCTAGAGCAGTCAGGATTTGGCTTCATTATTAGATTCCACAAGCACAAGGGACAAATGATTGCACATATTTCACTGAGAAGTTTCTGGGAATAGCCAACAACATTCATAAACCAAAACAGGATTCAATGCATCAATGTGCAATGGCTGTGTGAATGACAAATCCGACGGGACCATGCTCACTTCCCAAATAGCTCCGATGACTAATGCATTCTCAGTTGCTCTCAGGTGGCAGATCTGTTTGTTCTCCCTGTGCAACTGCAAGGTTGGCTCCTGGGTGACACAAGATATCTACAGAGGATCTGGATGATGACATCTATGTGGAATCCACAAAGTCCAACAGAGGAGAGGTGCAATGTCTCCGATGCCTGAACAAGGACAACAACTGATCACTGCGGTAAAGGTTCTACTATGTGCTCTGGCACAGTACTGGAATACACATCACAGGGAATCTCTTCAATCACCAATTTCTGCTGAACCCACATAATCTGGCACAAAGACAAGAAGACTTGCTGGCTAAAGAAAAGGAGGATTCAGATACATGTTCTGATAAAGATAAGCAGGAAGAGTCAAACGATCCTGAAGCGATGTGTGCTGCTCCATCTGTAGATGCCAGAGTGATGGGATATGGTCAGAAATCACACGCCAGGTTACAGTCCAGAGGTTTATTTGAAAACGCAAGCTTTCGGAGTCTTACTCCTTCAGGTGTTAGTTAGAGAGGTAGTATCAGACACAGAATTTATAAGTAAAAAGTCAAAGGGTCACACCACTGATGAGGATGTACTAAACAAACCTAAGACGCTGTTAATTATTTCATCAGTTAGAAGGCTTTAATTGATGAATATGTATAAGTAAATCTCTTCAAAGTCACTGTCCTGAGAGAACTAAAGGTTTTATCAGTGTAAAGAAGAGGTGACATTTTAGGTCAGACAGTGCATATTAAGTGTGAGACCTTGTTTAGAATCTGTTTGTCTTTTGGTTTGGAGTCAGGCTGGTTTTATTTCTAACGTAGGAATTCATAAGATGCCACATTGACTGACTGTCTATAAATTGTGCACTTTTTTGAACAAAATAGAATGTATCTGCAAATACAAATTCACCCCACAGATTCGCGCATGTGTGTGTGTGAGAGAGTGTACAGAGTGGCAGGGTTACCTGTAGTGCGACATGAACCCAAGATCCCAGTTGAGGCCGTCCTCATGGGTACCAAACTTGGCTATCAGCCTGTGCTCGGTGACTCTGTGTTGTTGTGTATCCCAAAAACTGCCTTGGAGGACATTTATCCAAAGATCTGAGGACGAATGTCCTTGACCGCTGAAGGGTTCCCCCATTGGGAGGGGACATCCCTGTTTGGCGATTGTTGCGCGGTGTCCATTTATCTGTTGTTGTAGCGTCTGTATGGTGTCACCAATGTACCATGCCTCAGGGCATCCTTGCCTGCAGCATATGACACAGACAATGTTGGCTGAGTCATATGAGTATCTGCTGTGCGTGTGGTGCTCCCACGTGTGATGATAGTGTCCATGTCGAAGATCTGACATGTCTTGCAGAGGTTGCCATGACAGGGTTGTATAGTATTGTGGTTGATGCTGTCCTGAAGGCTGGGTAGTTTGCTGCGAACAATAGTCTGTTAAAGGTTTGGTGGTTATTTGAAGGTCAGAAATGGAGGCAAGGGGAAGAACTTGGCGAGGTGCTCATCGTCACCGATGATGTGTTGAAGATTGCAAAGAACATGGCATAGTTTCTCCGCTCCAGCAAAGTACTGGATGACAAAGGGTATCCTATCAGACGAATCCCTTGTCTGTCTTCTGAGGAGGTCATTATGGTATTTTGCTGCGGCACGTCAGAACTGGCCATCGATGAGTTGAGCATCGTATCCTGTTCCTATGAGGGCATCCTTCAACACCTTCATGTGTCTGTCTCGTTCCTCCTCATCCGAACAGATCCTGTGTATGCAAAGGGCTTGTCCATGGGGGGTGGCTGTTTTAATATGTTTAAGGTGGAAGCTAGAGAAATGCAGTATTGTGAGGTTATCTGTGGGCTTGCAGTAGAGTGAGGTAATGAGGTGTCCATCCCTGATGGAGATGCATGTGTCCAAGAATGAGACTGATTCTGAACAGTAGTCCATGGTAAGTCTGATGGTGAGATGAAACTTGTTGATATTGCTATGTAGTTTCAGTGATTCCTTGCCATGAGTCCAAAGGAAGAAAATGTCATTAATATATCTGATGTATAGTGTTGGTCGGAGGTTCTGTGCAGCAAAGAAGTCTTGTTAAAACCTATGCATGAAAATGTTGGCATATGGGGGAGCAAATCTAATCCCCATAGCTGTTCCCCACGACTGATTAAAGGCTTAACAGCATCTTAGATTTGTTTAGTACATCCTCATCAGTGGTGTGACCCTTTGATCTTTTACTTATGAATTCTGTGTCCGATACTGCCTCCCTCACTAACACCTGTAGAAGGACTAAGGCTCTGAAAGCTTGTGTTTTCAAATAAACCTGTTGGACTATAACCTGGTGTCATGTGATTTCTGACTATGTCCACTCCAGTCCAACACTGGCACCTCCACATCAGAATGATGGGATGACACACTAGACAAACCTTTGAGACCCATGAGTCATTGTGGAAGTGCAACCATATCGGGCATTCTGCTTCCAACAGTAACCATCCCAGCACACACAAACGAAGCTGCATGCGAACACTATTTAAAAAGGCAACAACACACTGCAGCAACATGGAACTACGCCAAGAAGAAGAAGAATACCGCTTCCAGGTTTTCAAGGATAATGGACAACCAAAGAATTGGATCAGAAGATGCCTACACGAACAGCATCAGAAACAGACTACATACCCCGACACACTCATCACACTACCCTACATCAGAAACACATCGGAACTCACCACAAGACTCCTACGACCGCTGGGCATCAGAGTGGCACACAAGCCCATGTCAACCCTACGACAATTGCTCACCCAAACTAAGGACCCACTCCCTGTCATGGACAGGACCAACATCATCTACAAGATCCCCTGCAGAGACTGCGAGAAACACTACATCGGACAAACAGGAAGGAAACTAACAACAAGAGTACATGAACACCAACTGGCTACAAAAAGACACGACCAATACTCACACATCTCAATCCACATGGACAAGGAGAACCACGACTTCGACTGGGACAACACCAAGATCCTGGGACAGGCTAGGCAGAGACAAGCACGAGAATTCCTGGAAGCATGGCACTCCATGAAGTGTGCTATTAATAAACACATTGAACTTGATCCCATATACATTCCACCACGAAGGAAAATCGAAGTGAGGCAATCCATCTCAACGGACACCAGAGTTTAAAAACCAGGTGGGAAAACACACCAACACTTCATCGGAGGCTGCACTGAGGATGTTACCAAGCATGGTAATGAAACGTCTGCAAAACAAGAAACCAGCTCGGCAAGCCAACCAACCTCAACAACCTCAATGGTACCACAATTTAAGAAAGGTGGTAAGGAAAAGCCAGGGAAGTATAGACTGGGGAGCCTGATATCAGCGGTGGGCAAACTGTTGGAGGGAATCCTGAGGGACAGGATTTACATGTATTTGGAAAAGCAAGGACTGATTAGGGATGTCCGTCCTCCCTGGAACACCTCCATCTCCTACCGACTAACCTCATCCCGCCCCCTTGATCTGTCCGTCCTCCCTGGACTGACCTATCCCCTTCCTAACTCCCTACCTACACTCACCTTTACTGGCTCCATCCCCGCCTCTTCGACCTGTTTGTTTCCTCTCCACCTATCCTCTCCTCTATCCCTCTTCTATCCGCCTCCCACTCTCTCCCTATTTATTTCAAAACCTCCTTCCCCTCCCCCTTTTCTGATGAAGGGTCTAGGCCCGAAACGTCAGCCTCTCTGCTCCTCTGATGCTGCTTGGCCTGCTGTGTTCATCCAGCCCTGCACCTTGTTGTCACTGATTGGGGATAGTCAACATGGCTTTGTGCGTGGGAAATCGTGTTTCACCAAAATTGGAGGTGTAGTGAACAGTGAAGAAGGTTACCTCAGACTACAGAGGGATCTTGATCAGACGGGCCAATGGGCTAAGGACTGGCACATGGAGTTTAATTTAGATAAATGTGTGGTGCTGCATTTTGGAGAGACAAATAAGGGCAGGAATTATCCATTGAATGGTAAGGTCCGGAGAGTGTTGCTGAACAAAAAGACCTTGTAGCAGCAGGTGCATAGTTCCTTGGAAGTGGAGTTGAAGGTAGATAGCATAGTGGAGAAGGCATTTGGTATGCTTGCTTTTATTTAGGTTGTAGACATGCTCGCTGAGCCAGTGGGTTTGGTTGCAAACATTTTGTCACCCTGCTAGGTAACATCATCAGTGCTCCTCCGGTGAAGCGTCGGTGTTCTGTCCGGCTTGTTATTTATACGTCCCAATTTGTTGGGGTGTTTGGTGCCACTTCCAGTTCTGTTTTTCAGTGGTTTGTACATCAGGTCTAATTCAATGTGTTTATTGATGGAGTTCCGGTTGGAATACCAGGCCTCTAGGAATTCCCTGGTGTGTTTCTGTCTGGCTTGTGCGATTATGGGTGTGTTGTCCCAGTCGAATTCATGTCCCTCTTTGTCCGTGTGTATTCAGACAAGTGAGAATTGGTCGTGTCTATTGGTGGGTAGTTGGTGTTTGTGTATCCGTGTTGTCAGTTTTCTTCCAGTCTGGCCTATGTAGTGTTTCTCACAGTCCTTGCATGGTGTTTTGTATATTACACTGGTTTTGCTGGTTTTCCGTATGGGATCCTTTACGTTTGTCAGTAGCTGTCGTAGGGTGGTTGTCGGTTTGTGGGCTACCCTGATACCTGGGGGTCTGAGTGTTCGTGTGGTCATCTCTGATATGTCTTTGATGTAAGGTAGGGTGATTAGACCTTATAGAAGTTTATAAAATCATGAGGGGCATGGACAGGGTAAATAGACAGGTCTTTTCCTTGGGGTGGAGGGGAGGGGTCCAAAACTAGAGGGCATCGGATTAAGGTGAGAGGGGAAAAATTTTAAACTGATCTAAGGGGCAGTTTTTTCACTCACAGAGTGGTGTGTGTATTGAATGCGCTGCCAGAGGAAGTGGTGGAGGCTGACACAATTACACCATTTAAAAGGCATCTGGATGGGTATATGAATAGGAAGGGTTTAGAGAAACATGGGCCAAAAGCTGGCAAATGGGACTATATTAACTTAGGATGTCTGGTCAACATGGAAGAGTTGGACCAAAGAGTCTATTTCAGTGCTGTACAACTCTATGACTCTAAACCGTGGGCTTTACTTAAATCCTGTCCATATACAATAACTTATTCTGGTACTTTAAGTGCATATGCAAAAGTAAACTACACCAGCGTTCTTTCTCCTGCAATATCTGACATGCTGCCTTTCAGATATTAAACTGCAGCCTTACCTGCTATCTCACATCAACACAAGATCCCATGGCACTATTTAGAAGGGGAGCAGTGGAGTTCACACCTGTGTTCTGACCAATATTTATCCCTTTATCAACTTCTTGTTATGCTTACAATTAATTTGTTAAGATATTCAAAATTGATGGTGATTTTAGAATTAGATAATTTATCTACAAAATAATCAGGCATTATCACATTACTGTTCATGGGACTGCACTGGCAGCCTTCCAGAAAGTACTTCATTGACTGTAACGTGCTTTGGGATGTCCTGAGGTCATGGTAGATGTTATGTGAATACAAAGCTTCCTTTAATCACTGTGCAGAAGTCCAACAATCAAAGGCGTTTCAAAAGATTGGGCAAAAGAGAATCAAGGATTAAAGGAGAGAACAAACACCCACGAAGTGAGTTTAGGGTTTTTAATTTGCTGACTCATCATGACCTTTTGTTCTCATCTAGCTATTTAAGATGACTTGTGGTCACAGGTTCCAATGCACCCTCAGGTACAGTTGTAAATCAACAACTGGATGTTCCCAGAGAGCAGTACAATTCTGGACATGCAGGCAGTTTATTTGTCCCTAGTTTGTAACAAATTTAAAAATGCAGAAAAGAACTGACGTGACTGAATACATCATTTTACATTTGACTGACTTTTGAAGTTTATTCCCACATTTTCGGCCAATGAGATCAATGTCACTTACACAGGCACGCTAAATTACAAGTAATACCATTGTATGTGGAAGGTTTATCCCTTCTATAATAGGCTTTAAAAATTGTCTCACTAATCTAATACTTATTAATTTCACTTTGAAGATTAATTGAACTTTATTGGTTCAGCAAATCGCATATTTTTATCACCGGGAATGGCTACTTCAAACTGGCTTTAACAACAGTCTTTGCTGCAATTCCCAGTTCACAACTTAGCACACTAATTACGTCCAAAGCTTTAATATATGCTGATCACATAAAAACAGTCAACCATACATGAAGTCACGAACGACCAAATTTAGATACATTAAATTTACATCAAGGACATTTTAAATTACAGCAAACTGTGTCATCAAATTTGGACAAATAACATGTTTCCCCAATACTGAAATCACTTTTTAACATCCTGCTTCAAAGTATGCTGAAAAGGTTTGAAAATAACTGTAAATTAAAATAATTTATTAAAACAAATCTCTAGCTCTAATGCAGGTTAGGCCCAACAACGAGCCATTGATAAAAATGCACTATAAAGTTATTTCACTGTAAAAGCGAGATGAGAAGACAGAACACAACAATATGTGTAAAACAATATGGTAATGCTTGGAGAATCAAAAAAAGGAAATAACTATGAACAGGAAATGCCTTGGAAATCCACATTCCATTAAGTAATTATTCAAGCTCCAGGAGAGCATGACTAATCCATGTCACTGAGCATACTTGAACGCATATCTAATAGTCCCCATTATCTGTTTTCCCTCCTGAGCTTTCTTTCTGTTAACAAACTCCTATTGCCCACATTCAGCATTCTCAGAATAGGGATACCTCCTGGCATCCAACTTTGCCTGATTATTTTGTATTTAATTCTAAAATCACTATCAATTTTGCATATCTTAACAAATCAAGTGTATGGATAATAAGTAAATAACAATGGTTTGCCTTAACAATATTTTGCAATGTACTGAATGAAACAATATTTTTCAATATGATTTTCATTTATTTTTAGTTTTGTTTTAATGGGCCAATGCTATTGATCATCATAGGCAGAAGTCACACAACACCAGGCCATAGTCCAACAGACTTTCGGATTAAATCAAGCAGCAAGATAATTACAAAAAAATTTTAATCAGATCAGGTCATCCCTTCAATTGTTATTCAGCTGTTGACACTTTACTCAAAATGTCTAACACTTCAGATCACCTGCAGGGTCTTATTATTCAGTACTCCACTCACACCATTTGTCTGGTCTTTTTATCTTTCTGCCCTTGAGCTCTGTCTGCCCACAAATTCTGTGTTCTGTGTGCTTCTCTCCCACTTCACCTGATGAAGGGGCTACACTCTGAAAGCTTGTGATTTCAAATAATCCCGTTGGACTATAGCCTGGTGTTGTGTGACTCTGAATTTGTCCACCCCAGTCCAACACCAACACCTCCACATCATTGATCATCATACAATGGTATTGCAATCACATTAATGAAAACAATCAAATGTTTATCTATTTACTAACTTTGTTACAGGCAGGCAATTCCCTCATCAATAAAACAAATAAGATGCATATTCAAGGATCCTTGGGGAATCTGTTCAAGTATTACAGAGGAGGATCTCCATTCAATGACACCAAGCCTGTAAGAAATCTCCTGGTCAGTGACTTTGCATAATGCTAAATGAGACAAAAGACCAATTTCTGCCAAAAGTGCAGCTGGGGAGAGGTGGTGAACATTAGAAGGTGGAAATGGGGAAATGGGATGAAGCAGTGCAATCTGGCACAAACTGCATCAGGAATGGCTGCAGTATATTTACAGTGTTGGGGACTGAGAAATCCTACACAGGTGTCTCCAGTGAATCCTTGGAAACAATCAGTTCTGTTTTTAAAAAAAGTGCAGCTGCTACCTTGGCAGCCACTGGAAAAGTTGGTCACCAAAACTCCAGGTCACAGGTCCCTCTCCAGCAGTTAGCGTAGTTCTATGCCAGTATCCCAGAACATACTCAGTCTGTAGCGATGATTCAACTCCCTCCTCTGGATGAAACGCCACGGAAGACAAGAGACTCTGGACCTCCTGTAGCTCCTTCATACCCTGAGAGGACCTTCAACTGAAAGCTCTTCAACTGGAGGCAGAGTCCGCTGGGAAGTTGCTGCTAGTCTTGGGTTCACTGGTGCATTTGTTCCTCTTCAAGTTCTTTGCACCTTCATATCATCACTGCCACAACAATGACGACTCCTGCTGTGGAACAATCCATTGGTCAAGGTTCCAATGAAGCCACGTGGGGAATATCAGAAAAAGAACAGGCTCTTTGAGTATTAGCAGTCGGCATTCATATCACTTACAAATGATGATTTAGCCTAAGCCTCCAGAAAGTGGCACATAGAGGTTCTGAGGAAGAGAGCCTCTACATTGATCTTTAATGTGGGGGATATTATTCCATTGTATGCAGCACAAACCACGTTACTCAAAAACAGCAGGAGATTGTAAGTGCTAAATGATTAATAATACTTTGCACCCAAGCCCGATCTCAAATCATGCAACAATGGTAGCAATACATATAAGAGCATGTTGCTAATACTTATGGTTCAAGGTGAAAGGACATTCATTCCTTGCCCTTGTGCAGTATATGAGATCTTGGAGTGGCTTTGTGAATGTGACCCACAGTTGAGACTTTTAAGATCACTTGCAATTTCTTGTGCTTCACATGGATGACTATGACTAGTCTTAAATTGAACAGCAGGCAGTAAAGAAGGCAAATGATAAGTTGGTCTTCTTAGCAAGAGGATTCGAGTACAGGAGCAGGGATGTCTTGGTGCAATTATATAGGGCACTGGTAAGACCAAATCTGGAATATTGTGTGCAGTTTTGGTCTCCTTATCCGAGGAAGGATGTTCTTTTTATCCAAGGGAGTGCAACGAAGGTTTACCTAATTGATTCATGGGATGGCAGTACCGACTTATGAGGAGAGATTGAGTCGGTTAGGACTGTATTCATTGGAGTTTAAAAGGATGAGGGAGGGGATCTCATAGAAACCTATAAAATCTAACAGGGCTAGATGTAGGAAGGATGTTCTGGATGGTGGGGGAGTCCAGAACCAGGGGTCACAGCCTAAGGATTCGAGGTAAAGTATTTAGGACTAAGATGAGGAGAAACCTCTTCACCCTGAGAGTGGTGAACGTGTGCAATTCACTACCACAAAAAGCTGTCAAGGCTAAAACATTATATGATTTCAAGAAGAAGTTGGATGTAGCACTTGGGGCTAATGAGATCAAAGAATATGGAGGAAAGCAAAAACTTGCCTTTGAGTTGAATGATCAGCCATGATTATAATGAATGATGCAGTAGGCTCAAAGGGCTGAATGGCCTACTCTTGCTCCTTTTTTGTTATGATCTATGATATGATTAGAATGCTTGTAACCAGCATTTATACTCCACAATGTTGGACATTGCTTTGAACTGTGTTCTCAGTGGGTTGGAGATGTCCTGTGGATCAAGAGTCCAGGGACAGTACGTCCTGTTAGAGTGAAGGGAAAAACTGGCAGATTTAGGGATCCCTGGCTGACGAGGGATATTGAGACTCTGAGCAAGAAAAATAAGAAGGCATACATTGCAATTAAGCTATCGAGCTTATCCCTTAACCCTAGATGACTATAAAAAGTGTAGAAGCATACTTAAGAGGGAAATCAGGAGAGCAAAAAGAGGGTATGAGATGGATCTGGCAGATAAGGTTAAAGATGATCCCAAGAGGTTCTGTAGCTATGTTAAGAGTGTTACGAAATTGGGTAGAGTAATTGTAAAGTGGAAGTCAGGAAGCTAATATGTGTGGTTCCTTTAAGAGGTTTGTGCTTTGACTGTACAGAGAGTCTCAAAAAGTGTAACAAGTGTATGAAAAAAGCCTTACAGGTGGCAGGCAAAACAACAGTCTTGTTTTGATGTTGTGACAACGAGTTTGAATTCGGTCAATTAATTTAAAACCAAGCTCAGCGATTCAAAGCCAACTGAATTTAAAAATTGATAGTGTTGACAACATGAAACCAAGTCATATTATAAAAATTTGATTAAGTCGTTACGGATATAAAAGACGAGGACATTTGAAAAATTGGGGAGAGCCAACTGTCATCTGAAAGGGAGAGACAACTGCCACCTGCCAGAGTTAGCACCATTCAGCTCTCAGAGAAAGCCCATCTAATTAATCAAAGGTATCATGGTATTTTAGCTCAAAGTCCTCATTGAAGAAATTATAGAGATAAAACATCCCTGACAGCAGAATTAACAGAAGAAAGGCGTTTGTGAAGAGAGCGGAGACGACAGAATATTGCAGAAGACAGTCTGTGCGAACTCTGACAGGTTAAGTTATAATTTATTATATAATTTATTATAATTATATATATAATTTATAACTTCTTGTTAATTGGTTTCATATTAGTGGGACTTTTTTTTTTAAACAGCATTCCAGTAGAATTTAACTAGGGAAAGTTCGTAGTCTAAGGGGGAATTGTCCGTTTGTTAGTAATTTTGTTAAATTGTTCATTGTTTGGTTAAATAAATTGTTTCTTGTCACATGTAAAGTGGAGATCAAGGATTTTCTTTCTTTTAACCACTCTTTTAGTCGATTACAAGGGGAAAGGAGAGCTTGTCTGGGTGTTTTGGGAGTAATTATTAGAGAGGAACCCCTACTCCTGTCATAACAGATCAGGGCTTGTGTTTAGTTTAAGTATCAGAGGGGTTTGGCCATTCCCTGCTGTAACAAGAGTAAAAGGGTGGCTAGGGAGCGAATAGGTCCCCTTAAAGATCAGCATGGCCATCTATGTGTGGATCCACAGGAGATGGGGAGATTTTAATGAATATTTTTCCTCAGTGTTTACTGAGGAGAGATTCATGGAAGCCAAGGAAATAAGGGAAACAAGTGGGGATATTTTGGACCGTGTATATATTACAAGAGAAGAGGTGTTTGCAGTCTTAGATCGCATTAAGGTGGATAAAGTCCCTGGGCCTGATCAAGTCCATCTTCGGATGTTGCAGATGGCTAGGGAAGAAATTGCAGAAGCCCTTGCAGAGATTTTTGTTTCATCATTAGCCACTGGTGAAGTTCCGGAAGACTGAGGGGTGGCTACTGTTGTTCCATTGTTTAAGAAAGGTCGGAAAGACAAGCCAGGGAACTACAGGCCAGTGAGCCTGACATCAGTGGTAGGCAAGGTATTGGACAGGATACTGAGGGACAGGATCAACCAACATTTGGATAGTCAAGGTTTGATTAGGGATAGTCGGCATGGATTTGTGCACAGGAAGTCATGTCTGACAAATATTTTAGATTTTTTCGAAATGGTAACCAAGTGGATAGATGAGAGTTGGGCAGTGGATGTTGTCTATATGGACTTTATTAAGACTTTTGACAAGGTCCCACATGGCAGGCTAGTAATGAAGGTTAGGTTGCATGGGATCCAGGGAGAGCTAGCTAACTGGATTCAAAATTGGCTCGATGGTAGGAAGCAGAGGGTGGTGGTTGAATGTTGTTTCTCGGACTGAGGGTCTGTGACTAGTGGCGTGCTACAGGGGTCGGTGCTGGGACTTCTGTTATTTGTTATTTGTGGATGTGACTGTACCAGGCATGTACATACCACTGCAAAAAAAACAGAAATAAGGTAATCTACTCCAACGGACCCCAGAGTTTAAATAGCAAGTGGGAAGATACAACAATGCTTCATCAGAGGTTGTACTGATGATGTTACCCAGCAGGGTAATGAAACGTCTGCAAACCAATGAACCAGCTCGGCGAGCGAACCAACCACAGTACAAGGCATGACTAGTAAGTTTGCAGATGATACAAAATTAGGAGGTATCGTTCTTAGCGAGGAACGTTATTAAAAATTACAGAAGGATTTTGATCAGATGGGGAAGTGGGCTGAGGATTGGCAAATACAATTCAATACAGATAAGTGTGAGGTGTTGCACTTTGGAAAGTCAAACCAAGGTAGGAAAAGCTCAGCAGGTCTGGCAGCATCTGTGGAGGAGAAAACAGAGTTAACGTTTCGGGTCCGGTGACCCTTCCTCAGAAGGGTCT
>NC_063337.1:44279659-44365129 GCF_021869965.1 Rhincodon typus
AGACCCTTCTGAGGAAGGGTCACCGGACCCGAAACGTTAACTCTGTTTTCTCCTCCACAGATGCTGCCAGACCTGCTGAGCTTTTCCAGCAACTTTGTTTTTGTTCCTGATTTACAGCATCCGCAGTTCATTTGGTTTTTAAACCAAGATAGGGCCTGTACAGTAAATGGTAAGGTCTGGAGGAGTGTTGTAGAACAGAGGGACCTAAGAGTACAAGTACATAGTTCATTGAAAGCGGCGTCACAGGTAGACAGGGCGGTGAAGAAGATTTTTAGTATGCTGGCCTTCATTGGTCGAGGCATCGAGTATAGGAGCTGGGACATTATGTTACAATTGTTTAAGTCGTTGGTGAGGCCTCACTTGAAATACTGTGTACAGTTTTGGATACCCTGTTATAGGAAAGACATAGTTAAACTGGAAAGTGTGCAAAGATGATTTATGAGGATGTTACCAGGACTAGTTGCCTTGAGTTTTAGGGAGAGGTTGGCCAGGAAAGACAAGCCTCGGAATGCTGGAGAACAAGGGGTGATATTATTGAGGTGTATAAAATCATGAGGGGCATACACTGGGGCATAAAGTCTTTTGCCCAGGGATGGGGAATTGAAAACTAGAGGGCATAGGTTTAAGGTGAGAGGGGAAAGATTTAAGAAGGACCTGAGGGGCAACTTCTTCACACACAGAGTAGTGCGTATATGGAATGGGCTGACAGAAAAAGTGGTTGAGGCAGGCAAATAGCAACATTTGAAAAACATTTGGATAGGTACATCGATGGGAAGGATTTAGAGTGATATGGACCAAATGCAGGCAATTGGAACTAGCTGAGTGGGCACTATGGTCAGCATGCACCAGTTTGGGCCAAAGGGCCTGTTTCCATGCTGTATTACTCTATGACTCTATTCTACGACTCTATGTGCTATGAGGATGTGGGGAAGCTGGTGCGTGTCTGATGCCAAAATCCCTGGATGGGGTTTCAGGCAGTCACTGACCATGGAGTATATCCAGAGGTGTTGATGTCTGCCATCCAGAAGAGCAAGCATTGAGCTGGAGTCACTAGGTACCCATCCTAACATTCCCGTTAGGAGTTGTCACCATTTAGTTTCTATCTGGCGCACAGGAAATATAGAAAATACACACCAATAAGATGAAAAGAAGTCCTAATTGCATACAAATGCACAAATGGGCCTGTAGCCACTCAATAGCAAGATCCTGTTCTTGCCTTTCAAAACTTGGTTGCAGACATTTTTCTCAATGTCGAGTTTCATTTCTTCCAGTCTCACCATATTTTCTTAATTGATATTTAATTGTCCATAAAGTTCCGAGCTTGAAAGACTGTGTCCATATTTTCACAGTAGACAAATATGCTCAAATACCCAAGCAGTTTATAGTTTCAAGAATTACAATAGCAATGCTCAACTCTATCTGGTATCTATTAAAAATCTTGTCAACATACAAGAAATAGAATTAATTGTGCCTGAAGACAATGACCAGAAAATGATCAATTTTACAATGTACTCAAGATACAGTTGACAGGCACATAAATTTCAAAAGAATTAAATTAATTCAAGTGATAAAAGGATGGAACTAGAGATGAAATGGATTGGTAGAAAATAAACAGCAACTCTTCGTTACAGATGGGTAGACCACCTATAAAAGAAAAAGGCTGGGCATGCAGGATAAATATCACAAATTAGCTAGCACAGATAAGAGGGAAGTGGTTACATAATTAATTAACAAATACAATGTGGAATAAAGAGGAAATAATAGTTTCTATGAATCTGACAGAAGAAAGGAGATTTATGGCAAAGATATAAGGACATGAGAAATAATTTACAAGGAATGTCTAATGAACAAAAGAAGACTTTGAACAAAGCAAAATTGCAAGGACATAACAGCAAAAATTATTTCATAACTGGACAGTTCGCAAGGAGGAGAGAAGCAAGAAATACTCTTGAAAGAAAGTATAATTATCAAAAAGCAATAAATACACTGAACAATTATTTCCTCTTTGTAGAATTCACATCAACACACCCTCGTAAACAGAGACAACAATAAATTAAATCCTAGTCCAGCAATACGAACTCAAAACTAATACATTCCCAAGAACGGACATTGTTTATTTTTATTCATTACTAATGTGCTATTTTGCAAACATTTCTTTCCAAAAGTTCACCTCCACGTTGCCTGGAGGAAATGCTAAAGTAGCAGCATGTCTGAGGTATTGTTCTTGGGGCTCGAGTTCAAATCATACCAGGACAGATGGTGAAATTTGAAAGCAATAAATATCTGGAATTAAGAGTCTAATTATTAAGACCATGAAACCACTGTTGATTGGCGGGACAAAAAAATCCATCTGATTCACTAATGTACTTCAGGGAAGGAAACTGCTATCTCCATCTCCAGACCCATAACAATGTGGTTGCCTCTCAGCCGCCCTCTGAAAAGGCCTAGCAAATTACTCAGTTCTAACAACCACGAGAAAGAGAAAAAGGAATGGAATCAGACAGACCATCTGGTATCAACCTATGGACCAGAAATGACAACAGCACAAACAGCCCTGCTAACCCTGCACACTTCTCGTTACTAATGTATGGGGGGTCGGGGTTTGTCCCAAAATTGGGAGAGCTGTCTCACAGACTAGTCAAGCAACAGCTTGACATACACATATTCACAGAATCATTCCTTACAGACAATGTCGCAGAGATCATCATCAATATCCCTACATATGACCAGTCCTACCAGCAGGACAGACTCAGCAGAGGTGAGACATAGTGGTATATAGTCAGGAAGTATTGCCCTGGGAGTCATTAACATTGACTCCAAACCTCATGTGGTCTCATGGCATCAGGTCAAAAGGGGGTAAAAAAACTTCTTGATTACCATGTACTGGCCTCCTTTGATTGATGAATCAGTGTTCTCTTCTATGTTCAGCAACGATTTGATGAAGCACCAAGGGTGGCAAAGACACAGAATGTACTGTAGGTGGGGTATTTCAATATCCATCACCAACAATGGTGGGGCAGTAGCAAGCTGGTTGAGTCCTAAAGGACATTGTTGCTAGTCTGCGTACTTGACGTCATCCTCACCAGTCTGCCTGTCACAGATACACCTGACAATGTCAGTGCCAGTAAGAGTGACCACCACACAGTTCTTGATAGTAGATTAATTTGTATTGTAAGGCACTATCACGATGTTAAATGGGATAGGCTTTGAATAGATCTAGCAACTCAAGATTGAGTATCCATGTGGTGCTTTGAACCATCAGTAAAATCGCACTCCAGCACAATCTGCAACTTCATGGCCTGGCATATCTTCCGTTCTACCATTACTATCAAGCCAGGGGTCAACCCTGGCTCAGTGGAGTGCACAGGAGGGTGTGCCAGCAGCGCCATGAATATCTAAAAATGTGGTATCAACCCAGTGAAGCTACAAATCAGGACTACTTGCATGCCAAAGCACAAGCAGCAAGTGACACAGAGCTAAGCAATTCCACAACCAACAGATCAGTTCTAAACTCTCCAGTCATGAATGGAGGTGGACAATTAAACAACTCACTGGAGGAGGAGTGTCACAAAATACTACCATCCTCAAAAACATCAGTGCAAAAGTTAATACAATAACCTGCAACAAGAAGTGTCGAGTGGATGATCCTCCAGAGATCCCCAACATCACAGATAACAGTCTTCATCCAACTGGATTCACTCCACATTATTAAGAAATGGCTGAAGGAATACTGCAAAGGCTATGGGCCCTGACAACATTCCAACAATAGTATTGAAGACAGCTGCTTCAGAACGTGCCACACTCCTAGCAAGCAGTTCTAGTATAGTTACAACATTGGCATTTACCTGAAAATGTGGAAAATGTGAGAGAAATCCAACCCAGCCAATTACCGCTCCATCTCAATCAATGGAAGTAGTCATCAACAGCACTATCATGCAGCACTTGCTCAGCAATAACCTGCTCAATGGCGACCAGTTTGGGTTCAGCTCCTGAATTTATTGTAGCCTTTGTTCAAACATGGACAAAAGAAGTGAATTCTAGTGATGAGGTCATACAGTCATAGAGATGTACAGCTCAGAACAGTCCTGTTGGCCCATTGACTCTGCATTGAAATAGCTAATCTAACCCCAGTTTCCAATAGTTGGCCCAGTGAGAGTGACTGCCTTTGACATTAAGGCTGTCTTTGACAAAGTGTGGCATCAAGGAGCCTGAGGAAAACTGCAGTCTAGAGTCATACAGCATGGAAACAAACCCTTTGATCCAACTTGTCTGTGCCACCCAGACATCCCAATCTGACATAGTCCCATTTACCAGCATTTGGCCCATATCCCCCTATACCCCTCCTATTCATGTACCCATCCAGGTGCTTTTTAAATGTTGTAATTGTACCACCCTCCATCACTTCCTCTGGCAGCTCATTCCATACATGCACCACCCTCTATGTGAAAAAGTTACCCCTCAGGTCATTTTGAAATCTTTCCCCTTTCACCATAAACCTGTGCTCTCTAAATTTGGACTCCCCACCCTGGGAAAAAGACCCTGATTATACCCCTATCCATGCCCCTCATGATTTTATAAATGTGAATCGGGGAAAAATTCTCCGCTGGCACATGCAAAGACAGTTATGATTATTAGAGGTCATCATCTCAGCTCCAGCACATCTCAGCAGGACCTTTTCAGAGTATCTTCTTAAGCCTTATCACGTTTAGCTAATTTATCAATGGCCTTCTCTCCATTGTAATGTCTGAAGTGAGGATATTCATTGATGATTACACAATGTTCAGAACCAAAAATGACTCCTCAGATACTGAAACAGTCTATGTCCAAATGCAGCAAGACATAGACAATATCCAGTCTTGGGCTGCAAAGTGGCATGGGTTCTGAAGAAGGGTCACTGGACCCAAAACCTTAAGTCTGATTTCTCTTCACAGATGTTACCAGGTCTGATGAGTTTTTTTCCAGCAATTTCTGTTTTTTTGTACATTTACTGAGACATTGGCTTAATTCTGGAGTTAAGTAAAAGACACACCTAACCATCACCCCATACCATCTCTCACGCTCGCATATTTACCCATACTTCTAATATGCCTCAATACCTCACATACACCCAGAAGCCCTTTGATTCAGGCCATCAGATCCTGCAAATCTCTGCCTTTGGGTGGTCAAATACTTCGTCCCAAATGACAGAAACTGTAACCAGATCCTTCTCCAATTAACACCTTACTTATCTGATATTTTGCAGATATTTACAGTATACTCCACTGGGAAGGTGGATGCAAAATATTGCTTCAAATTATCTGCTATTTACCTGGTCCCCGTTATGAATTCCTCAGTCACACTCTCCATGCATCCCACACTTACCTTAGCTACCCTTTTTCTTTTCTTTTGCATCAGAAGCTCCTTATTTAATATTTGTTCCCAATTTGCTTTCATAATCAATTTCTCCCTTTTTATTAGCTTTTTAGTCATTGGTTGCTATAAAAATCCCAACCCTCTGGCATACCACCAATTTTCACCATCTTGTGTGCCTTCGTTTTTGATTGGATATTCTCCTTAAACATCATTGTTAAATGGAATCACATTTTGCTGTGTGTTATTAAATATCTACCACTACTCATCCACTAACCTTCCTCTTAGTCTAATTTCCTAGTCTGCTTTAAACAACTCTTTCTTCATACCTCTGTAAATGTCCTTATTTAATTTGTGGACAATAGTTTGAGACCCAAGTTGCTCTGCTTCAAACTAATTTTGAAATTCTACAATGTTGTGATCGCCACCCCTGAAAGATCTTTAACTACGAGAGTTCTTATTAATCCTTCCTCATTAAATAGATCTAAAATAGCCTGTTCCCAGATTGCTTCTGAAAGCAGTATATTGCAAAACCTATCTATGACACATTCTAGCAATTTATCTTTCATGCTACCCTTGCTCATCTGATTTGTCCAGTCAATATGCGGGTTAAAATCACCCATGACACTTCCCTTCTTTGATGCCTCCGTCATTTTCTGATTTATACTTTGTACTACAGTGAAGCAACTCTTTGGGTGCTGAAAGACAACTCCCACCCATAATTTCTTTTCCTTCCTACTTCTTATTTTCATTCAAACTGATTCCACACCATGATCTATTTCACAAAGATCACTGCTCACCACTGCACATATATCTTCCTTTAGTAACAATGATATTTCACCTCCTTTTTGCCTATTTTTCTGTAACGGTGTATTTTCTTAAATATTGAGTTCCCAGTCCCAATCACCTTGCAGCGATGTCTTTGAAATTTGTATTAAGTCATTTTCATTTATTTCTATTTGTGCTGTCAACTCACCTATCTTGTTACAAATGCTGCATGCATTCATATAAGGAGCCTTGGGATTTGACTTTAACCATTATTATTTATTCTGGTTTTAATTTCTGCTCCACTCTTCAGCTTATATTATCTACCCCCTCCTGTCAAACTTTGACTCTCATTCACCTCTTCACTACCCTGCACCTCTATTCTTGTTTCTTTTTGATTTTAAACATCACTTCCATTGAGTCCTCATCCCCTCCATTCCTCACACCTCTCCCCCTCAATAAGTTAATTTAAAGCCCTATTTACAACGTTGCCATGAATGGAGTAAAAAAGTAGGGAGGTACTGCTAAAACCAAACAAGGCACTAATCAGTACAGCTGGAATTTTGTGAACTGTTTTGGGCCTCTTATCTAAGCAAAGAAAGACTGGCATTGGAGGCAATCCATAGGAAGTTCTTTTAGGCTGATACCAGATAAAAGTATCTATTCCCCATAGAATGTTTTCCCCTGTTGCTCTCTTTTCACGTTATTTGAATGTCTCTCTGGACCAGGGTGCTGTGAGTATGTTCACTCATCTTCCATGCATTCTGTGCCCTTGATCACATTGGAAGCAAGAAGGTCATACCTATTGGACAAATGCATTGGCTGTGGCTCTTCCAAAGTTAAATTCTGGATTCCAATGCCTACCTCACTTGCAGTCACCCACTCTCATCTCCGACCACAAACCAAATTTAATGTAATTAATCTAAGCAGTGTGACTGTCTCCTGAAATATATGATCCAGGTAACTCATTCCCCTCAATGATGTACCGTAGCTTAGCCTCCAGCTCATCAACCTGAGTTAAAGTTCCTCAAGCAGTCAAAGTTAGTCTCAGGGGGTCAGCATGAATCACACTGGCATCCACCAGCTCCCACATACTACAGCTGCAACACACTGTCTGCCTTTTAACTTTGATTTTAAACATTTTAAAAGGGAGTTTTGTAAATGCGCTGTTCAGCTATAATAATGTCTCCTATTTTAAACCAATTGGTCAATCAAGGGACACAGAAGAAATACCCACGAATCACCTAACCATTATTTTCTTACATTAAACTTTGGTCTGACAGGTAGAAATGGGTTTAAGGGACTCTCTGCTGTAGGTTTTTACCCTCTGTTATCTCGGCCCTTCTCACACAGGTCTGTATCCCCTAGACTGCTTTATAGCGATAGTGACATGCTGCACGCTCCTCCCTGTCTGTGGTAGTACTCATCTCTTTCCTAAACGCTTTTCAAAAATTTAAAATGCAAATACCATTATGCTAATTACTTCAGTAAAGTCTGAAAGGGTTTCACATCACATACATTGGCATATAAGAAAAATATTGATTGAATGGCTTCAGTTGCTGAAAAGAGTCACTGGGTAAAAGATGTGATTATGGACATGCCACTCTCACATCAAAGGGCGCACTTATCATTGGAATTGGATAATTAAATTGTTGAATTTATTGGATACATACTGAAGGTTAAAGATAATTGAAAATAAATCCATTATATTTCTAATCTTGTTCTCGATAATAGCATCAAAATTATTGAATGCTGCTATCCAACTATCAGAGAAATTGTTCACAATAAAGTTAAATAACAAACATCTCAGACCTTCATAAATATTTAAATACATAAATATCACTACTTCAAAATGCTGCTGCACCCATCAAATTTTGAGCATTCCATTCCATTCCTGCCTAATATGGTTAAAGAAAATTTAATTAAAATCTTTTTTAGTACAGCGTTTAAGGACTTCTGATTGACGAAAGTGGTGGCATTTGAAATAGGAGATAGTCATATCTATATTCATTGGAGTCAGTTTTGTTCAATTATGGCTAGAAAACTGAAATGTTTCTAACAATTCTTTAGTGCAAACAACAGAATGTGTGAGAATTTGGGCTCTTGCTGTGCCAAAGTATGCACCTTCTAAACTTGGTATCTATCCAAGATAATACTATTGGGATTTCACCCAAGCATGTTCATGATTAAACTTCATTCACGCTGGAATTGCAAGAACTGTATAAAAAGCTGGTTACACCATAGCCTGAGTATTGTGTGGAGTTCTGGAGTCCACGTCATAGGAACTTGCTGCAGTGATAATGTGTACTCATTTATCTAAATATTGCAGTAAAGGAATATTACTTTGCCTTCAAAAGAAACGTAGTGAGTCGCAGCATTGCATTTTGCAGATGGTATACACTGCTGCCGCTCTGCATCTATGGTGGAGGAACTAATTATTTAAGGTGGTGGATTGGGTGACAATAAAATGGGCTGTTTTGTCCTGAATACTGCCGAGCTTCTCAAGTGTTATGGAAGTCAAAACTCATGTAGGCACTTCAAGAGCATTCCATCATGCCGCAATCCCTCCACTTGTTTCTTGTGGATGTTAGACAGGATATGGAGAGATACGAGGTGAATTACTCGCCAGAGATTTTCCGATCTCTGACCTGCTCTTGTAGCCACAGTATTTATATGCTGATACAAATCACATCCAACTCCTTTTTGTTCTTCCATCTTTAATATAATTTATCCACTTTAAAAGACTCATAATATGCGAATAGTATGCTTTTTGTTAATCCATGTAAAATATATCAAAGGATAGCCTTTATCACGAATTTAATCACTTTCTTAAAGTGTCCAGGATTCAAACCATACTGATTACATCTACGATTTGTATGTAGTTGTGATGACTAGTGATTTTATCACTAACATAGAAACTATAGTATGTCTCACGCATCTAAATAATCACAAATAAAATAACACAGCAATGCTATAATTATGTTCGATTAGCTTTCTTTACTTCTTTTTATTTATCAGCTTTTATGTCTGTAAAAGATGCTGCACTTTTACTAGTGAAAAGTACATGTTGAGAAATGATTGACGAACAGTAGATGGATCAATTAATTCAGTCCTTTAAATATCACTTTTGTTGTTTCTTAGAAGAGATGCTTCTGGCAAAGCCAGTATTTGCACCCATCTTTAATTGTCCTTTAACTGAGTAGCTCACTACCCAATTTATTCCACTGTCTGCTCTGAATTATAGGCTTCAGATGGTGTCTTCCTCTTGCTTTTCTCACCCCAAATCTATGCACAAGCCTTTATCTCTACAGGTATCCACGACTGCTGCCTCGTCAAGCAGTGCTACGAAAGTGTGAAGTGAAAAAAAACAGTAGGGCACTGAAGAAGAAACTTCATTACCAATCTCACAATTACTGCTCAGAAACTGCCGCAAGGTGAGGGATGGGATAAAAGGACAGCACAGGTGCAAATGCTCTAGAGGGCAAGGTCGCATATGGGTTCTGCTGCAAAGGACTCAAAATAGAGCTTTGATGGAATGATGCTAGTTGATGAACTGAAACACACAGAAAAATAAAATTTCAACTAGTCTCCTGACACTATCTGTCACGGAGACTCAGGTCCAGAGAAAATGCATCCCTATCTCAATTCTTCAGGTTTCTACTTAACTGACTCCTTCCAGGTTTTTTGCCATTGACAGTGGAGACAACTGGATAAGTCGTTCCAAATCTGACGTGAACTTTTCTCCAAATCTGAAAGCCTAAATTCTCTCAGTTCTAATGCTTGCAGATTTCTAACTAAACTCTTTTAGTTTGGAAGTTTTACGATGTAATAATTTCCTTCCTATAGCAGTACGATCAGAATTGTACACAATACTCCAAAAGTGCCCTCACCAGTGTCCTGTACAACCTTATTATGACATCCCAACTCCTATACTTAATGGTATATCACATTCTGGTGAGTTTTCCAGTGCTCCTCCAGAGAAGTTAAGGCAGAAAACCAGTTGGCTTCACTACATAAATAGTCCACTCTAGAACACTGAATGTAGCAAGGTGGGTCTCATTAAATATATACTAGCAAAGACAAGCTGGAGAATTGAGTCAGGTATAAAGCTAATAGACCATGTGACCCAGAAGCCATCCTCTGATTTGATGTGTTGGTTCAAAACAGAAAGTACACCAGACTGACAGAATAAAAGCATCATAGCTGTAGCCAGGATTGCTGCCATTTACCAGCATGTTGAAGATTCAGCCTGTGGTAATCTTTTTGGATTGAGTAAATCTCAGCACACATGTCCAATTAGTGGCATTCTGCACAGTGAGAGATTCTATTATCCTGACAAAGACATGTACAAGCTCTGGTCAGAGACAACTTAATGAATTCCCCTTTCCCATTTCCTCTCTTCACACTAATGGATGGCAAAGAAGGAAATGTTATAGCTATTGCCACAAAGGATTTCAATAAGAACAAATGAATGGTCACAGTCACCTACACAATCACTCACAATGGCATCCTTACCTGATTCAGAGGTTATACACCTGGTTTCAAGATGTGGCTGAGTTCTGTGAGCTTCTCCTTCTTAAAACACAGATAATGCATATCATGTACCTGGCTTAGGCGAAGGTAAAAGAAATGCTCTCAAAAGACCTTAGGGGTACAAGATTCTCCCACTGAGAATCCACATTTCCCTCCTCCTTCTCCTCTCCCTTCAAGCAGCTTGTTCCCTTCTGCCTTTGTTCAATCTGCCTGTCATACTGCAGATCAAAGGGAACGGCAACTACATACCTATGACTGGGAGTATGGCCTGACCAGGATTCTTGAAGTCAGAACCAAGGTCTTCTCTGTATTCAGCATCTATTCCTGTCAGTTACACTAATTGTCTAAAACAACCAATGTATTAAACCAACTCAGAAAAAAATAGGAGAGGTTAATTAACAATGAGCCTGAGAGTGTTTGATGGTCTAAGTTCTTCCTGTTGCTGAACATGTTTAGCTGTGCATGCTTAAGAGAGGGTTCAAAATGGCAACAATGGTATCAAATCAACATTACACATTGACCAAATACCTACTTTCCTTACTACCAGAACAGGGTTCTATGCTGCATTAACAACTTCACTAAGATATTATTTGGTATAAACCATGCTGTAACTGTACATTTGCGGGATGACTCCATTTTGATGCAAAACAGCACTGCTGTACTGTAACAATGAGCAGTATGAAGCCAATATTGTAGCCTATCTTGAAAACTGAAAATACGAAAACTCATTTTTCAAAATAGGTTTTGTTGAACATGAGTGTAAAAGATAGTATGCAAGTACTGTGGTGTAATCAATAAAACTTCTTGCACAACTCGAAGCAATTTCTAGCTGGAGATGTCAAACTTCTAAAATTTTTACTTTTAATGTTGAATTATCTAAAGAGAATGCATTTTGAACTAAATTTGGATTCCAATGAATATTTCCTTGTATTTTGTTTACTTTCTTCTGTAGAGAAAGATTTGAATATATACTAGAAATGTTTTGCAATTAATTCTTTCCCTGCAATCAACCAAAGCCTTTTGAATGAAAATGGTATCCAACAGGGAGACAGCCACATGAACTGGATTAGACTGACACTATAGTGGATTTATTTTCCTTCCAAATCCTTAGTCCAAATATTGCTTAAAAGAACAATCCTTAATCTGGCAAACATTTTGTTTACTTGCAAATGAGAGATAATGGTGAATGAATTATGCAAATCAGTTCAGTGATGGGAAATAATAGTGCCACTCTTTGCCATCGTCAAGCAATATAAGGGTTGCCATCTCATTAAGAAAGAAAAATAAATTTAATTGATCTAAAATGTTTGTATGATATTAAATACAGGTTTCTTGTTAAATATGCTGATACAAACATAGAATTTTCTATGTATAATACCTCTAATAGAGAATCTTCAAGTTTTGCTAGTTGAATCTTTTTCTCCTCTTCCTGTTGTAGGAGTGTTGTCTTGCGTTCCTCTAGCTCTGGTTTCTCATGTTGCAGGGTGACAGCTAATAGCTTCAAGAACATAACATTGATTAACAGTTTTCAGTAATTGAAAATGCTTTCAGAAATGATTATTAAAGGTTACCAGGTTGTAGGTAGTCAACAAAAACAATGTTCTGCTGATGTTAATTTCAATAGATTTTTCACATCTCAGGCATTTTATGAAATTCCTATTCTCTATATATGCTCACATTCTGTCTTGCACTACACCACTCATCCATTATTCCCTTCTTGCTGACGAGATAACTCCCAGTACATCTAATTTAAAACACATTAAAACCCCTTTATATTCTCATTGTTGCTACCTCATCTATTTAAACTTAAAACATGTTCTTTATGGGCGCATCATCTGTTGCAGACTAACGTCACATTATGTGAGTGCATAATGTGCCTTTCTTACAACAGCTTAGATGCTTTCTCACTTCTAATCTGTTCATGAAATTCTTAGTATTTCCAATTGCCTTCTTCCTGGCTGCAACCTTACAGTTATCCCTAAATGTATTTCTATATCCTGCAGTTTTTAAAGGACACAAGACATAACCGAAGTAAATACATTGTTTCCTTTGGATATAACTTGGACTTCATATTACCATTAACGGGCGTGCGTGTGCACATATTTTGCAATAAAACCACAGTTTTCATCATTAAACACTAAATAGAATCTCCTTCATTGTCATGTGTACTCCAGTTCAGAAGTACAGGAGTACAGTGAAAAGTTTTTACAATGGCTGCCTCTAACGGTGCCATCTTAGGTACAAATCTTGGATACAACAGAGGAATAAAAGGAAAAGTAGTAGCATTATTTATAGTGTCTAAAAAATAAGTTAGAAATAAGATAATTATAACATAGTTAAAGGATTATCATTGCAGTCCAGTAAAGAATTTCAAATAGACATTACATTGTAGCAATAATATCTTCTACACAACACAAAATACCATGTTCTTGACTTGTCAAGATGAACAATACAAAATATGGCAAGCAACAAATAGATATTAAAAGAATATTATCGTTACTTCTTTACCTGTCCCCTGAGACCTTCCCTTGTTATCGTAAAATTAACCTCATTGACAATGGAAGCTGCATCAGGTGGAATAGATGGGTTGGGGTTGCGAGTTGCCAGGAAAAGGCGGAATTCTTCATTGTAGTCAATTATTTTATCACCAATTTGTACAACATACCGAGGTCCTGTAAAAGTAATGTACATGGTGCAAAGTGTGATTAATGGCATCTTAGAACAGGCCAACTTGAAAAGAAGGTAAAAATTTGTATGTGTGAAGTATCTACACAACTTGCTGTTAAGGAATGCACCAAGCCCAGTAAACACCCAAAAGTCTTTTACACAACAGTAAACAAGTCAGTGAAAAAGTTAGGAAAGGTACCAATATTGAGGGGAAAAGGTAGATATGGAAATTTTGAACATCAAGGTGACAAGTTGGAAGGTTGAAAGAAAACAGGTGTAAAGGGAGAAGGTATTGAAGGTTCTGTCATCAATAATGGGGCAGAGGAATAAGTATAGATAGAAATATAGAGAAGGAGAACCAAAGGGCCCAGGCTGGAATGCAAGGCTGAAGGTGATTTCTGAGGAAGCAACACTGGAACAAATTTGAAAAGAAGGATATCTCTAACTCTGTGGATTAGCATTTAAAAAGAAGATAGAGATCAAGGAAAAACAGAAGTAGGTAAGTAGCATTTTATGCATGAAAACGTGCAAATGGTTCAATATTGGGTAATGTGGAAGATGTCCAGGGTAGTGTTCGGCATGAATACTGATAAGGAAGTTGAGTTTGGAGACAGTAAAAACACTTGTGGGTTTCAAAGACGTGAAGTTGAGATAAAGCAGAGTGAATTGTACCTGCTGCATTCATTTGAAAAAGATAATGCTGCAGAAATTCTAATGACTGCCAATCTGGCATGAAGATTAACTACTAATGTACAAAGGTTCTTTCCTCTGGTTTTCAATTATTGCTGGAAATTCTTCAAATATTAAATTTGAAATTACTTTTTATATTTATCTTTTCTGTCTCTTCCTTTCTTTACACAATCTTTTGTCCTCCCTCTTTATTTCTCTTTCTAAACCGGACTGGATGCTGAATTATCCCACTCTAATTTGCACATGCTCCTCAATTTTCTGCTGTTTTATTTCTCAATCTTCAAACTGATTGGTTAGGAAGATACAGAATTGCCTTATTCACTCATGTCCCAGATACCCTCTCTTCCTCACTGTACCCATACCAGCTCTCACTTGCAGCAACTTAGTCAGCAAAAATGTATTGAGATAAAAAGCTAAAAGGTAGAACTAACTATTATCAGAAGACCTGCTAGAGGAAAACCTGGCACATAATAGACAGTGAAAATTCCAGAACATCACACAACAGAAACAGAATTATAATATTTAATTACTGTTAATCAGTTACTGAGATTTTTAAATCCTTTATTACATGAAATTGTCAGTTTTAAGCTGCAAATCCTTAAGCTCATTGTAGTCAATTCCAATGATTTCATGTAGCAAAATACAAATTCAACACACTATCATTCAAATAACTCAAAGTTCTAAAACTATTTGACACTTTTCTGAAAAACACTGATAAACTAAACCTTGTAGTGGATGAAGGACTCTTAAAGATAAGTTTTAATGGATTCATTTTTATCTTTGCAAACAGTAACCAATACTATTAGGTCATGTTTTCCAATTAAAGAGTCATCTTTTGCTGTCATTACAACGGTGAAACTTGAAGCAACTTCAGGCACAGTTAAATGCTGCTTGGAACTCCCTCCCTAATTGTGGTTATACCTATAGCAAATGGATTGCAGTTCAAAAAGGTAGCTCACTGCCACCTAATCACGGGAAACTAGTGATGAATAATAAATGTTGACCCAGCTAATGATGTCCACATCCCATGAATGCAAAACAAAAATATGGAATGTCAGCAATCACTGTCAATGCAGCCTTCATATTGTTGGAATCATCACACTTGAAAACCTTAAAAATGATCCGATTGGACAAAAAAATGTTCACTTTTTATGCTAATATTTTCACAGCAAAAACACAAGAAAAATTACACTTGAATCAGCAAGGGGAATTTTGAGTTTTAAACCACATATTAAGCCAGAATTACAGCTAAGCATTGTCCCTGAAAAACTACATTTTATGTTTAAGCAATATAAAATTTATTCACTAAGATAAAAAAAAGGCTGTATGACTATACAGTCAAGCTAATCAGTGCTTCTCTCTAACTTGCTGTCTAACATTCTCCAACATGTTGCTTGCTAAGCAACATTGCTTCATTGTGGTTGGATGTAGAATTAAATTAATATAAAACAAGGGTAATTCCACGTCACGGATATTGCTAGATCTGCTGGCAGCTTTCTTCAAAGAATGCAGAAAGCACAATCACTTCGTTGCTGATCTAATATATTTCAATTGTTTTTCGCATAAGTTTTGCCCTTTGTTAATTGCTAAATATATCAAGAGAATAAAAGCATAATCCTAATTAACTAAATAGAAACTCAGGCAAGTAAGGTTTCTTTTGGAGCCACATCTGGTGTTTCCATATCAACAGTTAAGAGTTTTGTCGAAGGCTGGATTAAAAAATGCAATTATCTGTTCACAAAGCTTATTATTTTCTGCTATGAATCTGCAGACTATGCACAGTACAAATCATGCATCAATGAAATACATTGTTTTCTAACTACATGCGATATTTTTTTAGGGAAGCTGAGTCAAACAAACATTGTGAACCTTTTGACCAATATAAAATTAAGACTATCTGAAAGCACACAAACAAATAGATGAAATAATACTGTTTCAATTACGCTTTGTATATAGGTCAACAAGCATTTAAACTACTTCAAAGACATAAAAATTTTCACAGTTGAATTTGTTTATTACATTAACGTAAAAAGCGGTCTACTGCAGGGCTTTAATGTGAGAAGTGCAGCATAATGCTATAAATTTAGGACACCATAGCAGGCTGGCACTACTTCATCTTTTTCCTCCATGCCCAAGAAAGGGGAATCAAAAAAAAGGTAGTGGATTAGCAGGAGATGAGACTTCTATGTAGCTAGCAGACGTTGCAAGCCAATTGAGCATTATATTCGCCAGAACATTAGGAACATACATGGGACTTTTTTGTTGGCTGTTGAGTTTTCACCATGATGAGATGATAAGAAAGTGTACATGGGGCTAGATTTTACCAAGCCGGCATGGATAACTCTTCATTAGAAACAGAAGCTCATGTATTGCTAAATGTATTGCTAATTTACATCATCACTTTGACAGCTATTGTAACTGCAGCTACAAGGATCAAACCACACAGGTGGTGGTGTTCCATATATCTGCCCTTGTACTTTGAGATAATAGTGCTCATGGGTATAGAACTTTGGTGAATTTCTGCAGTGCATCTTGTAGATGGTTCACACTTCTGCTACTGAGTGACAGTGATGGAGGGAGTGAATGCTTGCGGATGTGATGCCAATCAAGTGGGCTGCTTTGTCCTGGATAGTGTGAAGGTTCTTGAGTGTTGTTGGGGCTGTACTCATCCTGGCAAGTGGGGAGTATTCCGTGACACTCCTGACTTGTGCCTTGTAAATGGTGGACAGGCTTTGGTCAGGAGGTGAGTTGCTTGATGCAGGATTCCTAGCCTCTGACCCTGCTCTTGTAGTTAATATTTATTGGCTTATACAGTCCAGTATATGGTCATGGTAACCCTAGGATATTAATAATGAGGGATTGAGCAACAATAGCACCATCGCACATCACGGGAAATGGTTAGAATCTCTCTTGTTCAAGATGGTCACTGCCAGCATTTGTGCGATGTGATGCTGCAGGCCACTTGTCAGTCCAAGCCGAGATATTGTCCAAGTCTTGCTGCATTTGAACATGGACTGCTTCAGAATCTGAGGAGTCAATGGTGCTGAACATTGTGCAATCAAAAAACATCCCCACTTCTGACCTTATGACGGAGGGAAGATCATTGATGAAGCAGCTGAAGGTGGTTGGACCTAGGACACAACCCAGAGGATCTCCAGCGGAGATGTCCAGAAGTTGAGATGATTGTCCTCCAACAAACACATCCATCTTCCTACATTTCAGGTATGACTCCAATCAGAAGAACATTTTCCCCTGATTTCCATTGATTTGAGTTTTGCTAGGGTGCAGACACTCAGTCGAATGCAGCCTTGATTTCAAGGGCTTTGTCACTCTCACCTCACCTCTGGAATTAATTTAGCTCTTTTGTCCATGTTTAAATGATGGCTGTAATGAGGTCAGGAGTTGAATGGACCTGGCAGAACCCGAACTGGGTATCACTGGGCAGATTATTGCTAAGCAGGTGCTGCATGATAACACTGTTGATGACACCTTCCATCACTTTACTGATGATTGAGAGTAGAATGATGGGGCGGTAATTATCCGAGTTGGATTTGTCCTGCTTTTTGTGTACATGACATATCAAGGCAATTTTCCACATTGTTGCATAGATGTCAGTGTCATGGCTGTACTGGAACTTTTGGCTAGGAGCGCGACAAGCACAAACCTTGAGTACAAATCTCCAGTGCTATTGCCGGAATGTTGTCAGGGCCCATAGTCTTTACAGTATCCAGCGCTTTCAGCTATTTCTTGATACTACATGGACACTGTCTGAAGACTGGCATCTGTGATGCCATGGATCTCTTGAAAATGTCAGTTTTTCTGACTGAAGATTAGTGCAAAACATCGGCTGCAGCACTTGGAACAATGCGATGGGCTTTTCTATCATTGAGAATGGGGATGTTTGTGGGGCCTCCTCCTCCAGCAAGTTGTTTTAATTGTCCGCCACCATTCACAACTGGATGTGGTAGGGCTGCAGAGCTTTGAAGTGATCATTGGTTGTGGAATCATTTAGCTCTGTATATCACTTGCTACTTAAGCAATTGGGCAGACAAGTAGTCCTGCGTTGTAACTTAACCAGGTTGACACCTCATTTTTAAGTACGGTTAGTGCTTCTCTTGACATGCCCTCCTGCACTCTCCATTGAACCAGCGTTGATCATAGAGTTGGGGTTAGGCCGAGCGATGAGGTCACAGATTGTGTTGGAGTACAATTCCGCTGCTTGTTGATAGTTGCCCAGAGTGCCTCGTAGATGAACAGTTGAGTTGCTAAATCTGTTCAAAGTCTGTCCCATTTAGCACTGTGATAGTGCCACACAACACAGTGGAGGGTATTCTCAAAGTGAAGCCAGGACCTCTCCACAACGACTGTGCAGTATTCACTCGAAAAGTCCTTGATTCATAGCTAAATAGAACCAAAGCTATATGTGGTGGTTGTATAAGTATAACCAGAGGACTCAGTGATATATAAGTTGAAACATATGATAACTTCAAGATGCATTACAGGGCCACGTTTTGTCCAGAAGCAGAGAGGTATAAAAGAAGTGAAGGTGTTTCCACCATGCATGCCAAATTCTTTTTATCTGTGAACAATACTCCAGGATATTGTTACTTTATGAAATTTGTAATCCAGATAAAGCATGTGTAGACATAAATGAAAATTAAGTACTGTTTGTGCAGAACATTTACATAATATTGAAAATATTGGAAATGAAAGGCGAATAAAAGTACTTGATCTGACCCAAGACTATCCATGATATCATTAGCAGCATTATACAAGCACAGAATATTAGTATTAAATGAACTCGTCAAGAACCATTCCTTAGGTTTCATGCATAATGCTTTCGTACATTCACAGTTACTACTACCCGAGCACCAAGACCTTTCTGTTCTTTCTGAGCACCAGGCCTGATTTCCAAACCGCATCATTCAGCTACTCATACAAACAGCATCATGTGAATTATTTTACTCCACTTAACCAAAACGATTGACTAGACTCACTTACCCTGAGCAATAAGATCCCTTCTCAATAGCGGATATAGTACCGGCTCAACTCCGTCCATCTCTTGAATAATTAGTGTCTTCCCAAAGCGCACAGCCAGCTCCACTGCTGTAATGAAGTTAGAATCCTGTCCAGTCGTTAATAGAGACAACTATTTAATATTTAGCAATCAGATATATTGTAAAATATTGTTATCTAGTGAAACAGAAAGGTTCAATTTACACTTAAATACAAAATGATCATAATTTTAAGCATGTGTAGGTCATGCACATCTCCCTGACAAGAATAAGCTTTTTACATGAAACTAGGTATACTCTTCAACAATAACTTTTATGCATTCTGTTGAATAAAAGCACACTAGAAGCAAGGGCAGCAAAGTGGTTTTCAACTGCCACTCCTCTTGCCTATGTCCCCTAACATCGCCCCAGATTGGGGCAGATCGAGGCACCCTGATACAAGCCAGCAGGCAGACCATGCTAATTAACTAATCGTGAAGCTACCCCTGCTCTGGCCTCCAGGAACAGAGATAATTATGGTGAGAGGATGAAGTTGACCCTTAATTGGTCATGAGATGACTACTTAACTGGCCTCAATTGGCCCTGCGCAGGAAAGCTGAATTTGGGTCTACTTGCCAGAATTTTATTTCTATGTGGCAAGAAGGAAGTAGCTATCTGCCTACTTCTAACCCACTTGAATACCCTTCTCCATGCTTCTCAGAAGGCAGAATATTCTGACCAATGTTTCAGGTGAATGATTTTTCATTAACTCTGTTTTGTTCCCCAAAGATGTTTGACCTGCTGCATATTTCCAGTGTTTCTGTGTTTATTTCAGATTGCCAGTATCTGCAATATTTTGATTTTGTTCAAGAATCAGAGTTGGCCTCAGGCGATGGCCTAGTGGTATTATCACTGGATTGTTAATCCAGAAACCCAAATAACCTTCTGGGGACGGGGTTTTGAATCCCGCCACAGCAGATGGTGGAATTTGAATTCAATAAATATCTGGAATTAATAATCTAATGAAGACCGTGAATCCATTGTCGATTGTTGGAAAAACCCGTATGGTTCACTAATGCCCTTTAGGGAAGGAAACTGCCATCCTTACTTGGTCTGGCCTACATGTGACTCCAGACCCACAGCAATGTGGTTGACTCAAAACTGCCCTCTGGGCAATTAGGGATGGGCAATAAATGCTGCCTAGCCAGCGATGCCCCTTATCCCGTGAATGAATAAAGAAAAAAAAATTTCAGTACACAGCCACAACCTTAAACATTCACTCCCTCCAACACTGGTCCACAGGGGCAACAGTGTATACCTTATTCAAGGTACATTGTAGTATCTCAAGGCTCCTTCACCTTCCATACCCATGGCCACTACCTAATAGGATAAGGGAAGCAGATACATGGGAACATCACTATCTGCAAGTTCCCCTCCAAGCCACGCACCATCCCGACTTGGAAATATATTACTGTTTCTTCACTGTCACTGCGCCAAATTCTGCATGTCCTTTATGAACAACACTGCAGATGCATCTATACCAGGTACACCAGGCTGAGAGGTTAAACAAAAGGGCTCACCACCACCACTGTCACAAGGGGAATTAGAGATGAAAATCAAATTCTGACTTTGCCGGCAATGCTTTCATTTTTTTTAAAAAAAGTTAAAATAATGCCAATGAAGTCAAAGAAGTTTATACCTGGGTCATGGTTTAATTTTTTGTGCTGTTTGTTTTGATGATTTCATCATAATTTTAATTATTTTCATGAATTTAATTTGGAGTTTGTTTTATTTAGATTTGGTTACAAGAGAAGAAATTTGAGAACAATTTTCTCAAATTTAATAGCTGCACTCCTTTGAATAGAACCCCCAACGATGTTTCAAGGCAGAGAGGTTTATAAAACTAAATGTGTGGCACTCCCACCAGCTTCCTATCCATCCCCAACCTATGAACCAAATTATGATGGACTAGGAAGACATCAAGCAGCTTTGTCATCTTTAGGCCTTGTAGGGGCCTCCACTTCTGGGTAGAGAAGGCAAAAACAAGGCATGTAGCCTGGCAACTTTCACTATGGGGGCTGCCATCGGGCAGTAAGATGGGGCTACCACCTTTGTGTTTTCCTTATGTCTTTGGCCAATAGCAGTTTTAGCTGATACTATCATAGAAACCACACAAATAATAAATTCAACCAGATATATTCAAAGAAATTTTAATTTACTGAAGCATAAGGCTAGATGTAAGAAGATGCCATGGTTCCCCCACATGACCTAAAAATACACTGGGGAGCCCAGCCATGAGCCCAACTGCCGTTCTGCAACTATTTAATGGCAAGAAACAGAGATAATTGCTGGAAGATTAAACCCCTGCCATTTTCTCAGGGCAGAGGACTGAGAGTCTTGGAGAACTGTCAGCATCAGCTTTATATGGTCCACAGCATCAGCATTCTGATATGGGTAAATCACCAGTGGGATGATGCCCCTAATAGCCTGATGCCTCCGACACCCTTGTCAAATTTTCAACAAGTTAGAAAAGTACAGTTAAGCAATAGGAAGACTATCCAATTGATACATGTTCTCCCCTTCAACTCCAGGAGAGTATAAATCTAGCCAATAGAGTTACTTTGTTCTTTATTCACTTCATAGCGTGCTGCAAGAATATCTACCTGTTGGTTAATAACTTCCAGGCGTGCCTCCTTTAAGTGACTTTTTAACCACTCTGTGGCACGTGAAGATGGATCTATTATGAATGGGCAAATACGGCTCTAAAAAGAGAAACATCAAAAATGTGTAAAGATAAAAAGTACATGCACTTCTGCACACATATTCAATACAGAATGTAGATCCACGTACGGGAAAATCACCAAAGAAATTATTCCTGCAGTTCTTCCCTCTTCTACTAGAAAATTGGTCATCCATCAAAATTAGGAATGTATAAGGAAGGTGCATTTAAATGCTATCTTCTGAATATTTTATCAAATAATGTATGAAAATTGATGTATGAATTATTGTTTATTCATAGAATCATCTTCCATGTTCTATAAGTTGTATTTTCTGTATAAAGAAAGGTCACGGTGGAAAACCAAAAATTAACTAAAATTGATCATTAATCTTAGGCAGCTATAATGCTTCCTAATTAAGATTCAACAGAATAGTTGCCTTGCACATGATACAATTAATACCACAAAGCAGAAAATAGGATCTGAAAAGTAAGTGGGTACCTTGCTCATAATTCATGTTTGTTAATAAATCAAAATATGAAGGACCTCAAATTTTATCTGACACAATACTTTAACACTAAACAAAAGGTGATGCTTTAACTAGTAATTTTCTTTCAAAATGTTGAACACACCATTGCTTTAAATAGGCTAATTTGAAAGTTCATTGAGAAAGAAATTATATTCCCAGGGCATATCTTTATTTTTTAAACTAAAGGAAACTATGATAATATGTTAAAATCTAGTAAAGTGCACAAACAGAATCACTCCGTCTGCCAGAAGCCATACGTATTCAACAGCTGATGCAGTTTCACACTATAACACAAATGATCCTCAATGGCACTTGTGGATGTACTGGGCCAAGTAATTCTATGGCTACAACCAATAAAACGATAATGTCAGCTTTCATTACATGTACAAATTGGATTTGTTATGAAGGAAGCATGGCATTCACATATTGAGTGACAATATTCAGCCTATTTCACAAAGGTATAGCAGTGTAAAATAAGCAGGAACATAGAAAAGATTCCAAAGGCACCAAATTCCTATCCTGATTTTCAACTCATTGATCTATTTGAGAAGCAGTGAATGATGGAAAAATAAATAAAAATATTATTGGCATTAATATAAGCTAAGAAATGACATGTAATCAACGCAGAAATAACATTCCAAATTACAAAGCAGAAAGATGAATAAAGCAATAAAAACAATATCAGTTGATTATTGATAACTGGAAGTTCAGGTATTTTGCATAATTCAACAATCTTTAATAATTACAAAAGGCTTAGACTCCATTCAATAATCGTTAATAAATTAGTGCCAATTTAGCAAACAGATGCAAATAAACATTAATACTCATTCAAAAATATTAAAACTGACAGTTACAACTGAGTTTTACTTTCACTGAGCTATAATTTGAAAGATGGCATAAATATTTAGGCTTTGTAACAGTATGCATACCCACCTTTGTAGAAATTCTCATCAATTTTATCTCCCAATCTATTCCGTATGTGAATTGGAGGAGCAGAGTGGCAAAATTTGGACGAACAAACATAAGCTCATGACCCAGGCACTTTTTACCCCTGAGCTGCACCTGCAGGTCACTGATCAGCTTGTTACTTGAAACATTCAGAAAATGGCAGTTGACCAGTGGGCAGGAATAAATGTTTGACCAGAAGGTGGAGGGATTATGCCAAGCTGCTTTCACATGATGGTAAAGTGAAAGCAGTTTCTCCATTCAGTCCCAGGTAAAAATGCAATTGGGGTTCCTTTGACATAATGAGATGAAGAAACTTGATTTGCATTAATTTGTGAAGAATGTATCTGTTTCTGGCCAAAAGCACCAGTCACTTTACTTCAATAAGCCATTACAGTCCTGCCACCCAACCATCCCGTTTCTGCTAAATCTTAAGTTTCAACTTACTCATTAATTTTATTTCTCAATTAAAGAAATACAGAGAACAATTGATAAGAAACTTTCCAATTGTTCTTCTGTATTTTCAAATACTTTTGAGTTTGGTTTCTATAATGAATGAAGCAAACAGTTTTAGTAAACTGAAGTATAGATTAAAAAATACAATATAATTTATATAATTTATACCTTCACTAATTTTACAAGGGCTAAATAAATTGACTTAGAAGATAATATTCAAATGGATGTCAACACATTACTAATTGTTAGGAAACAGTCAATAACAAAATACAAGAGAATAAAATCAGCTGAAGGATTTTATTTATACAAATTATATGCATTTCTAAATTTATGTATGTATTTTTATTGAAATTGTTGCCTCAAAAATTTTATGCACAGATCAAATAGAACTCATTTTTAATTAAGACATATTAACAGCGTTTGCAATAAGGACAGATAAATGAGTTAAATTACCTGTAAGATGACAAGAGCATTTTCCACAGAGAGGTCATCTGACGGCAATCCTTCACTCTTCCAAATCAACTGCTCACTTTCAGTGTAGAGAAAATGACGAAGATCAAATTCTGCTCAAACAAATATGAAGGTAATTATAACTGTGCAGATAATGTTCCATCTCACTTTCTTCTTCACCTTCACCTTCAACAAATTACTCTCGACTATTTTCACCAATGGCAGTACAATGTCACCAACAAATATACATTGTCCTGTTCCTCCTAGCTTATATTTCCTTCTGGCTAAATCTAATATAGAACTTTGGAGCTCTTCTCAGTCAGAAACTACAAAGAAGAAATAAATAATTACCCATAGATGCTTCCCTGCATTGAAGAAGCTATTTTCTTTGATTCTGTGCAGTGCAAAATTAGTGGGCAGCCAGATGGCTGATGAGTTGGTGGTGAACACCTTCCCACCGATATTTGTCGCTCCCACAGCCAATTAACATTCTGTAAACTTCTGCCTCTTACTCAGGAGACTAATCTAATTAGCCAGCAGCTTTAGTCTCAGTGACAATATCAGAATCTGTGATCACTGATGGCACTACATGTAGTCCCAGAAATATACGCGGCAGGATCCCAGATAGGGCCTCATGATGAAGTTTGAAGGAGGGCCTACATGGACAGCACTGTGTCGGAGGGTCAGACTGGAAAAGCCAGAGGGGCTGAGACCATAAGAGGAGGAGAGGAAGGTTGATTTTGAGGGATGGGCCCAGTGAGGAAATGGGGCCAATGAAGGAAGCTGACACGATTTCCAGCCCAAAGAACAAGCAGAACATTTACACACCCCACAACCTCCGATGTCCTCCTGTCAAGCTCACAAAAGGCATGGAGTCTGCCTCCACCACAGTCTCAGGCAGTGCATCCCAAATCCTAAACACTTGCTGTATGAACAATCTTTTCCTCACCACCATTGATTCCTTTGCCAATCCCTTAAATCAATGTCCTCTGGTCTTGGCTCATCCTCTATTGGAACAGACTTTCCCTTTCTACACTGTCCAAACCCATCATGACATTGAAAACTTCCATCAAGTTTCCTCTCAATTCCAACAAATATTCTCTCAAACCTTAAGGAAAAGAAAGCTTCTCCAATCTAACCATGTAACAGAAGCATCCCATCCCTCAGCCACACTCATGAATCTTTTTTCCATCCTCTCCACCTAAATGGCAGAGCCCCGAGTTAGATATAATATGGCAGCCGAGACCTTATCTATAATTTATAAAAGTCCATCATAACCTCCTTGCTTTCGTACTTTGAGGTTGGGATTGAGGAGGGAGGATTTTTTGGAGCTCAAAAGAGGAAGAAGAGTGGTATACAGAATGACATAATTAGGCAGAATGCAAAACTTGGATTTCAGGTAAAGGTGCGTTTGCGTTGTGTTGAACGAGAATGATGAACATCCATCTACTGCCAAAAGACCCAGAGAAAGATAGATGTTGCTGCTTGAAGGATCGAGGGCAGTAGGAAGAGTTCCTAGCCCAGTCACAAAGGCATAACCAATTGTACAGTGCACCAGAGCAATTGCCCACCATTGATGCTACTTCCATCCAGGTATATTAGGAACATTTCAAGTCCATCATCTTTGACACCTGTGTCAGAATATCAGGAAAGTTGACGTTTCAGGTCAGGAAAAACGTCAACTTTCCTGTTCTTCTGATGCTGCCTGGCTTGCTGTGTTCCTCCAGCTCCACACTTTGTTATGTCTGACTCCAGCGTCTGCAGTTCTTGCTATCTCAGAAAATCAGGCTTGCTCCAAGACAGAACTAGGAATGGTTTGATGCCAATGAGCCAATGACACTCAGGCCTATGATTCAGAACAAAAGTAAGCAGTCTTCATCATTTGGCAAAGCCACCTATATACCAAGCGAATGACGGCAATGTGCCACCAACAGAAGTCTGAAGTCCAATGACACATTTTTGACATGAAAGACAATTGTGAATGGAGAATATACATGAGATTCAGGTTCATGGTGATCAGTATGATATGCACATCTTCTTCCAGGCAACGAAGGTCAGCTATAGAGCAACTGGAAAATTGCTGGACAGCACCCAGCTTTTCAAGGATGCCAATGCCAGTTTTCAGCTTCAGAAGAAACATTTTAAACTTCTCCTCAAATGGGAATCCACTGTATCAGAGCACACCCTCCAAATGATCCCACAAAACCTTGTGGAGGATTCTCTCAGCGATCTACCAACCATCGATGAGCTTAAGTAGGCTATCCAACAAATGAAAACCAAAGAAGCTCAAGGGTCAGATGGTATATCTGCTGAGGTCTACCATACTGGTAATTATCAGCTCAGATCACAACTCTATGAGCTCATCCTCCATCTCTGAAACAAACAGGGTATCCTCATAGATTTCAAGAACATGACCATTATGACTATATACAAGATGAGAAATCAATTTGATTGTGAAATCTATAGAGGGGTTTCCCTCCTATCTATCATGGGTAAGATCCTCCTCAGCTATCTATGTGCTGTCACTGAGGAGTTCTTCCTGGAAATCCAGTGTGACTTCCAAGCACCCAGGTGTTTTAAGAACATATTCCTCGTGGTTAGACAGGTCCTGAAAAAAACCTCAAGAGCAACATCTAGAATTGTTCCTTGCCTTCAGTTACCTGATCAAGGCATTTGATTCTCTAATTGAAGAAGCCTTGTGGATCTTCCTCCAGTGCTTTTGCTGCCTTTTGAAGTTTGTCACCATCCTGAGACTCCTACATAAGACATTACTGTCCCAAGTAGTAGACTTGAAACAAGTATCTCTTGCATGGAGGCCAGGGTAAAACAAGGCTGTGTAATCACCTGTATCTCTTGTTTCATCATCAACCTGAGCATCATCATACACCCCACTTGAGAGAACATCATGCAATGTCATTATCAATATCGTTTGGACAGGGAGTGCTTCAAGCCTTGTTCACTTCGAGGCAAAACCAAACCTCATCTCCACAGATACCCTTGGCCTTTAGTTTGCAGATTACTCCATACAGGCAATGGAGAGAACACTTAACCTTTTCAACATCTCATATATGATCCTTTGAACATCACCAAGACAGAGGTGCTCCACAAAGCTTCTCCAGGTCAATTGAGCACATTGAACCAATGGAGTGGCTCTGGAGAATGTACAAAATTTCCCATTTTCCACCAACCACCTCTGCTGAGAGACTTCCATCAATGAATAAGTACAGCAACACCAGTGCTGCCTTCTTCAAACTGTGACAGTGCATCTTTGACAACAGCGACCTTTGGAAGTGAGCATAGGTCCTGGCCTATAAGGCTGCTGTGTTGATTATCTTCCGTACTGCAGTAAAATACAGTCTATTGTGCAGTCTACTGATGTCACATTAAGATCCTTGAGAGTTTCCACTAGCAGAGCCTACATTGAACCATGGAGATCCAATGGGAGGACTGCCAGACTAACAACAATGGCATCCATGAAGATGCAATGAAGCCTTGCTCCTGAAGAACCAACTCCAATGGATGGGCCTGCATCCTTGAAAATTGCTTACCTTAGTAGGTTTTCTTCTCAGTGCTGGCCAACTCTCAAAGCGGGAATAAAAGGAATACGCATAAGGAAATATTCAAAGATGCCTGAAAGCATGGGTATATTGACAACACTGACTGGGAGGAGAAAGCTATCGGCTGTTCAGCATGGCACCTTGTGTCATCAAGGCATAGGCGACTGAGGCTCGGCAACTCAACTGCAAGGTGGGGGAAGGAGAAGAAAGTCAGCAAGCTGCCTAAGAGAAAATGAGAAAATGAAGTGCGTAAACAATGATGCCAATTCTATCCAAATGCTCATCCACCTCAAGCTGTAGGCTTTAAGAATCCTTGCAGAATTTTGAGGAATTATCCCCAATGAGAGTGATCTTGGACAGTGACCTTTACAATGCATAGAAGGGAGGGAAAGCTGAGACTGCAAATTCAGCCATGTCGCAAAGAATGGCAAGTACAAAATTGGACACTAGCACAATCATTCAACAAAGATTAAGCAAAGAAAATTACTATTTCTTCCACAAATAGAAATGTCCTGAATTCCTTTGAAACAATCAATGCATGCCAACCATGAAGCATAATGGTGCAAATAATCTTCTGATTAAGCTAGTCTCAACAAGTTACAGTGATGCTCATATGAAAAACATGAAATCAATGCAATAAGAAATACTTATGCATCAAATCTAAATTTTAAAACACCCATTCCCTCAAGTTTTCTTAGTTAATAGCAATGCAGTTGGGCAACAAAACTTCAACTGTGAAACAGAGACTCCAGATCTGACCAGGAAGCTCTTTTCTAGTCAACCTATAGCTGCTGTATTGTCATTTAAAAGTGAGTCCCACCACTGAAAGGTTTCTCTGCCATGTTTCTTCCATGCACACTGACAATGTTAGGAATTTTCCTTTTAAGTGATTGCAAAAGAGGAAGAGAACGTAAGTTGCGCAAAGTTGCAGCTATCACTTTAGGAATAGCACACTGTTGACAAAATCCCAACCCAAGCTTCTTTTATAAAGCCTAAGATCTCATTTGCCTTTTCTACTACTTTTCAACCCACTCTATCAATTTCAGCGATTTGTGCACATACACCAAGGTCTCTCTGTTCCTTGTACTCCATCTAGAACTGTAGCTTTTAGTTTATATTTTTGTTTGGTTATGGGATGTGGATGCTACTGGCTAGGCCATCTTATATTGTCCATATGAATTGCTCTGGAGGAGGTGGTGGGTGAGCTGCCTTCGTGAACAGCTGTAATACTTGTAATGTAAGGACACTACCAGCAAACTGTGAGAATCAGTGATATATTTCCAAGTCAGGACAGTGTGTCGCTTAGAAGGGAACTTGCAGGTGGTTGTTCCATGTATCTGTTCCCTCATCTTCTAGGTGGTAGAAGTTGCAGTATGGAGGGTGCTGATGGAGGAGCTTTGGCGAGTTACTGTAGTGCATCTTGCAGTTGGTACACATTGCTGCCACTTTATATGGTGTGGTGAAAGGAGTGAATGAGATTATGGATGAGTTGTCAATCAAGTAGACTAATTCATCTTAGATATGTTGCTTCAACTCATTCTTCCTACCCTAGTGAATCATTTCAAACTGCATTTAATTTCATTCACTGTTTCTGTCCATTTCACTAGCCATATAAAGTCCCATTATCCTCCTTAAGATATTTCCAAATATTGAAATTGTGCATTCATACTCATCTAGGTCATGAAGATACATATAAAGAAACAGCTGCTGCTTGAAGAATGGACAAGCAGAGCTGACAACGCAGATGTAACACTGGATGTTCACCAAGATTTGTAGGAGATTCTAGCTTCCACTATTACTACAGCAGAGCAGGGTTACAGGTATTCAGGGACAGATTCATCCCATTAGAAAATAGTTATTGATGGTTATTCAGAGTCTTGTGTATTATGCAACCAGGATTATATTAAAAGTAAAATAATCCAATTCACATGTTCTAATACAAAACTCAGGCCAGGCATCTAAAGTCCCAACTATCTATATCTGCAAATGCTACAGTTTGGACAACCATCAATTTTCATATCAGTTTAGCAGATGAACTTTCTAATTAAATACTTTTCCATATTTCCAAGCTAACAAAATAAACCTTTGTAGTATAGTCTGACAATTATGACTCTGTTCTAATTTTGAATGACTAAAGTTTCAGTATTACAGATAGAAAATCTAGAATTATAGGGTCATAGAGATGACAGCATGGAAACAGACCCTTCAGTCAAACTCGTTCATGCCGACTAGATATCCTTTATAAACCTAGTCCCATTTGCCAGCATTTGGCCCATATCCCTCTTACCCCTTCCAATTCATATACAAATCCAGATGCCTTTTAAATGTTGTAATCGTACCAGCATCCACCACATCCTCTGGCAGCTCATTCCATATACGCATCACCCTCTGCGTGAAAAAGTTTCCCCTTGGGTCCCTTTTATATCTTTCCCTCTCATCTTAAACCTAATATCACCTAATATCATAAATTTCAAAATGTAGGAAGTTAAGATTACAAAACAAAAAAGAAAAATATAATAAGCAATTTATTCTCTTCCTCTGGTGTCTTAATAATATTAAATGCTAGGAAAATATGAATAAATGCCTTTTGACTAGTGTAACAGAGGAAAGGACACAAAAATGCACATCAACATATTGATCAATGACTGGAAAAAGTTAATAAAAATACATTTGATATTTACTTTGAAGCCCTGATAATTTCATCCATTCTTCTAAACTGGCTTTTCGCTGATCTTCTGGAGCGGCAGACAGATAGGTGATAAAAGCAGCAGCCAGTTGTGCTCTCTTCGGCAAAGTATTTAATTCTTCTGTAATCTCTGCTACCTAGAAAGATTTATAAAAGGAAGAGTTAGAAATATTCATTTCCTATTTTCTTCCCTTTCCTTATCCTCCTGAGGGCACAGTTCTAAGGGTAATGAGATCGCTGCCACTTTGCCCAACTTGACATACTTACATGATCTTAGAAGATCTTAGATACTGAGTATTGACCAAATGTTTGATATGCAAACTAATAAGGTCCCTCTTAGTGGAAGGGGTTGGTAGTGTGAAGTCACAGCAGACCCTAGCACTATCTTCACAAAACTTTCATACAGTTGCAATTGCCTGTAGTGGATCACTGGAAGAAAAACAGGATTATTTATCACTTCTAGCCCCAGTAATCATAATGCTAATTCAAGCCAACTTACTCCTATCCTACCCTCTGGGGATGGTGCAGAGTAGAAAAGTTCAGTGGGGTTTATTGTGAATGATCGGGGTGTGCATTCTGGAGTTACCCTGGAGTAGGGCTGGATTTTTTTTCAATAATTTCTGGTTAACTATTCATCAGAACAATCCAAATTCTCCTACTCTAGTTCAGAGTCAAAGACTTTCATAGAGAATCACAAGAAGCAGGGTAATTCCCCATTGGAAGTTGAAACCTCTCAGATAATTCCTATGAAGGTCAATAAGTCAATACTTCCATCATGTCCTTCTGCACATCCAATTTTCATAAGCTAAAGACTGGAAGATTTGGGCTACATTATTGTGGAGCCACCAAAGAGTGACCGGGAATGGTAGGCAGGTGTGGAGTTCTAAATCAGAATGTTAGAATTGTTAACAATATTTTCTCCTAATAACATGACAGAATTCCTTTTCCCATGAGCCATGTTTTAATGAGTAGCATCACTACATCACAAAATATTCACTGAAAATCAAATCTGAACTTTATCTGCCACCTGTAGTGAATTGTGATAATTTTGAACTTGGGGGGCATGATGGCTGAGGTTCTGCATTTAATAATGCAGCATAGAAATACACTGGATACATAGTTAAACGAAGTCCAAAGAGTATAGTTGGTCTTGTGTTAGAGAAGGCTATAAAAGGATTCATAAACAAGGTTGAATATTTTGAAATAAATGCACTGGGGTCAGAGATCCAATAGAAGCCACAATGTGGGGTGCAATGTAGCAAGGACTAAAGACCAGATAATGTTGGCAGGACACCAAATGAGTTAAGAGTTTGCAGAGGATGAAACACATGAGGCTAATCAAGAAAACATTGATGAAAAGCAGTCCAGAGATGACAAAAGCATACGTGAGGATTCAGTGGGCATGAGTTACATTGTATCAGGAGTAGTCAAATTCACTGCCTGTAAATATATTCCTAACCTGTTTAAAATGCATGTTTCCTTCACAGGAAGAATCAAATTTATTGGGTCACAAACTAACTAAAAGCTTCGGAGAACTTCACACAAGATTTGCAGTTTCAGTGAAATTAGAATATTTTCACTTCACACAAATTCTACATTGGAAAGGCACTATTTTACAAAGCAACCCTCATACCAGAATTCTCCCACTGAAAATCTAGATACACAGGTAATGATGGGACAAAGGAATCCTGCTGAGACTACTGATCTGTGCACCTAGATTTTTGATATGCATATCGTGCAGTTCAGCTTTCAAACATTCGGATTTCTTTGCTATGAGAGGAACTAGACAAAGGATTTCAGCCTGGAAAGTGACTCTTGAGAGGAGAATTTGATGCTTACAAATAGCAAATGGTATGGGAATCTACTTAAATTGAAATATGGGAATAAGATGAAGAGCAAGTTCAAACTAAAGATAACTTTAGGATTAATGTGAAGCTTTTCTTTATGATCAGCCATTGGAAAAGAACAACAGGCGAAAGATTTGGATATATTTAGGTAATAATTAGATGCTACAACATGGGAATTGTAGGATCATTCTTGATTAATAAACTAATATGGATGAATGCCTTTCCTTATCTGTAATTGTCCTGTAACCCTGTAATGCCTTCCCCTCAGGAATAGAAAATTACAGCACAAATTTATATAAATATTTTGCATTATAAAAATGGAAATAAGAATTCAAAATAAAAATATGAATATTAGACAATGTATAACTTTAAAACGATGAATGTTTTGAGAGGGAAATTAGGGAGGGAGAGAGAGATCAGAAGTCATGGCCAGGGCATGTGGTCTCAGGGCCAGAACTGTCAGCAATCGGGATAATGACTATAAATTTATGTTAAAATGTTGTCAATGCTGAAGATTGGCTTATCAAGAGGCAGGCAGTCCTCCTGGCCTGACAAAGAGCCCATGTATATTAAAAAGTACAGGTTAGTAAGTGAACTGGATTGTACACAAGAAAGGACATGCAATACTGGATGTCAGGTAAGTAATATGATAATTGAGCTAAGAGTGAAGGGCTCAAACTAATGCTGTGACATTATTATTAGTTGGGATACATGTACATGAGAGCTAGGAGGGCGCAAGAATATATCGCTAGAAAATACCTGAAGTAACAACTCAAAAACAGGGGCAGGAATAGAATTCATTGTAGGTTATCCTTTGGCCATGTTTAGACAGATAAGAATGAGACTAGGCAAGTGCAACCCCAACCAACTGGATGATACTGGAAAGGAACTGAAGCAAAATAATATGGCCAACAACGTCAAAGCTGCAACCTTCAAATCTGCCATTAAATAAGACCATGGATGATCTGGCTGCGGTCTCAACTCCACTTTTCTGTCTGTCCGTTGCAACTCTTCACTCTTTTGTACGTTAAAAATCTAATAGGACCTTGAATAAATTTGATGACCCAGCCACCACTGTTTGTTGAGAAAGAGAATTCCACATACTAATTACACTCAGAAGAAAAAAAAATCTGCTCATCACAGTCTTAAATGGGAGACCTCTTTTATAGTTTTAATGTAATCATAAATTTAGAAAGTGCTTGTTACAATTTTATCATGGCATAGCTACTTGAGTTCAAGAATAATTCAAACAAATTAATTGTTCATCATTTAGGACTCAATTGTTTTTACAAGAGCTCTGATCATTTTAAAATGACAGATTTAATGTTAACTCTCACAGGGATTTTTCTGCCCGGTCAGAGACCTAATACAATTTCCCCATCTGGGTTTTGTGCTGGTCAATCCTAGCACTATTGCATTCCTTCATTTTCTTCACTGCAGTGTTAAAAAAACAAAATAATTCAGTAGATGTAACATTTCTCCTGCATGTACACTGCTACATGGAAATATACATTTTCTACTATATTTCACAACAGTGCAAATAATAGCTTTCAATTTGCCTTCATGGTCACACTGTTGCCAAGTTGAGAAACGCAAAAACGATATCCATGGATGTGTTCAAACACAAACAAAAACTGGTCTCCAGCCACTAATGTGATGTCTGACAATCAAGAGTAACTTCAAATAATAAAATTGAAGTCTTATCACATCAGGACACTACGGTTTGTTTTAATCTTAAAGTCATTTTTAATCAGCATAAGACGCACATCATTTATTTTAATGAAATCATGAATCTGAATATTTTAACTTAATAACAAAATTCTAAACGTATATTATTTTTGAACAGAACTCAACATCAGATAATGATGCTCAACATCAGGGAACACCCATTCTTATGCATCAGCATATTGGGGATATACAAGCAGCACAATTGCTGTTGTGGGGTGAATATTAACAGAGATATGTCTGGCTAAGCTTATTTCCATGTTGTGATTTCTACATTTTTCTCAAAATCCCATTGAAAATGAATGGGTCTCGATGAAGTTACAACTTAAAGTTGCACATTTAACAGAAAAAAACAAAGCCATTAGTTTTCACATGTTAACCACACATGCTGAAGACAATAGTAAAAGTTCTGGTGCAATTTTGCAAGGGAACTGTCTATGCCAGTAATTTGCAATAAATCTGGCTGTTAGCCTTATCAAAATTGTAAACTGTACTTCCTAATTGCAACAGAAATATCTCTTCTCATGTGGTCACAAGAAAGTCATTACAATTGGAAGACTACCAGGATATAACGTTTCAAACGATTTTGTCGAATTTCAAGAATGAAGCTTACTTGCGCATTCCACCTTCTGTGTTCCCCATCAAGTTGGCCAATCAGTTTTTCAGCTGCCTCTATGGTCTCCTGAGCTTTATTTACTTCTGCTTCTAATTTAGCTGCTTCAGTTGTTCTGACCTGAAATCTATTTAAACAAATGGTGAAACAATTTTAGTCTAAATCACTACAAGTAGTAAGCATTTAAAATGCAATGAATGATCATCAACAGTCAGTCACAAAAGATCAGTGATCTAAAATAATTACTGAAATAGTGAGATTAGATTTGAAGAAGTTTCTGCAGAGAGAGGGTTGTTGAAGTGCAAAATACTTTGATATGGGGACTGGTTGAGGCAGACACTGGGCTATGATGTGGGCTATGTTGAGAAATCTAGAAGAATTGAGCAAGAAATCCAGTGCGGACTTTCTTGACATTAAGTCCTGGCGTCCAAAAGAGGTTCTCACAGAGAACAAGGTGTAGAGCTGGATGAACACAGCAGGCCAAGCAGCATCAAAGGAGCAGGAAAGCCGACGTTTCGGGTCGAGACCCTTCTTCAAAAATGGGGGAGGGCAAGGGGATTCTGAAATAAATAGGGAGAGAAGGAGAGGCGGATAGAAGATGGATAACGGAGAAGATAGGTGGAGAGGAGACTCACCCACATCCACAGACCTTGGCATCTGACACACGCCAGCAGCTCCATACCATCATAACACAGCTCCGTTCCACTTGCAACACTTCTGGATTTCAATGCTACACTTTGAAGAGAACCAGCACCTCTCATTGAGATTCTGCTGTAAGGATACTGTGCACATTGTGACAGGCACCTGGCTGACAGACTGGAGCAGGCTGCATTCCAAGGCTGACTGCTTGCTCTCCTAAACCACCACTCACCTTGTGTCTACTTGGATGCTCACACCAGCTCTACTTGCTCTTCCTCGCCTCACCATGCCTTGCCTTTTAACACAGGCACAAAGCCAAACAGCTTGTTATGGCTGTCAGCAGTCACCAAAGTCCAGGGGATGGACATGTTGCTGCACATCAGCAAGCTACATCAGCATTACACCTGCACCATGAACATGGTCAGGCAACTGCCTGGAGCAGTCAAGGATAGGAGCTTCACCTTGTTGGTATAAGGAGCCAAATGTCGGTCACACCACCAGCCGTCTTGGTTCTTCCAATTCTATTATGGGCTGTTTCCCCCGGACTTAGAGAAAGGGAGGGAATGAGTAAGATAAATGTGCGTGGTACAGCCATTTATACTGATGTAGGTGGGTGAGGGATGGTGAGTCCTCTCAATCGAATGAGTGTGAAGCACAGAGATCATGCAGATGGGTCATGTGGGATGGATGAGTGAGAGGGGGATGATATTTCATGCAACAGTGAGACTAGTACAGCATGAGCCTTGGTGGGAAGTGGGTGCAGCTGCAGGGATACAGTGAGTAAGAGGTAGCAGAGAGAAAGTGATGGCACTTAACCTGGCAGAGCGGAAAAGGACCTTTTTCCGACTGCTGGTCAAACCTCCAGATGGCAGGGATCACACTGACCTGGATGGTAATCTAAGGTCAGGCGTGACACAGGTATCGGAGTTGTGGCCCCCACCTCTGCACTTCCAGGTCCCTGCCACAAAGCAGGGCACCAATTTATTCTTCTCTGACAAGTTCAGGACAAATGTGATGAATTGTGTAGGGCAGCTCTGGAATGCCAATGTATGTCACAGAGTGTAACAGCTTTTTAAAGATGCATTGGTGCCAGGGTTGACATTCTATTCTGGGATATCCCAGGAGTGGTGAGTTCTTCCAGCTACAGCAAATGGTAAAATCTAACTATCATTGAATGAGAGTGAGCCATAGGGGTGTGGTAGCTAGTTAATGAGGTAAGTTTGGGAAGATAAGAAAAAACTCACTAAGCCTCATGGAGACAGATAGCCAAAACTCTGCTAAAATATTGTAATATTCAGCCCAGTGCCATTTTTAGGCAATTTTAAATCACGGAATAAAGGGAATTTAATTAAAAGAAAAGAGCAATCTTGTATTAGTTTTGGATAATTCCAAAGAAATTTATAGACAAGCTGGGAAATATGACGCCCTTCTCTGTTTGGTTCTGTTATGATTTGAGTTAATATTAATATTGAAATAATATCATAATATTACAGTCTAATTCTGAAAAATATCTTCAAATAAACTTTTACTTTTCTTTAAGTTCGGCAACTTTGCGTCCCACACTGCAGAGCTTGACTTCCAGATTCTGTTTCCTCTCTTCGGTTTTACTTAGGTTTCTGGTCAAGAAAAAGATAAAATGCTGAAGACATATGCTGAAAATCACACTGGTGTGAGAAACATATGCAAAAAATCATTAAGCAAAATGGTGCATCAACGTATCACCAGATTATCAAATCGATAAGTTACAGCAACAATATTAAAGAAATGTAGCATCATTCCTGAATACCTGGTACAATAGTTACACTCTTGCTTTTTCCACATATTCACACACAAGCCTGGTTTTATCTTGAGAACGTTATAGTATTCTCAGAATGTGTCATAATTAAAATGGAGCAACAACAACATTCAAAGTTCAATACTATCCAGGACAGCTTGATCTGAGCTCCTGCCTCTGGATTCAATTTGTATCTGTAGGGTTTTAATCCCACTTTTCCTGGTCTATCGGCTTTACTCTAGATATACAATATTCAAGGCAGTTCTAACAAAGGAATATTCCTGATTTTATTTATTAAAGCAAAGTACACAAAAAACTGCAAAAATCTTACCCATGCAATACCAACAATCATGAGTGAACTATTTTACATGCACATGTCCGAAGATCAGAAAAGAACACGTGATCAGCCTGCTCCATCTCAATTTCTCATCATTGATCGATTGACCCCGCTGAACAAGCTAAATTTTTGCTGTGAGATAAGTTGTTTTATATTCTTTTCATATAAAGAAGCTGTTTTGACATTATCTAGTCTCCAACACATGATCAGTTTGACTACTGCCAAACATCACAAATGTATCACGTTTTCCAGTCAGTTTGATCAATTATCTCATAAAGACTTGCTTGTGTCTTCGCGGGAAGACACTTATCTCTTGCTTTTCATGAGCTTTAACATAAAACTTGTGCTTGCTGTTCACCACTTTTACGTCATCCAATCAACTGTATTATATTTATGCAGCACAATTCTGTGACAATTACAAATTCAGCTGATAAATAGTCCACATTATCACATCTGGTTCACTGTATCTATTTTAAACAAAACTTTAGCTTTTCCAGCATTACTATTATAGTTTAGTCCAATACTGCTGAGTTTAATGCTTAATGAAAACACGTACACATTCCTTCGGCTGAACACAAACATTTTTAAAAACCAGTGACCTTTCTAATAATTAGATTATTATCAGGTTTCATTCGTTTTCTCCTCACTTCATTTAACTTAATTTCATTTCGGCTAACCAAGTAAATTTCAGGTTACCATCTATCAATACATTCACTTCATCGCCTCCGCACTTGGCTGCAGTACAAATAGTCTACAGGATGCACTGCATCATCTCCATTCCTTCCAGTCTCCATTATTAAGAAGAAAACCATTTTTTCATTGTCACTGGATCAATGCTCTGAAATATTTTACCTAATACTACCACAGGAGTACCATTACTCGGAGGGCTGTAGTGATTAAAAGTAACGGCCCTCTATCATTTCTCAAGGTAACAATGGTTAAAATTGGGCACTATTTCAAGGCAAAACCCATCAATGTAGCAACCATGCTAACAGCAAGCAGGGAAAGTAGCCAATCACATTGAAGCATTCAAAAGCACAAAATTAAAAGCAGTGAATTCCTTTGTACTAATTTAATTTTTTAGGTTGCAAAACAAACAATTAAATTAATAATTAACATGGAACCAAAACCAAGAAAACATTTCTTTTAACTTGAAAAATATTTCATTTATTTGTCATAAAAACTTGATATTCCACAGAATAACATTTACTTTCTAGCATCGCTGACATTGTTAAAAAGCATTTGGAAAGTTCGTATCCCATCAAGAACCCAGTTAATCTGCATTCAACAAGGACTTTTTCAAGAGAGTTATGCGTTTTAGCTCAAAGATGTGCAGAGCTGACACCAGTTTGACTGTTTGAACAGGAGTTTTATTTACAGTACTTTAGAAATGTCTGCAGCCTTCCAGTTTAGTTTTAGTTTCTCCTTCTCAAGAATGGATATTCCACTCCTGAGAAGTGGCAGGGAAAGTGACAAGTAGTCAGGCAGGTTGGCACCAGGGAGATGCCCACCCCCCTCCTGCCAGCTCAGAACTAAGGCTCTGAGCTGGAAGACTTGTGGTCAGCGTTCCCAACCTGTCACCAATTAAGGCCCATAAGTGGACCTTATTCCACCATCATTCAATTGACTGTGTTTCCAGGAAGCAAGAAAAATGGAAGTCCTCCTGACTAGTAGAATTAAATTTCTTGCCTATCAGTTTGGGAGGGTAGTAGAGAGCTCAATCTTTCCTAATCTGGGAATGATTGGAAGCATGGATGGGAGACAGGAGGATGATTACTGATAGCCACATCCATTCTTGTATCCAAATCTTTGACACTTCCCACCCAGCAACCTCTTCTCGTCATCCAGCATTCCCTACATCTACCTGCCTTTCCCTTCACATTAACAGCAACGTATTGTCTCAGAACTCTTGTTTTATCATCCTCAAAGGCCTCCCACTTCCCAATCATCCCTTTATTTGCAAATAGCCTCTCCCAATCAACTTTTGAAAGTTCCTGTCTAATACCATCAAAATTGGCCTTACTGCAATTTAGAACTTTAATTTTTTTTATCAGATTTATCCTTTTCCATAACTTATTTTAAAAATAATTGAATTATGATCACTTGCCCCAAAGTGCTCCCCTACTCACACCTCAGTCACTTGTCCTACCTTATTTTCCAATGGAAGGTCAAGTATTGCTTCTTCCCTAGTAGGTACATCCACATACTGAATAAGAAAGTTTTCTTGTACACACTTAACAAATTCCTCTCCCTCCAAGCCCTGGACACTATGGCAGTCCCAGTCTATGTTTGGAAAGTTAAAATCTGCCATTACAACCCTTTCTTTTTACAGATATCGGAGGTGTCCTTACATATTCGCTTCTCAATTTCCCACCAACTACTGGGAGCCTATAATACAATCCCAGCAAGGTGATTATCCCTTTCTTATTTCTCAATAACTTCACTGGATGATCTTCCAGGAATATCCTCCCAAAGTATAGCCATAATGCTCTCCCTAACCAAAAATGGTACCCACCCCTCTCTTCTCTTGCCTCCCTTTCTATCCTTCCTATAGTATCTAAACCCTGGAACATTAAACTGCCAGTCCTGTCCATCCTGAGCCACATTTCTGTAATAGTTATGAATCCCAGTCTCATGTTCCCAACCATGCCCTAAGTTCATCTGCCTTACCTGTCAGGCCTCTTGCATTGAGGGTAAATGTAACTTAATTTATCAGCCTTATCTCATTCTCTGAAAGCTCTTGTTGGCCTTGACTATTTGACTTGCTCCCCTTATCTCCTGTACCAGCCTCAGCCTTTTCCCACTATCACTTTGGTTCCCAACTCCCAGTTATCAGTTTAAAACTCCCGAGTAGGACTAGCAAATTTCCCCGCAAGAATATTGCGTTCCCTTCCAATTCAGGTCAAACCCGTCCCTCTTAAAGAGGCCATTTTTACTCCTGAAAAGGTCCCAATGGTTCAAAAATCTGAATCCTTGTCCCATGCACCAGCTCCTCAGGCATGCATTTATCTGATAATTCCTCTTATTTCTACTCTCCCTTTCACATGACACCAGTAGCAGTCCAGCTATTACTACCCTTGAGGACCTACTGTTTAACTTCCTGCCTAGTTTCCGATATACTCTCTGCCAAACTTCATCCCTTTCCCTACCTATGTTGTTGGTACCAACGTGTACAATGACATCCTGCTGGTCACTCTCCACTTTCAGAATACTCTGCACTATCTCCAAGACATCTTTGACTCTAGCACCAGAGAGGCAACGCACCATCCCGAAGTCTTGCCAACAGCCGCAGTTTGTGCCCCAGACTACATAGCCCCCTATTACAATCACTCACTTGGAATCTGACATATCCCTCATTACAGTAGAGCCATCATGGTACCAGAAACCTGGCTGTTAGTGCTATATTTTCCTGACAGGCCATTCCCCCCTACAGTATCCAAAACTGTACACTTGTTTGAGATCTCCTAATTTTTCCATCAAATACCAATAAATTAAACAAATGAATTCTAGAAAGGGTTTTCAATGATATTTTAAACAGTGCAAGTGTAGAGGTTCCCACTAGTTGCTGTATTCTTATCACCACAAACTTTGAGCCATTCACCAAACCGAGAAATTTTACAAAATTTAATAACTTTGATTGTAAATGTTACATGCTCAGAAGTGAGACATGCTGCCAAAGCTTTTCATCTTTCACGCATCAGGACGAAAGCAAGAATGCTAAATTTCATAATGTCAGAATGGAACAAACATCAGAAGGCATGATAATTTTGGACTCCTTATTTGAAGAAAAAGGTATGTTAGATCCAATTTACAGTGAGTTCAATTGACTCTTTCCTGGCACGATAGACATATATTATAAAGAAAGGTTGAACAGATTAGGTCTATACACATTGGTGTTTAGAAGAGTTGATTTTATTGAGTCACGTAAGGGGAGTTGCTACCAGGAAAATGTTTCTTGTTGTGGAGGAGATGAAAGGAAGGGGACAGAGTCTAAGAATGACAGATATTCCTTCTAAGACGGATAAGGAGGTGTTTTTATCCCCATAAAGAGCCATTAGTATGTTGAATTCTTTCTTGCAGAAAGGAGAAAGATGAGGTTGGGTCATTGAATTCATTCAAAGCAGTAAATATTTGATAGGGGACTCAAATGTTATGATGAGCAGACAGGAAAGTGCAGTCGAGACCAAAACCACATCTTTCATGATCTTATTGAACAGTACAGCAGGGACAAAGGGTCTAATGGCCTCCTCCTGCCCCAGTTGCCCTGTTCCTTTGCATGCCTGGTCAAAGCATTGACATGGAGAAAGCATTAGGGAATTATAGGCACTTCTTCTTCAGAAAAAGGCACAAAGCTTGAACATATTCCTTTTAGTTAACAGAGTATATAAACCCTGCACATAAAAGTATGCTTCGGTCAATGAAAATCGAGTACCTAACTAATTAGCAAACCCTTTCCCCTATGGTGTATAAAATGTTGCATATAATGTTGTGTTTGTTTGAAATTTGGTATTCTCGCACTTGTCCTGAAGAGCGCAAGATGAGTATCATAGACAGCTTTGTTTCTCTTCAGCAATATTGAAGAGCTGTACTATCAAGTGACTTGAAGTGTGAGCAGTATATAATTATTTGAGAGATGTCAGGTAGTAAGTTATATTCTATAGTCTGGCATTTAACATCAAATTTATTAAGTCCCTTGGGTTTCCTCACAAGAATTAGTATATGACCGACACTCACCCCATTATTCCATACCCTTGTAATTCAATCCCTGAAATAATTATTCTATATGCAAATAGTGAGCAGATGGTGCACTACCATGCAGCTCTTCCCTCCACTTTGAACACAGACAAACAACAGGAAATACTTTACAAAGATGAGTATCAAGCAAATGATCAATGAAATATGTATAGAGAAATTACTGACACCATCTTCAAGTACTCACTCAACTAATGCAGCCTGTTCTTTTTCAAGTGGTTGAATCTTCTCCAGTACATATGAATATTTCACATTAGCTCGGACCCATGCAGCCAGTGGAGCAGCTGCAGCACTAGCACGCTTGGCATTCTGTAAATTAATTATCAAACTCGTAGCACATTTAACAGATTTCACACAACACAAATAAAAGAAATGTAAACTTCACATTATTGCAACTGCAAGAGTTTCCAGCAATATCAAAAAAAAATCATGATTCATTCTGAAGTCAAGAAAACTTAATGAGCAAACAGCTTTGCTTTATTTTTCAACTATCATTCATTTAATTATTTCTAATAAACTGACGTAAAACAACCTTCATTGTCAATTATACCTTTGGGTCAAATGAAGCACTGTTTTTCTGTAAAAGTCCTTCTACACTCTCTCGAATTTCTCTGCTGATATTCCAGGCATCAAAAGTTGCTATCTCTTCTCTCACACCCCGTTTTGCCAAGAAACTGTGATGATCAAAATCAAAATCATACTTAAAATGCCATTTTTCTTCAAATCAGTCATCAACACCCCATTAGGAAACAAACAATACATATTTTACACAAAATAGTTTATGTGTGCAGAAATAATTGATATCAAGTTTTTTTTAAAAAAAATAAAAGAGCTAATGTACATTTAACCATTTGCAAAAAGCAGCCGCTTCCATCAACTAATAAATAGAAGGCATTATTTGGCTTTAGTTATTACTCTATTGATTATTTATTTATTTATACCAGAGGTGTTTGAAACCTCCCCTATGAAGAGCATTCAACAAACACCAAGATTCTCCTGCTGACCCTTTAAACACTGAACTAAGCAAGTTATTGTTATAGAATAGAAAGACCTAGGGGTTCAAGTATTAATTCTTTGAAATTTGCATCACAGATTGACAGGGTGGTTAAGAAGGCATTTAGCATGCTTCCCTTCACTGCTCAAACCACTGAGCATAGGAGTTGGGATGTCATGTTGAGGTTGTACAGGACATTGGTGAGGCCTCTTCTGGACTGCTGTGTGCAGTTCTGGTCACCCTGCTATAGGAAGGAAAATATTAAATTGGAGAGGATTCAGAAAAGATTTACTAGGATCTTGCTGGGAATAGAGGGTTTGAGTTATAAAAATAGGCTGGGACTTTTTCATTGGCGTATTGAGGTTGAGGGGTGACCACATACAGGTTTATAAAATAATGAGGGGCATAGATAAGGTGAATAGCATGGGGTATTTTCTCTAGGGTGAGGGAGTTCAAAACTAGGGTCATATTTTTAGGTGAGAGAAGAAAGATTTAAAAAGAACATAAGGGGCAACTTTTTTTATATATAGAGTGGCTGTTGTGTGGAATGGCTGCCAGAGGAAATGGTGGATGCAGGTGGAGTTACAAATTTAAAAGACATTTGGATAAGTATATGAATAAGAAAGGTTTAGTGGGGATATGTGTCAATCGCAGGCAAGTGGGACTAGTTTAGTTTGGGAACAAGGTCAGCATGGACTAGTTGGACCAAAGGGTCTGTTTCCATACTATATGAATCTATGACTCCCTAACACCTAAAATCATATTATATTATATTGGCTTCAAATATAAACATGCATATTAGCATGAGAACCGTCTTGTCTAGCTGATGCAAAACCATTCTATGAGATGCACAAAAAGGGGATTTTGTCCTTTCTACAATTATTCTTTTAATTCAAAGTGAGGAACATCTTCAGTTAGAACTAATACTGAAATGAAGATAAACAAAGAACTACAAATGTTGGAAACCTGAAGCAAAAAGCGTGCTGGAGAAACAAAACAGGTCTAACAGCATCTGCAGAGAGAAAACTGAGTTAAATTTCAAGTCCAAAGACCCGTAGTCAGAACCTGTTGACTTAGCAGTCAAATGTGTTGTATATGTAATACCATACCAGAAGTTCAGGTACAACTCTGGTGTGTGCCAATGGATTAAATTTGCAAATTTTACACTTTCTCATCACCCCAAGCTACTAGAATCACCAACAAGCCCTAATTCTGAAAGTGACTTGATGGGCCTTCTGGGACCTCAAAAATCTAACAAATATTAGTTTCTTATAATTTTGTAAGAAAGGAATAACATTAATGAAGAAAAGACTAAAAGATTAAATTATATTAAATGATTATAGACCATGAGAAAACGTATTGGAATTGAGAATGTCACACTTTGGTAGCAAGAAAAAAATTGAGGATGGAATCAAATTATTTTGGCACAGCAAAATATGACAACCTTTGAACATCATCTAATCAAGTGGACATCATATTACATTACATTGTCAGTAGAAGAAAACAGGGAATCTTTTCGAATTCAAAACATCCACAATTTGGCATGTTACATGCAGGCACAAAACGAAATATCTATAACTACCCCGTGTATCATCATCTCTTACCTTGTTTAAATTTAGCATTTGAACATGAACAATGCTACAACCTGATTTGTCTAATACAATATGAAATACAACCTCAAACATTCTCACCTTTTCATGCTAACCCATGAGGTATCAAAAATACCCATCAAACGTAACACTCCCTCCAAAATATCTCTGATGACATCAGGTGGCATTCGCAGTGACCGGATTTCTGAGAGTGATTCTGGCTTTATATTTCCTACCGCTCGTTTGGCTTCATCTACATGTGGCTGAAAAAGAGAAAAAAAGAACTGGAAATGTTGTCACTGCCTTTTGCAAAAAGCACAGTGAGAATAACAAGTGGTGCAATGTTGAGCCATTTGGTTGAATTTTAACACTAGAAATCAGAGAACAGTATCATTTACCTAGAGGTTCAAGCAGCAGGTTCATCAATCGATTTTCCACTATGGCAGGGAATTAACATCCAACTATTGGACCACCCACCAAATAGAGCAGATTAACATCACCTATACCCATACCCACTTATGAACGGTTACAGCATCAAAGGAGGTCATTTAAACTCAAAGACACAGCTCTCTATAAGAAAAATTCAGCTCGTGGTATGAACAGCTGAGGAGGAATCAAATGGCTACTTCTTTTTCCATTCTTTATTTGACTGCAAGAGATGTTCTTGTTAATTCAGCAAGTGTTTAACTGGATACCTGCTCCTATCAGAAAAGACATAGCCAGACAGGTCTTCTTGAATTTTAACCAAAACGTAGGTTAGCTTTTATTGTACATAACCCAGACTAAATCAAATGATAAAATATGATTAAGACTTTCACAGGCATACACATACAGATGAGAGTGGGGAAGAATAAATCAACCAAGTCAAGTTGTGGTGAGTGCTGAGGCTTCAAAAGGATTTCAAGGGCCTGGCCGCTTTCCCTCAAACGTTTGCATGTTGGGGAGAAAGGTAGCTGGATAGAGAGCACAACAACTCCAGCTTCTTCAATCTTATCATATAACTGAAGTCCCTTATTCCTGGAAACATGCTTAGAAATCAGTAATGCATCCTCTCTAAGGCTTTCAAATCTTTCTTAAAATCCAAAGCCCAGAATTAGGCACAATAATCCAATTGAAGCTGGACAAATGTCTTACAAATATTAATTGCAACTTCCTTGTTTTGGAACTCTATGGCTCCACTTACAAAATCACTCAAGTATGTCATTTTTACCACTTTCAGAATCTACCCAGCAACATATGAACATAAATACAAACATACACATTCAATGGAACATGCACACATAGCCTAGATTTCCCTGTTCCTGTATCCCTTTTAGACTTGTATCCTTCTGTTGATGTTGCCTCTTCTTATTCATTCTGACAAAATATATCAGTTCACTTCTTTGCTGTAAACTGGATCTTCCATGTGTCGTAGGGTTACAGAAATCTATTTGGCGTCAGTTAGTTAAGTTGGCTAGAAGGTTAGTTTGCAACACAGAGTGACACCAACAGCACAGGTGCAACCCGCACATTGGCTGAGGTTATCATAAAGGACTCTCCTCTTCAAAGTCTCCTCTTACCTGTGGTGTGGTGACCCTCATGTTAAACTACCACTAGTTATCTCTCATTCTAATGAGAGAGCAGTCCTTTGGTCTGATAGGACAATGGCAACTTTTACAGCATGGAAAAAGGTCCTACTGCATCTGCCCTGGTCAAAAACAATCACATAACTATTCTAATCCCACTTGACCTTGTATGCTTTGTCACTGCAAGTATATACATCTAAATATTTGTCAAATGTTATGAGGGCTTCTGCATCTATCACCCTTACAAACAAAGTTCCAGACTCCAACCAATGTTCTTCCCCACATTGCCTGTAAACCTTCTGCCCCTTGCCTTCAATCTATGATCATTGATCCCTCTATCAAGGGAAAAAGTTTCCTCCTGTATATACCCTATCTTCTTGTAATTTTGTACATTTCAATCATGTCCCCGCTCAATCTCCTCTGCTCTAAAGCCCCAAATAGCCAATTTCATTTCTTCAGCCCAGGCAACATCCTGGTAAATTTGCTCTGCACCCTCTCCAGTGCTATCACATCCCTTCTATAATGTTGGATTCCACAACTTCACACAATACACAGGCTATGGCCTAAAACTAGCATTTTGTACAGTTGCAGTATAACCTCCTTGCTCCTAAACTCTATGCCTTGACTAATAAAGGCAAGTATACCATATGTCTTCTTAGCCACTTTATCCACTTATCCTGATACCTTAAGGGACCAGTGGGTATACACACCAACATCTCACTGATCCTCAATGTTTTCCAGGGTCTCACCATTCATCACAGTCATAGAATCATACAGCATGGAAACAGACGCTTCAGTCCAACCAGTCCATGTCGACCATAATACCAAACTAAACCATCTCACCTGCCTGTGCTTGGCCCATATCCCTCCAAATCTTTCTTAATCATCTACTTATCAAAATATCATTTAAACATTGTAACTGTACTCACATCCATCACTTCCTCTGGAAGTTCATCCACATAAAAAACACTCACTCGGTGTAAAAAAGTTGCCTCACGTCCTTTTTAAATATTTCTCCTCTCACCTTAAACATATGCCCTCTAGTCTTGAAATCACCCACCATAAAGAAAAGACACCTGCCATTCACCTTATCTGTACCCCTGATTTTAAAACCCTCTATAAGATCGCCCCTCAACATCTTACGCTCCAGTGAAAAAAGTCCCAGTCTATCTAGACTCTCCTTATAACTCAAACCTTCCATCTCCAGCAACATTGTCATAATTGTTTTCTGAACCCTCTCCAACTTAATAATATCCTTCCTGTAACAGGGTGACCAGAACTGGACACAGTAATCCCGAACAGGCCTCACCAATGTCTCATACAACCTCAACAGGACTACCAAAGGACCTACTTTTAATTGTTTAAGTCCTGCCCTTGTTAGTTTTACCAAAATGCAATACTTCACATTTATCCAAATTAAACTCCATGTGCCACTCCTCAGACCACTGACGCAATTGATCAAAATCTCTGGGATGGACAGGTACTTTGTCTCTTGGGGAATCAAGGATAAAGCAACAATATGATCTACCCTTTAATTTCCATTCACCATTGGGCAGCACGGTGGCACTGCTGTCTCAATGCCAGGGACCCAGGTTCAATTCCAGCCTTGGGTGACTGTCTGTGAAGTTTGCACTTTCTCCCGCGTCTGCATGGGTTTCCTCTCACAGTCCAAAGATAAGCAGTTTAGGTGGATTGGCCATGATAAATGAGGGTTTATGAGGATAGGGTGGAGGGTGTGGGTCTGAGTCAGATGTTTTTCGGAGGGTCAGCGCAGACTCGATTGGCTAAATGACCTCTGTCTGCACTGTAGGGATTCTATAATTCTATACCTGCTCACTGGTCCCTTCCAAACATTTCCTTTCCCACTTCCTTCCACCCATTTATGAATTGAATGATAAGAGAGTGAAAACAGAAAGTCTTTCAGCCTGGAATATCTCCTCCAGGAAAGAAATATTGTCTACCATTCGCATCATTGTCAAGCCTGTGGCAGCTTAAATTGCAATCTCAGAATTGGTAATGACAAACTGCACTTGAAATATTTTACTGCAAGTACAATCAATATTTTAGCAACAATTTGAAAGTATTAAAAACAACAAATGCTGGAGATCACAGCAGTCAGAGAGAGCAAGCTAACATTGAGTCTAGGTGACTCTTCATCAGAGCTGAAGTGAAGCGTGGAGAGGACAGCATTTATGTTATAGTTTGGGGGGATGGGGGTAGTGGGTGTAGGGTGCTGGCAGAGAAAAGATGTTGAAAGTTGAGATAAAGTGATCAGAATGGGAGAATGGCGGAACAATGGCGTGTTTCCTGCTAAACTTGAAAGGATAATGACTGGGATGCAGGGAGTGGAGGACTTGATAACAAGCTAAAAGAAAGGGAAGAAATGGTTTACAATTTAAAGGTGTTGAACTCAATGTTAAGTCCAGAAGGCTGTAAAGTGAAGATGAGATGTTGTTCCTCCAGTTTGCACTGTAATTCACTAGAACTTGAAAGCACTACTTGTTTCCATGTAAACCAAGACTTCCATAGTATTCCTTTGAAAGTAGATCTATTTTGAAAGGCTGTTGGCAAAGTAAACAGAAACCATGGGTAATTAAATGTAGACTACCTGCTCTTAGATATGCTGTGTAGCCATTTTCTGCTTATCTAACTTACTTGGTTGCTAATTTTGACTCGCCGCTACTGTATTAAAAATAGTACCCAGGTTTAATTGGTTTTGAAAAGGCACAAATACTTCTGTAACCTGTAATCAAAGTGACAATGAGCATCAATTTCCACTTCCCAACTTCCAGTCAAGCAGTGTGATCCCAGCTGAAGTTATGACTAGACAAGTCAGATTCCAGACAGGAACCTGGCTCGATAAAACTAAGACAAATTAAAGTATGATCTAACAAAGTGGTCTTTCATTGAAGTACAAGCACATAGTGCTGCAGATTTTGCTTTAACAATGAAAGTGAAGTTTATTATGAAAAGGAATGAACATAAAGTAGAATAATCCAAATATCTACTTATAATACAAAATTCAAAGACTTTAAACATACAGTAAAAGTATTATGCCATTAAAACCCAAAACCTAGAATGAATAGGCATGAAATAGATAAAGCTCTCCTGACACCTAATAAATACATATCAGTCTAAGTATTTATTTACGCTATAAGTCTACAATAATCTAAAGTGAACACTGACTGTATTGTATACAATGAAGTAAAAATGAACTTCTCCAAAACAATTATTTGGCATGTATATAAAATAAATCCAATTGACATAGTTGGATCAGAAAGAACAAAGACAAAGTGAATTAAAAACCTGCTCTCATTAGCATCGTCTAGAGATGGAAACATTGACTTACAAATGAGAATGCTTATATTATTTACACAAAAATGTGGTGATGCCATCAAATGTTAAGGGGCAATGGTTTGTTTCTCTCTTGTTCAATATGATCATCACCTGGCACTCTAATACTGCAGTTGTTAATTATCAGCCCAAACCTGGATAAAGTTCGGGTCTAGCTGTATCTGAACATAGAAGGTTTTGGTATCTGAGGAGTCACATGTGGTGCTGAACACTGTGCAGTCATCAGCAAACACCCCCACTTCTGACCTTATAATGGACAGGTCATTGATGAAGCAGCTGAAGATAGTGCGTCCAGATACTACCTGGTGGAACTCAGTTGAGATGTTCTGGAGTCGAGATGACTAAATTCCAACAAACAAACATTTTTCTGTGCATTAAGTATGCATTAACCACGGTAGAGTTTGCTCCATCCCACCACTCCGCCAACTCCCAATGACTCCAGTTTTGCTGGTACTCCTTAATGCTAACTGTCAAATGCGACTTTGACGTCAAGGTCAGTCACTCTCACCACTCCTGTGGAATTCATGTTTGAACTATGGCTGTAATGAGGTCCGGTACTGAGTGGTCTTGGCAGAACCCAGCTAAGTGTCAGTGAGCAGGTTATTGCTGAGCAAGTGCTTTTAATAGCACTATCAATGACACCTTCCATCACTTTACTGAAGACAGAGTAAATTGACAGGGTGGTAATTGGCCGGATTGGATTTGTCCTGCATTTTTGTGTAGAGGACAATTGCCCACATTGGTCATGTGGATGCCAGTGTTGAAGCTGCACCGGAACAGCTTGGCTACAGGTACAGTAAGTTCTGAAGCCCACATGGCTCTAAGAATCCCCATGGCACATCTCCAATCCACTTACAAGATGCTTCTGCACTTCAGTGCTCCTCCTTGGGCTTCAACACTGCAGCAAGGATACTGTGCACTCCTTGACATGCGCCTTACTCATGGACTCAACCAGGCTGCATCCGCGAGCTTTTCACTTCTGTTATAGCACTCTTTCACTTGGAACTACCTGGATACTTTCTGCTTTGCCTTGCATTTTTGTGCTTTGCCTTCTCAGCCAGAGATAACAGATCCATGCTTTGCTGTTTAGCACAGCCACAAAACCCCAAAGGTTGTCATGGTTGTCAGGAACAAAAACAGAAGTTGCTGGAAAAGCTCAGCAGGTCTGGCAGCATCTGTGAAGAAAAAATCAGAATTAACGTTTCAGGTCCAGTGGCCTTTCCTCAGAACTGGTATTATAATGGTTGTCAGCAGACCTCAGTCAAGTCAAGAGGGATAGCCTTCACTCTGGGCATCCTGGCACAGTAAGTCAAGAGCAGCCTCCGGTAGTAGTCCAGGGCCTGCTTGGCACAGTCAGAGTCAGGATCTAACCTGTATAAAAGGTGAGGAGTCATAGCTTGGGCAACCCACCACCTGTCTTGACTCTTTCTGCCCTGTTGTAGGATGTTTTCCTCTTAGAATGAGAGAAAGGGGAGTTATTAGGGAGATTAAAATGAATGGTATTGCTATTACTTTTGGTGCAGGTGACTCAAGTGAGTGAATAGGCAGCGCAGTGGTACTGATAGGGCGAAGGTGAGAGTGCAAGTGAGGTATTGAAAAGAAGATAGTGACACTCACCCTGGCAGAGTGGAGAAGATTCCAAATCAAACCTTGGAATCCAGTTTGATTGACTATTGAAGAAAGCTCAGAGGGAGCCTTGCTTATGAGACATGGAATCAATGGCTTATTGTACCTGTAAGAATCCAGCCACAGCAGCAAATCTCATGGCCCTCTTCCTACAGTACTGGGCATTCCTCCAGATGGAAGAGATTGCTATAACCAAGGTGGACTGCCAGAGTCTGGCAATGTGGTCTCCACTGCTGGTCCTGGGGGAGAAGGAAGTCCCGTGTCAGCACCACCCCATTCCACAGGACCTCCAATACATTGCCCACAAAGTGGTTCAAAGATATCCCCCATCTGCCATGTCCAGGGAAGATATGCAAACCCATGCAGAGCAGGACCAGACTGACACTGTTTGATCAAGTACCCGATGTGCTTTCAAAGATGGCATGTGTGAAAGGAATGCCAGTCCTTGGGGAGATATTCATTGAGTAGCTAGTTGTTCTGGATATGAGAAGCACAATTAATAAGGCAAGTATGATAAGACATGGCTTACTAACACGGCAAACTCGCTGGGCCCTGTGGGGCCAAACCCTCCAAAAATCTCAAAGCAATTTGGATTTAGCAAAAAAAATGTAAAATTCATCCATGTAATATTTCAATGGCTGCTAATTAGCTCCAAATGAATGGCATGGAATCTAGTTTGATTGACTATTGAAGAAAGCTCAGAGGGGGCCTTGTTTATGACATATGGAATCGATGGTTTATTGTACCTGTAAGAATCTAGCCACAGCAGCAACTCTCATGGCCCTCGAATTCTGACTGGCCTCATAAATAGCAAAGTGGATGGAAGTACTGGCCTTAACAAACATCTGTTGCTGGGAAATAACTTTTGTGAGTCAGTTTGTGTAATTCGATGGGCATCACCAGCAGTTCAATGGAAGGACCTGGAGGCAGAGGTTTCAAAATGGTGACCATGACTGCCACTGGCAACTACTGAGAAGGATGTCTTGTCCCAAGAGGCTGAAAATATCTATGATCTGACAGGCACTGGTGCTCAGTCATATCCAGAAAGCTCATCAGCAACAGAATACCCTTTGTCACCAAGTGTAAGCTGAAGTTCTGTGCACATTTTTTTGTTTTAAATTGGGATTGAGGAAAAGGCTTCTTTTGCTGTTGGTGCTACTGCTTTTGTTAAGAGGTCTAAATTGAAACTGATCAAGTAGCTCCCTTCTTACTGGGAAGGTCGACAACTGGGAAGCGCAGATCAAAGTCAAATAAACTGCAAGTTGACAGAAATGAACACCAAATTCACCTCCAAATCAATAAAAATGTAATTTCAGAACAGAATCCATGAGAAAATGTTTTTCACTCAGGCAAAGAAGTAGTTGTCATGTGTCAGTTTCAAAGATGTCTATTGTATAGCCCATCAAATCACTCCTGTCCTTTCCTCTTGTTCAACCTGGTTCTTGTTCCTGGAACCCCAGGCACTGACCGTTAGAGATGGAATCCAGCATTAGATGCACACAATTACAATTTTTAGTAATAGACCTGCTACTGCAAAGAGCTAGTCAGTGTTATAGCAAGTACTCTGGAGTTTAAAAAAAAGGTGCACATCACTGGGTTCATGTCAGCTTCCAAACAAACTGGCACATTTGCTCTTTTAATCCACTCTAAGCAACATCATGCATTACCTAGGAAAATCAGAAGTACTACCTATATGGTGAAAGAAGTAAATATGTTGTGTCCAGCTGAGTTCAACTGTACTGAATTACTAATTTAAGTGAGAATGACAATGGAAGCTTCAAATGGCCTCAGTTTCTTATATAATATGATTTCTGCTTCTGATACGCATGGAATGATCCCTGTGGCAAATTCTTATCCATATGTGTTGGGATTATAGATAAAATGAACAGTAGCATGAGACTATAAGAGAATTGTGTGAAAATTGCAAGCATCGAACAGCAGTTAATTTCGCAGCTCTGCAGCATTACAGTATTTTTTGCAGGTCATCTACCCTATACCATTATCAAAAATAATTCCAGGAAAACAAAGCTTACCACCTAACAAGTATATTGAAACCCATCTATTTTACAAATACACAGCTTGCATTGTATTTTGTTGTTTCTTTCTTTTTATCTCTTTTGATCTTCTTGATAGCACACACTCAATGTTCTGGAAATAGTCATGCAGCAAATAGTATTACCTGGACCTGCTTAAGTTCATTGTCAATTACACTTTTTCGCTTTTCAATCTTCACTACTTCCTCAGCTATTTTCTGTTTGATCTGTTCCATTTCAGTTTTCTGTTCACTTGCATTCTGTCAAGAAATATAGATTTCAAAAAGTGTATTAGCTTCAGTCATCATTTCAAAATTGATGTAGAACTAAAAGATACAGAGTGTTAAAAAGTTATCAAAATGACAAATGATAACTTTCCATTCAAGCCACAATAGCATGAATTTTACCTAACTCAAATAGAGGAAAAGCAAAATACAGTAGATACAAGTGTCAATCCAGATCCAAGCCAGATGGTGAAACAGAAGCCAAGACATCTTCATAGAATCCGTACAGTGTGGAAACAGGCCATTCAGTCCAACAAACCCACACCAACCCTCTGAACAGCATCCCACCCAAACTGACCCCTTTACCCTATCTCGGTAACACTGCATTTCCCATGGCTAAACACCTAGCCTGCACATCTTTGGACTGTAGGAGGACACTGGTGCAGCCAGAGGAAACCCAGGCAGACACGGGGAAAATGTGCAAATTCCACATGGACAGTGACCCGAGGTTGGGTCCCTGGAGCTGTGAGGCAGCAGTGCTAACCACTGAGCCACCGTGCTGCTCCGTCTTTATGAACAGAGTTTAGTAACTACTGAGATTTAGATATTTTCTTTAACCTGTCTAAAAGGGGCAAGTTGGATTTGAAGGTGGACCTCCTGATCCAGAGATAGGGACAGTATCACTGCACCACAAGAGCCCCTAAACCTTTAACCCTACAAGTTCTATGGAAAATATATTCCAAGCTTCATGAAACTCTCTACATAACTGAGTCCCTCAACCCCTTGTATCTTCCTTGTAAATTTCTTCTGTACTGTCTCTATCCTTGCAAGGTTTCATGCCTAGAAATAATGCCCAGAGATCTGTAAACATTTAACATTATTCCCTTTGTTCTTGCATTTAAATGTCTGTACTTTCAATGCCAAATATCCCATAACTGCCTTATCACACAGCCATATGACTTCAAAGACTTGTAAAAATGCACCCATAGATGCCTCTGGTCTTGTAGCACCCTCAAAATAGCATTAGTTAGGCTGCTTGCTATTTGTCCCAGTGCGTGTCACTTCACATTTATTTTAATTAGATTGGATCTGTCATGTGCCTGCTCATTTTCTTAATCTGTCTCCATGTTTACAATGAAGAAAGTCTTGAAACAATTTACTGCATATTTAACAGGAACCCTCCGGAGACTGATTTACATTCTTTTATATGACTGAATATTCAACTGAATGAAATGAAGAAATATTCGAGGATTAGGTGGAAGAAATTCAATCTCCATGGTAGCACAAAATAAACAGCAAATTGGCAACTATTTTTACACTCTAAGTAATGACTACTGCCGGTGTTCTGATCTCCACAATTATGAAGTGATTTGAGATGTTAGTCATGGTTCATATCAACTTCAGCCTACCAAACTGCCTTGATCCTTTGCAGTTTGCCTACCGGCTCAACAGGTTCACAGCAGACGCCAGCTGCCTGGAACATCTGGATAATAAGGATATCGCAACACCATAATTCCAAAAATACTTGGCTAGGTCTTGGCTCCCCTGTCTGTAACTGAACTCTCGACTTCCTGACCCATAGACTGTGATCAGTAAGAATAGGTGACAACACCATCTCCATCATAATCCTCAACTCCGGTGATCCCAAAACTGCTTACTCAGACCCCTACTACAGTCCTTATAAACTCATGACTGTGTGGCCAAATTTCACCCCAACTCGATTTAGAAGTTTGCTGATGACACCACCATTGTAGGGCGGACCTCAAACAACAAGACAGAATCTAGGAAAGAGGTTGACTGCTTAGCGGCATAATGTGAAGACAACAATCTCTCCATCAATGTCAGAAAAATGAAGGAGCTGGTCGTTGACTTCAGGAAGTGAAGTGGAGGGCACACCACTGTCTGTATCAATGGTGCTGAGGTGGAGATGGTCAGGAGCATTAGGTTCCTGGGAGTGATGATCACCAACAATCTATCCTGGTCCAACCACATCAACACTATGGTCAAGAAAGCACAACAACGTCTCTACGTCCTAAGGAAGCTAAGGAAATTCAGCATGTCCACAAGGACTCTAACCAATTTTTATAGATCCACCATAGAAAGCAGCCTATCTGGATGCATCGCAGCGTGTTATGGCAACTGTTCCTCCCATGTCTGCAAGAAACTACAAAGGCGGGAACAAAGTCCAGTCCAACACACAAACCAGCCTTCCCTCCACTGACTTTGTCTATACTTCCCGCTGCCTTGGGAAAGCAACATAATCAAAGACCCCTCCCACCCCAGTTATACTCTCCTCCACCCTCTTCCATCAGGCAGAAGATATAAAAATTTGAATACACATACGAATAGATCCAAGAACAGTGCTTCCCTGCTGTTACCAGACTTTTGAACGGACTCTCAAATGTTAATTCTGATCTCTCTCTCTGCACCTTCTCTGCAGCTGTAACACTGTATTCTGCACTCTGTTCTACTACCCTGATGCACTTTGTATGGTACAATCTGCCTGTATAGCACACAAAACAACACTTTTCACTGTAATTGGTACATGTGAGAACAATAAATCAATCAATAAATCAATCAATTTTCTGTTGAAGTTAATGGGCTGCCAGTTAGCTATCACCCATTTTATACCATAAAAGAAAGCTGTGGCCAACAGGGTGAGCATAAAGGATACAGTGTGAATGGAGTTAGAACATTCTAGAATGAGAGAGAGTCTTGAGATACATGGATGTATACATAGGAAGAAGATAGACTGGTCGTTACATTATGTAGCCTGTTACCTAATAAGTCAGACCTGGTATGTCTATCATTTCCACGGGTAGTTGGTTTTAGTATTAATGTATAGCAAATAGTAGAAACTGAAAGAACTGTGGATGCTGCATATCAGAACCAAACACAGAAATTGCACAGAACTTCCAGTTCTGAGGAAGGGACACTGGACCCAAAACGTTAACTCTGAATTCTGTTCACAGATGCTGCCAGACCTGCTGAGCTTTTCCAGCAATTTCTGTGTTTGTAGCAAATAGTAGAAGTTTGAAGTCTAAGCCTGAATACAGATCTTAATCATGCCTGCTCCTTGATCAGACTGTCTTGAATCCAAACTCAAAGTGTGGCATCAAACTACATGTTAAAAAAAGTAGTGACAAAAAAACCTTTTCAAGATTCATAAAAGAATAGGAAGCCTTCAGCAACTGTCTGGGATGCTCTTTCTGCTGCATTAATGTATTATTACGGATATCAAAAATTGTTCATTTGTACGTATGATCATTGTGGATCCACAGTAAAGTTCATGCAAAATACCTGCATTGATACAGTGATCTCTTGTAGGGCAGCATCAGCTTCTGCTTGCTTAGTTTTCAGCAGTATGCTCTGTTCTGCTGCCTTCCTTTTCAGTTCATCAACAAGATCTTTGGCTTCATTTAGCTTTGAAACGCCAGCCTACAACAACACAATGACAAATAAAATGAGTGTTGGCTTTATTTGTTGTTGCACGTGCAGATGTGTCTTTCCTACAAATTAACATACTTAAATGGAACAAAATACCTATTAAAATAATCACAAAATATTACCCAATCTTTTCAAACAGTAAAAATATTTAAGAAGATTACAGCACTTGTAAACAAAATTAACCATAGTATTCAATATGAATAATGTCTATGCATTTATTACTTCCTTTGTGATATACCTTAAACTTCAAGAGTTGTTTAATTTCCTGTTTTTTTAATTTTGAAAATAAAACAACTCTAATTGAACATAATGACAAACAGACGACTCTACATCATTAACGTGGGACATCTGTATCAGGCTATGCATCACTGGGACTCTGTGTTGGTAATGTCACTGGACTAATAATCCAGAACTCCAGACTAATGTTCTGGGGGCATGGCTTCAAATCCCACTACGGCAGATGGTAAAATTTGATTTCAATAAAATTCTGGAATAAAAAGCTGACCTAATGACAACCACATAACCATTGTCGACTGCTGTAAAACTTCATCTGATTCACTAATGTCTTTTCGGGAAGGAAATCTGTCATCCTTACCTGGTCTGGCCTACAAGTGACAGCAAAGACATAATTGCCCTCTGGGCAATTAGGGATGGGGAATAAGCACTGGCTTAGCCAACGATGCCCATATTCCATGAATGAATGCAAAAAACAAACCTCTGATGTTTGCACAAAAAAGTCTTGACAAAGCAACTAAAACTTCCAGTCAGCAATAATAAGATTTATAAAGTAATAACGTACTCATATCTCCAGTTATTATCCTCAATTATTCAGGAATTGTTGAACTACCGCTCATGCCAAAAGCATAGGGTTAGGAGGCAAACCCCAGGTCTTCCCCAGACAGACCGTGGATCAAGTCCCACATTTTGGCATTACATATGAACATATGAATTAGGAGCAGGAGTACACTATTTGGCCCTTCGAGCCTGCTCCACTATTCACCAAGATCATGGCCAATCTGATCGTGGCGTCAGTTCCACATTCGCATTTGCCCCCATACCCTTGACTCACTTGTTAGTCAAGAATCCGTCTACATTTGCCTTAAGAATACTGAATGCTCTACCTCCACTAAAGAAGGGAGGAGCCTCAGAGAAAAGAACACTTCTCTCAGGGAGACCCCTTATTGTTAAACTGTATCCCTGAGTTCTAGTCTGCCCGCAAGGTGAAACATTCTTTCAGCATCCACTCTGTCAAGCCCTCTCAGGATCTTCAATATTTCAATAAGACCACTTCTCATTTTTCTGAGGCCTAACCTGCCTGAGTATTCTTCATAATATAGTCTTTCCATTCCATGTATCATCAAATGAACCTCTGAACTGCATCTAAGGCATTTATATCTTCCCTTAAATCAGGGATACCAAAATCTGTAGACAACTCTCTGGATGGGATCCCTTCAGCACTCCATACAACTGTAGCAAATTATTCATACAATCATGCACCGTTCCTTTTGCAATAAACAGCATTCCATTTTCCTCCTTAATGACTTGCCGTATGTGCATACTATTGTGATTCATGTATTAGGATACGTATATCCTTTTATAACTCAAGAGTTTAGCCATTTAAAGAATATGCTGCTTTCAATTCTTTCTGCCAACATAAAAATGTTCACATTTATCCACAATATACTCCATCTGCCACATTTTTACCCAGTCAGTTGACCTATATATATATATCCTTCTGAAGACTTGTTGGGCTAGATATTACACAGTTCTATCATGTGTGTCCTTGGCAGGCAGTTTGGACATAAAATATAGGGTGGGTGCCCACCCTATCACTATCTTACCCATCCCCCAAGCTCAACCTTATAACACAGTAATGCACAGTCCGTGCACCATATCTAAATAAATAATTACAGGTGAACAGACCTTGTTAAAAGATCAGTTCAGCCTAGTACCATCCTACACATGCCAGAATATAGTTATCATGGACAAGTTGTGGGAATGGACAGTCCCTTCTTTAAAATAAAGTTGTAAAAATGTGAGAAGAAAACAACATACTGTCTTTGGAACGTGCCATGTGCATATTGATAGTGCCTCATCTTCCTCCCCTAAGCTTGCAATTTAAAAATGCATTTCTCCACCCCTCTTGCAGCCAGCAGGTAACCAAATCCTGTCCAGAAAATACTTCTTGACATATTTGGATCTGAGGTTCCATTGGATTACTTTCTTGGGACTGGTTACAGTACTACAATCACCTGCTAACGAGCTCTAGTGCTGTTGGCAGCAACTCCAGAAAGGGGATTTTTGGCAGGATCACACATTGTGAATTTAGCCTGCCCACAGTATGTAAATGACTAGCTATCAACTTTCTTTCTGGGGAGCAATCCTCTCCCTGTAAATTTCTGCCCCTAATACCTTCTTCATGATTTACTGTCCTGACTGTATCTGTGTCTTCAGCAATTTTAGCTCTGATACATTCAGTCCCTTCAGCCAAACCATTGATATAAATTGTAAATAGTTGATCAAACACTGATCCCTGTGGTTCTCCACTTGTCACATCTTGCCAACCTAAAATTCCCCAATTATGCCAACTCTCTGGTTCTTGTTAGCTAATCAATACTCCATTCATGCTAATATATTATTCATTAAATATACTGCACAAAATAACTCATGATGTAATATGACACCCCTGTCAAATGCCTTCTGAAAATTTAAGTATAGCATATCCACAGATTCCCTTATATTCATATGGTTTGTTACTTCCTACAATAAATTAGTCAACCATGACTTCCCTTTAAACATACCATGACTTATTGCATTGAGGTGTTCTAAATGCCGCACTTGATAACGAACCTTGATAATAGATTCTAGCAATTTCCCGATGATAGATGTTAAGCTAACTGATCTGCAATTTGCTGCCATTTCCTTATTTTCCATTATCAATCACCTAGATTCAGTCTCTAAAGAATAAAAACTCACTTCACTTCTTCATTTCCTTTTTAAATACCTATAGAAACTCTTGCCATCTGTATTTGTTCTTATAATTTTTGGAGCTTTGCCTTGTATTCCTATTTGTCCCTCCTTGAGAATCCTTTAACAATTCCTTGATGTTTTATAGATTCTGTCCCACCCTCTGACTTGCCATTCATCTTTGCAGAGTTACATGTTTTTCTTTCAATTTGATACTACTTTGACTTCCTTCATCACCTACAGATGATAAGTCTTTACTTTAGAATCGTTCTCACTCACTGCACAGCACCTTTTCACCTGTTCTGAAATGTTTCCTTAAATACCTGCTATTGCATCTTTATTGACCTATTCTTTAAACTAATTTCCCAGTTCATTCAAGCCGGGTCTACCTATATGTCCTCATAATTGTTCGTAACTAAGTTTAAAACACTAGTCTTAGATCCACTTTTATCTCCATCAAACTGAATGTGAAAAGCCATCTTATTCTGAAGCACGCACCAGCTGTCCAGCAAACCGAATTAACAAGGCCCAACAAGCCCGATATTTATCTATATTATTTTTGTTTTGCATGCATATGAATGCAGCCATTCAAGGAACTTAAATTATTTATGTTAAGCACATTACATTAATTGGTCATGAGCTAGTAGAGATCAACATATTCAAAAATCATATTCCACAAAATTGAAAACAGCAAACATTGGAACTAAACTAAAGTAACTGCAAATACTTGGAAATTTGAGTACTAAATGACATTAAATCAGGTGATGATCACAATTTGGTCAAGGCTTTGAGATATTTAAGAGTCTGTCTAATAAGAGATATTAGCTTCAGAGTCTTAATGAATTTAACTTTTCTCTTTCCAGTTAATAGGGAAAAGAAGCAGATTCACAATCTTCTCAAAAACATGGATCATCATGGCTAGCTGAGGTACAAAAACAGGAATTGCTGGAAAAGCTCAGCAGGTCTAGCAGCATCTGTGGAGAGAAATCAGAGTTAATGTTTCGGGTCAAGTGACCCTTCCTCAGTCCTCGGGTCCATTCCAGCAATTCCTGTTTTCGTGTCTGATTTACAGCATCTGCAGTTTTTTGGGTTTTTACTTAGCTGAGGCACAAGTTCTTTCTTTAAATAGCTTTATATAGCATTTCAGCAACTGGACATCTCTGCAGGAGTTCCTCAGGGTAGTGTCCTAGACCCGACCATCTTCAGCTGCTTTATCAATAACCTTCCCTCTATCATAAGGTCAGAAGTGGGGATGTTCATCGATGATTATACAATGTTCAGCACCATTCGTGGCTCCTCACATACTAAAGCAGTCCATCTGGACAATATCCAGGCTTGGGCTGACAAGTGGCAAGTGACATTCATACCACACAAATGCCAGGCTATGACCATCACCAATAAGAGATAAATCTAATCACCGTTCCTTAACATTCAATGGTGTTACCATCACTGAATCCCCCACTATCAACATCCTGGATGTTAATTTGACCAGAGACTCAACTGGACTCACCATATAAACAGAGTGGCTACAAGAGCAGGCCAGAAGCTAGGAATATGGTGGCGCGTAACTCATCTCCTGACTCCTGACTGTATTCCAAGCATGTACAACCATAGAGCCAAAACAATCACGTAACCGCCTCTAAAGACAAATGATTAAGCATTTGATCTAGTGAGGAACTTGTGCCAAGTGACAAATGGTCCCTCAGAAAGAATAAATGGTCAGTGATAAGTGTTTCATTTAATGAGGAACTTGCATCAATTTTGGGAAGACTGAGATGATGAGCTGAAGACTATCAATCATGGGGACCTGACAGCATACATCCCTCTATCCTAGTCAAATGAGCAAGGAGTTGTAAAAGTAACAATAACAAACCATAATGAAGACGATGGCTGATGTGTAATTGACATTTTAAGGAACAGCTCACAAGATCGTGAGAGGTAACAACAGTTAATACCCATCACCCCTAAGAGCCAATTAGAGATTAATCGTGCTCTCCTTAAAGCAATTAAAAATAAGCTTCTCCTCACTTTGGCAAGTCAGAATGTAAAAATATCACTGATTATGCTGTGGTTTGGAAAGAGACATAAAGCAGCAACTTTCAGTAATTAAAGTGTGCAGTATGTTTGAAACTAAAGTTAGTAGAGCCTGCTGCCCAATCGAAAGCGAAAAACCCTAAAGGTGTTAGAGAGAGAGCAGAGACTAAGTGTTAAGCCCTAAGTTGAATCAGAAAGCAAGAGCTGTAGTATGCCCATAGAGTTGCTACCCTGCTCTGTTATAACTGATATTTACTCATTCATGGAGTCGTTGGCTGGCCAGCATTCAATGCCTATCCCTAGTTACCCTTGAGAAGATGGTGGTGAGTTGCCTTCTTAAACTGCTGCAGTCCATGAGTTGGAGTTTAATCCACAATGTCTTTAGGGAGGGAATTCCAGGATTTTGACCCAGCAGCAGATGATATATTTCAAAGTCAGGATCATAAGTGACTTGGAAGGGAACTTGCAGGCGGTGGTGTTGCCATGTATTTGCTGCCCTCACCCTTCTAGATGAAAGTGGTTGTGGGTTTGGAAGGTACTGTCTAAGGATTTTTGATGAATTTCTGCAATGCCACTTGTAGATAAGGCCAGAGGTCACACAACACCACCTGATGAAGGAGCAGCGCTCTGAAAGCTTGTGATTTCAAATAAACCTGTTGGACTATAGCCTGGTGTTGTGTGACCTCTGACTTTGTCCACTCCAGCACCTCCACAGCTCAAGGATAGTATAGGTTGGGGCTCTACTCATTGGAGTTTAGAAGAATGAAAGGTCACCTCATTGAAATGTATAGATTACAAAGGGGTTTGACAGGGTAAATGCTAAGACGATTTTTTTTTCCCCTCAAGGAAGAGCTTAGGACCAGAAGACATAGTCTGAAGACTGCAACAAGGAGGAATTTCTTTTCTCAGAGGGTTGAGGGTCTTTGAAACACTTACTACAAAGAACTGTGTGAGCAGAGTCCTTATGTATATTTGGGACTGAGATAGTTAGATTATTGATGGATATGGGGAATCAAGAGTTGTGGAGAAAATGCAGGAAAATGGAAATGAGGACTACTGGATCATTCATGATCCTACTGAATGGAAGAGCAAGCTCAAGGGATTGAATGGCCGACTCCTGTTCCCATTTCTTATTATGGTCTTATCGTTATACTAAAATCGGATAAATTTAAAGAATCTAGGAATGCAAAAATTGGGCATCCATGGAGGTACTGCAGACCATCAATAGCGGCAGATTTACATTCAACCATAATCTGTAACTTCACGTTCCGCCATGTCTCCCACTCTATTATTACCATTAAGCCAGGAGATCAACACTGGTTCAGAATGGAATGCCAAGAGTGGCACCAAGCCTTTTTAAAAATTAGGTTCAATCTGATGAAGCCACAAAAGAGGACTACCTGCATGCCAAAAGGCAGAACCAGCATGAAACTGACAGGGAAAACATTCCCACAACCAAAGGAGATAACACAGTGTGGAGCTGGAGGAACACAGCAGGCCAGGCAGCATCAGAGGAGCAGGAAAGTTACCGTTTCAAGTTGGAACCCTTCTTTCTGAAGAAACGTCAACACTGGCTCCAGCATCTGCAGTTCTTACTATCTCTGAGTGAGCCACAACCAAAGGGTCAGTCCTGCCATATCTTGTCATAAATGGTGGCGGACATTTGAACAACTAAGAGCAGATGGAAGCTCCAGGAATATCCCAATCATCAATGATGAGGGTGGAGCACAGCACATCAGTGGGAAAAAGGCAAAGTTTAAATATCTGCATTCACTTTCAGCCAGAAGTGCTAAGTGGTTGATTCTTGTGAGATCCTCAGCATCACAGATGCTAACTCCTCCAAATCAGACACAATCCTGACTTGGAATTTTATTGTCATTCCTTTAAAGACATTGCATCAAAATCCTGGAACTGCCTTCCTATCACCCTTGTGGGCATCGCTGCCGTAACTGCAGCATTCAAAAGGGCAACTCACCACTACACTATCCATTACAATTCAAAATGGGCAATTAGTTTCACAAACAATGCCCACATTGCATGAATGAATGAATTTAAAATATACTTCATGATTAATTTTAAGTAACAAAAACTAAGAATGCTGTAATGTATTCAGCAGAACATGCAGCATCCTTAAAGAGAAAAACAGAGTTAGATTTACAAACCAATGTCCTTTCACCTGAACTTTTTTAAAGTTTAGAACAACCCAACAATTATATCCCAAATAGAATTGAAAATTTGAGATTTCTGCTTCTGCAGTTCATTCAAATGTTAATGACTTTTATTGTTCCTTCCACTGTACCTGCAAGTGACTCTGCCGTTTGATTAAGTCACTTTTCTTAGTATTGTAGATTGAGTTATACACATTCAAGAAAATCATGTATCTGTGTGGAGTAGCTCCATATACTCTGCAAGACTCATGAATCATCAGGAAAGATTTTGTTAGATCAGCATCACCTGCGAACGAAAGTACAGCATCAGCAAGTCGTAAAATTTGAATTTAGATGATATGCACCAGATTATAGATCGTTTTAGGACAGTGACAGTGAAACAATGCATTGCAGTTTTCTTTAAACAAGTGATCTATATAAAACAGCCATTGGAAATACATTTTAACAACCATGATATACAAGTATAATCCTTTCTGATAGCAGATTTGCGTTTTAAGAAATATATTATTATTGACATAGGTTTTAACCAGTACTTGAATTATTGCATAACTTTGTATTTAAAAAAAAATCGTCATATATCATGCAATCTGAAACTAATCTGCATTCATCCATACATGACTGAAACTAATTTTCTGTGATCAGTTATGTTCAAGCTTCCACCTAAAGCTTGGTTCATGTATACCAGTGGTAGCTGAAGTTGACCCACAGAGGCAAACCTCGAGCATTATATGACTGTAGTTTCACAAACATTCAGGCTTTTTTGCCAGAATACATTTGGTCTAAGCAACCATGATTTTGAGTGCTGTTTCCTATAATCCTAAAATTCCTAAAAGGTGCGTAGCTTAATGCTACTGCAAGCACTGTGCTACAATGGCAAGCTGTATCAGACCAAGATAATGAGAAAAAAGCACCAATAACTCTGTATCCAGTTAGAATTTGACAATATTTCTGAAATAGATCAGTTCACTGACGACTGCAAAACTGTTTTATATGTATAAAGTGAGATTTGACGTTTTTCAGCAATCCTCAACTATAATGATAACAAATTACCACAACCTCCGTTTTACCACATTACTGGCTATATGGACATAAAATAAACTAAATAAATCCACCGGACTGTTAAATTGCCAGGATATTTCCTGTCTCTGAGCACATGCTGGGGTACACAACGGATAAATATTCTACAAATGTACAGTATTATAAATTCTCAATGGAAAGTTAATTTTACTCTTTCAATTCTGAGTATATTTAAATTTTTATGATGATTGTAGAGATCAATAACTTTTAAAAAGATATCTGGATTACAGTAATTGACTGTAAAGGTCACATGACAAGATTAAGTATTTTACTGTACTGTAAATAATAATGACTGAAAATTATTTTTGTAGGCAACATATATTCTAAAGTTTCTCCATTTAACTTTTAAAATATCTGAAAATCCCCTGCTACAGTTACACTTCACATTGTCCCCTAAGTAGACAGTTCATTCCCTATGTACCTCTATTCTCTGCTTCAGGTGGCTCACCTACTTTCTCCTTTCCCTGCTGGGTCGCATCTAATTTGAAAACTTACTTTGCACTGAAGATTCCTTCTCTCTAGCCCAAGCAAAGGGAATCTTGCAGCCTCCTTTAAATCCTCACAAACTCAATCTAATCAGAGAGCAAACAAGGTAAGCGTTTTCTCTGCTCCAGTTGAAGGACTAGCTGCTTCCTTCTGCCTCTGTTTCCTGCAGACTGAGTTGTGTTTCTGATGCTCATAGTTATCTTAACAAAATCTTCAATCTAATATCACAATCGTTTTGTCTTCCCAAAGTCTAATTCTATAATAATGTGAATTAAAAAGGCTGAGTGTCCAGGTAGAAATGCTAAGTCATTGTACTGCAGACTCCCCAATTCCATTCTATCTTGGAATTAAACAGAGTGTTGAAGCATAACTATTCATAAAACCTAACATTTCTAATATATTATTAGACTCGGAGATCAAATCCTGCACCATTGTCACAGGTGTGAACATCTAGCACCTTATCATCAAGTCATGGCTTGGGATCCTCTTGCACTCACAGAAACCAAGGCATCCAAGCTTATTGGCTAGCAGATTGCAGAACAGGACAATGACTCCGTTCATTCCTTCATTTTAACTTAAATCACAGAATCATAAATGTGTTATGGCGCAGGAGACGGCAATTTGGGCCATCAGATCTGTATTTAAAAAGTCCCAAAACATAAAATTTGAAAATTTCACATTAGTTACAAAATTGTACCAGTTGTAATTTTATAGTTTTGAAAGCTCAGTGAAGATGGTCAACTCTTTGAAGAAGCGTTAGTTCTAATAAACATGTACTAATGGTTTCATGGTGCAATGATTCAGGTAGCGTACCAAGCTTCCAGCATAAACCTGAACTTAATTTGAATATAGTTGTGTATTATCATTATACTTTATTAGGTTTGCTTTGAGAAAAAATGTTAATATTAACTATTGACTCTGAGTAATGACAACAATAGTATTAACAATGATGGTGACATGCAATTCTTACCTGAATATTGAAGCAACAGATCAGGTCAGATGGTCCAAAAAAGTGGCAATTACATTCACATTGATCTAAGATGACATATTTGAGGAGGGCAAGCAAAGCAAAAGAATAGACAGTAAATGCTAAGATTCCAAGGAAGAGGAAAAGGAAGGTCTGGGAGCACATAAGCCCCTAGAGCTGGCATAATATAGGTTAGGTGGTTAACAAGGCATAGAGGGCACTTTCCTTGATCAGCAAAGGCACGGAATATGAGCAGGGAGATTAAGTTTGATCTGGATGAAACATTGGTTAGGCCACAACTAGAGAACTGTGTGCTGTGCAGCCACATATTGCAAGAAGCATATGATCACACGAAAGGATTATAGAGAAGATATATAAAGATAATGCCAGGAATGTAGACATTAACTTAGGAGGAAAAATTGCTATTTTGAAAAGAGGAGTCTGAAGGAATATTTAATTTGGTGCATAAAATTACAATAGCCCTGAATAATAAGGGCAAGAACTTTCCATTCAAAGAGATGACACAGGGGAGGGAGAGCACAGATTTAGTATAATTGATAGGAAGATTAGAGGTGCATTAAAGAAAATCCTTTTCATCCAAAGGGTGTTGGGGGAGCTGGAAGTTAGTGCATAAAATGTGGTAAAAGGCAGAAACCCTCACTGCATTTAAAAAGTACTTGTTGCGCTTGATGTACTGTAATTGACAGGGGCATAAACCAAAAGTCATTAATCCACATTAGCTCCTTTGTGCCTGCCACAGACCTAACAGCTTCCTCTGTGCTGAAATGCTTACATTTCTATGATTGTATGAACTGGTTAGTGTGTGCACAAAAATAACAGATATATTTTTCTCATACTTCAGAGCACAGTTTTTCTTATCCTTTGCCTACATTGAGCGGCTTGGGCATTGGGATTCTTCCTCAGCGCTGTCTTACCCCAGACACAGGACATGATCAATTGCACCTACATTGATAGGACGGAAAACGTTCATCTGAACTGCCCACTATACATCTCCCAGCAAGGAATGGCAGTGAGCTCCCTTAAAAAGCTCATATACTAACTTTTTCCCCCCCAGAGTGTAAGAGGCTGTGGGGTTACCTTATAGAGGTTTATAAAATCATGGGTGCCATAGATAAGATGAATAGCCAAGGTGTTTTTGAGCATTGATGGCCCAGGCCTGCAGGGAGTCTCCTGCCCAGTTGCAGGCTCACTATCCTCAGCTTGCATTGCTACAGGGTTTGGAATGATAGGCAGGGAGTCGGAGAAGGTGGCTAGGCATCTATTGAGTGTTCTGAAAAGATGCTGCTAGCACTTGGAGTGAGGTCAATGTCCCTCATCCTCATTTCACCTTCACCATTGATACGGAGTACCTATGGCTAGAACGATGCAATTTAGGGTCATGTGCATATCCACAGTCATTGAGTGTGTTGGACCTGGCTCTCCACAATGGTACCCAATCTGTCCATTGAGACAGACAGATGTATGCCTGCCAGAGCCAGCATAGTATATCAACATTGGAGAACTCCTCCACCTTTCAATCTGGTTTACCGAATGCCTCCGACAAACATTCCTGATATTCCTGTATCAACGCATTTTGACAAATTCATTAATGATCCACAACAAGGGATTGTCTTCTCCTTAGAGGCTGATAAGTGTTTGATCTCAGGCTGTCCTCTGAGCATTAGGGACCAAAGGTTTCTTCCTCACTCAGCCATTGAGATGTGTCACTGATGTGGTCCTCAGATTGTGATCTCTTGTCTAGATTACCCACCAAAGTAAAACCCATTGAGTTGCTGGGGGGATGCACATGAAAACTTTACTGGTGAATTCTCTGAGGGTTCAGTGGTTTCCTTCTCAGAGGTGATCACGCTGTCTCTGCCACTGGTCATTTTGTGCAGGTGCACAGGAAGCCAGGACTGTTACTTAAGAGGAGAAAGGGAATAAGCTGTCTAAAATGGATGAAAGCTTATACAAGATGAGTTAGTAGTGATGGAAATGGAAGAGATGCACAGTAAAGCACAATGTAGCTTATAGGTAAGAAGTCTACAGAAAACCTTCCATCCCCACAGAAGTGTTGCGCTCTCCTCTAGCCAAATCCAGAATTTCTTTTCATAGCAAAGAACGTGATGAGTCCCCCAAACCCTCCCGATAAAGGAGGGATTGAGTATGATGGAAGTGATTGGAAGAACATTTAGTTGTAACAGGTAAGTAGAGAGGGCTGAGGTGTTTTGAGTAAGTCAGAATCAGAGGAAGGATTAATAGTTTTCTAAGATTGCAGGGGTGAGAGCAATTAAATGGATATGATGCATGCAATAGTGAAAGTTGTGGTCCAGGAACCTTGGTGAGATGCGAATGCAGTGACAGAGTTAAGATTAAATGCTGGCACTGAGTGTGCAGTTATAGACAGAAGATACTGGCAATTACTACAGTGGAGCACCAAAGATCACTGTCCTTCTTTCTGTACTGATGGGTGTCCTGCTTCACCCAGGACACAGTACATACCAAAGCTGCACCTGTGTCTAGGCTGGCTTGATGTAGTTTGCCTGGCCTCTTGTGGCAGTCAGCTGGAAAAAGGACTGCCCTATCCCACCAACACCCTTCCACTAAAAAGCTTCCTGATTCCTCGATCTGAACTGGGTACTTTCCTTTCCTCTGGGCCATGTGTTCAGAAATAACAGTTGAGCACCATAGTATATGGGGTCGTTGGTTATTCCTGGTTTGCAGCATCTGAAGTGCTGTGTAGCTGGGCCTTTAATATGGCACGACAAGTGTGCATGCCAAAAGAGTTGGCAATGGCATAATTCCCTTAGTAAGGTTCCAAAGAACCTGGCTGAATAAATATTGAGGTAAAGAACAGAAGATTTCATGAGAAATATTTCGCTGAGCCATGGGACATTAAGAGCCAGGAATCTCACTGGACAAAACAAATTAGCTGAAAACAGGAAGATTCCTCCCAAAGATGTGATAAACACAATAATATTCCAAACCGCTTAATAAAGGTGCGAGACAAAAAGCGAAGCCAGCTAATATGCATTAGCAATATGAGTGGGGTTCACCATAACAGAATACTGCCATCAAACTAAGGAGAAGTTCAGCCTACCACATAAATGAGTAATGTAATATATGAATTTCAGGGCCAGTGTAATGCCGGGTATGTAGAGCATTCATCCTTTAGTCTGGTGGATGGGATCAAACAGGATATTCCTTCTGCTGTTCACAACAATATACTGACCATATTTAACTTGCCCAGACTAAAAATCTCACAACTCCCTGTCGAAATCTAGATGTGATTCTGCAATTGAAAAGCATTTTCTGGATAATCTTGAGGACGCACAGAATTATGCTGACCACCAATTTAGAATGATCAGTCAGGCTTGCAGTATGGTACACTTGCATGTACTGGAAACTACATAGATTAATACACAAAACCCTTTTCTTTAGACAGAAGGAATATATAAATGCACAATGCCAATTTCAACTCAATAAAATAGATGAAAACCATTTGCACATCATTTCTCAGAGCAATACCCTGACCAGAGTCAAACTGCCTGATTTAAAACTTGATTGACAGTTGTTTGACAATTAACTGTCAATCAGCATTATTGAGTGCACTTCCCATGGCAATACCTCTACCAATGAGAGTCACTTGTCAACTGATGAGCATTCTCCTCCCATGCAGTATCAATTTTGATTTTGCCTTTGCATTGGTAGTCTTGCAAACTGTCCTCATGCGTGTAAGAAAAGCTTCAACAAAATGTGCATTTTTTTTTAAGCAGTACACAAGTACTATACTATCAAATGCCTATACCTACTGATTTATTGAACCATGAATTAGTAAAGATGTTTTGAAACCATAATGCGTCAATAGCTACATTGATACATTTAGCTTTTATGTTTGGCCATATCAATTAATTTAATTAAATAACATCATTTTATTGTTCCATAATATTGAAGACTGGCAAATAGAACAGAGTATCAAAGTCATGAAATATTTCAGGAATGATAGCTGCGCTGAGATACCATACTGAAATGTTAAGATTTTAACTTAAATACAATTTTACTTCTTCCTTTGTTATAGTACAACAGTCTTTTCAGGTCTACAGGACTAAGACAGTACAAAAGAAAATGATTTTGATGAAGTAATACTGCAGCAGCATTCAACCACTTCAGTGCAAAAGCTGTGATTTTCCATAAATCAGTTAAGTAAACAAAAGTGCTGTAGTAATTTAGGAGCACACGCCTTGATGCAAAAATTGCAAGTTTTGGAAGTGAATCAATTCAATATATGCACCGCAATGCAACTTGATTGATGACGAAGGTGTAAAAAAGTTGAGTTAATTCATCTTTCAATAATTAAGTTATTTAACTGAAGTAAGTAGGTATAGGATTTGTATTTATTAAATTTTCAATTCCAGCATCAATTCCAATATTGTAAACATGGAATGGGTAAACTGATAAATTTTAATTCTAGTTCCAATGTAAGTACTTATAAAATGAAGCGTATGAATTATTATCAAGATATACAGGAACTGCTATGAACCAAAATGTATTTCAAAGACATATCATACATTAGATTAATAAATGAACAGACCAGAAATTGAACTTCTACGTCCTTTTTCTTTCTTCTCTTGAGCACAGTTCAGCAAAAGTAACATTTCTGGAATCTGGGAAAAAAGATTTTTGCAGTACAATAATCTTGTAACTAATTTTCCATGATGCATCGATTTGAAGATATGCAAACATAAGTAAAAATATGAACAAAAACTATATAGAGTAGATATTGAAGTGGTATCACAGTTATGATGGATTAACTAATTGAATCATTTTATTCACAAAGCAGGGACAGCAGGGGTAGTTACTAGAATCTATAATCTTTCAATCTAAAGGACAGGTGTACCATTAGATCTAATGAAGGCTTCTTAAATTCTTTACAAACAAAATAATCAATTATATTGTTGAAACAGGTTGCTAACATTTATGTGTTGTTTACATAGAATAATTTGTGGAGGATAATTTGGACTCAGAGTGATGGTGTAAACACAATATCTGCACAGCAGCCTGCTATACACTTCTCCCAATTTCTGGTTCCACAATTCAATTCCACTTCCATCTCGACCACTGTTGGAATAGCCTTCAGCTGCCTAGATCTGACTTATTCTAAAACACCAGAGGACTTTTGTATTAAGACTGTGTCAAAGGTTAAAGCTTGCATTGCAATCTTTGAAAATAAATATGAAAATAAATCAAAGCACAATGTTGTGATGCTCAAAAGTTACAACATAATCCTTGCAGCCTCATCACATCTGCAAACAAGTGGAAACTATCAATGGTGATTCCTTTGCTCTGTCAGCAAAATCAACTTTTTGGGTGGGGCCAGTTTTCAGCTTGTTGTTTTCAAAACAAGTGCAAATTATTGCAGAAAATTGAATCGTGTTTTACATGAATTGTGTTTAAAATTCCACTATACTCATACATCAGTGGGTAGTTCCTCACTCATGGCCTAATTGAGGTCTTCAAGCTGGAACAATGAATGCCCAATTAAGGGCCTCATCCTCCTACATGCAGCCTGGCAGGTTTACCCTGCAGGTTGCTGGACAATTAAAGAGGTGGAGATGCCTCTTGTCAAGCCTCCAGTGCCAATTAAAGGACCTGGAGTTGTTGGTTGGTTCACAAAGCTGACTGGTCAGTGCTGTCTAGCCTCCGTTGAAGCACTGTTGTTCTGACCCGCTCTGAATTTATATAGTCTGGTCTATCATGGTTGGCTGTCTTGTTTCCGATTTTGTACTGCAGTGGTATGTAGATGGGGTCTATTTTAACATGTTTGCTAATTGCATCGGTGGTTGAAAACCAGCCCTTCAGGGATTCTCGTGCTTGTCTTTGTGTTTGTCTCCTTTACATTAGTGTGAGACCAAACTCAAAGAAAGTGACCATTTTGCGGATCACCTGTGCTCTGTCTATAGGGATGACCCGACCTCCCAGTGGCTTGCCATTTCAATAAACCACCTCGCTATCATGCTCATATTTCTTTCCTGGGCCTGCTGCAATGTTCCAATGAAACACAACACAAACTCAAGTAACAAAACCCATTGTCCATTTAAGCACTTTACAGCCTCAAGCTGGTCAACATTGAATTCCATAACTTCATAAACTGACTGCATTATATCTGTTCTCCATTTTCCTTAAACGCCTCTCCCCACCTCCCCACTTCTACCACTCCTGCTCACCCACGTTCCATCCCCTCCCATACACACAGACAAGTCTTGTCTGACTTGTTTACTTTATCTCATTAAAGAAGACCCATTCCTTCCTTTCACAGATAACACGCTGTAGAGCTGGATGAACACAGCAGGCCAAGCAGCATCAGAGGAGCAGGAATGCTGACGTTTTGCGTCGAGACCCTTCTTCAGAAATGGGGGAACGGAAGGGGATTCTGAAATAAATAGGGAGAGAGGAGGAGGCGGATAGAAGATGGATAAAGGAGAAGATAGGTGGAGAGGAGACAGACAGATCAAAGAGGCGGGGTTGGAGCCAGTAAAGGTGAATGTAGGTGGGGAGTTAGGGAGGCGATAAGTCAGTCCAGGGAGGACGGACTGGTCAAGGAGGCGGGATGAGGTTAGTGGGTAGGAGGTGGGGGTGGGGCTTGAGGTGGGAGGAATGGTTAGGGAGGCGGGGACGAGCTGGTTTTGAGATGCAGTCGGGGGAGGGGAGATTTTGAAGCTTGTGAAGTCCACATTGGTACCAGGGTTCCCAAGTGAAATATGAGATGCTGTTCCTGCAGCTTTCGGGTGGCATCATTGTGGCAATGCAGGAGGCCCAGGATGGACATGTCGTCCAAGGAGTGGGAGGGGGAGTTGAAATGGTTCGCGACTGGGAGGTGTAGTTGTTTGTTGCGAACTGAGCGTAGGTGTTCCACAAAGCGGTCCCCAAGCCTCCGCTTGGTTTCCCTGATGTAGAGGAGGCCACAACGGGAACAGCGGATACAGTATACCACATTAGCAGATGTGCAGGTGACCATCTGTTTGATGTGGAAGGTCTTCTTAGGGCCTGGGATGGGGGTGACGGGGGAGATGTAGGGGCAGGTGTAGCACTTGCTTAGGTTGCAGGGAAAAGTGCTGGGGGTGGTGGGGCTGGAGCGGAGTGTGGAGCGGACAAGGGAGTCACGGAGAGAGTGGTCCCTCCGGAAAGCAGATAAGGGTGGGGAGGGAAAAATGTCTTTGGTAATGGGGTCAGATTGTGGATGGCGGAAATGTCGGAGGATGATGTGTTGGATTCAGAGGTTGGTGGGGTGGTACGAGGGGGATTCTGTTTTGGTTGTTATTGCGGGTAGGGGGTGTGAGGGATGAGTTGCGGGAAATGCGAGATACACGGTCGAGGGCGTTTTCGATCACTGTGGAGGGGAAGTTGCAGTCCTTGAAAAAAGAGGACATCTGGGATGTCCGGGAGTGGAATGCCTCATCTCGGGAGCAGATGCGGCGGAGGCAAAGGAATTGGGAATAGGGGATGGTCTTTTTGCAGGAAGGTGGGTGAGAGGAGGTGTATTCGAGGTAGCTGTGGGAGTCGGTGGGCTTGAAATGGATATCGGTTTCTAGGTGGATGCCAGAGATGGAGACAGAGAGGTCCAGGAAGGAGAGAGAGGTATCAGAGATGGTCCAGGTGAACTTAAGGTTGGGGTGGAAGGTGTTAGTGAAGTGGATGAACCGTTCGAGCTCCTCATGGGAGCACAATGTGGCACCGATACAGTCATCAATGTAATGGAGGAAGAGGTGGGGGATAGGGTCAGTGTAGCTTTGGAAGAGGGATTGTTCCATGTATCCTACAAAGAGGCAGGCATAGCTTGGCCCCATGCGGGTACCCATGGCCACCCTCTTTGTCTGTAGGAAGTGGGAGGAATTGAAAGAGAAGTTGTTGAGAGTGAGGACGAGTTCAGCTAAGCGGATGAGGGTATCAGTGGAGGGGGACTGGTCGGGCCTGCGGGACAGGAAGAAGCGGAGGGCCTTTAGGCCATCTGCATGGGGAATGCAGGTATATAGAGACTGGATGTCCATGGTAAAAACGAGGCGTTGGGGACAAGGGAATCGGAAGTTTTGGAGGAGGTGGAGAGTGTGGGTGGTGTCACGGATGTAGGTAGGGAGTTCCTGGACCAAGGGGGAGAAAATGGAGTCGAGATAGGTGGAGATACGTTCGGTGGAGCAGGAGCAGGTGGAGACAATGGGTCAACCAGGGCAGTCAGGTTTGTGGATTTTGGGAAGGAGATAGAAGCGGGCGGTGCAGGGTTGAGGAATGATGAGGTTAGAGGCTGTGGGTGGGAGGTCACCTGAAGTAATGAGGTTTTGGATGGTTTGGGGGATGATGGTTTGGTGGTTAGGGGTGGGGTCATGTTCAAGGGGGCGGGAGGAGGAGGTGTCAGCTGGCGTCTGGCCTCAGCGATGTAGAGGTCAGTGCGCCATACTACAACTGCGCCTCCGTTGTCTGCAGGTTTTATGGTGAGGTTGGGATTGGAGCGGAGGGAGCGGAGGGCTGCACATTCTTTGGGGGAGAGGTTGGAGTGGGTGAGAGGGATGGAGAGGTTGAGGCGATCGATGGCTCGACGGCAGTTAGAGATGAAGAGGTCGCGGGAGGGTAGGAGGCCTTGGGGTGGTGTCCAGGAGGAGTGGGTGTGTTGGAGGCGGGAGAAGGGGTCAGTAGAGGGAGGGTTAGGCTCACGGTTAAAGAAGTAAGCGCAGAGGCGGAGGCAGCGGAAAAACTGCTCAATGTCCAAACATGAGTTGTATTCGTCAATGTAGGGGTGGAGGGGGACAAAGGTGAGTCCTTTACTGAGGACTGACCGTTCGTCCTCAGTAAGTGGGAGGTCTGGGGGGATGGTGAAGACTCAGCAGGGCTGGGTGCTATTGTCTCCTCTGGAGCTGCTGGCTGTGGAGGTGGTGGGTGGAGCGATGTCGGCAGTGGGCGGAGCAATGTTGGTGGTGGGCGGAGCGACGTCGGCAGTGGGCGGAGCAACATCGGCGGTGGGCGGAGCGATGTAGGCCGGTAAATCTTGGATGTTGGTGGCAGCGGCGTCCTCCATGTCTGTGTTGGCCTCGGAAATGGAGGCAGCGGCATCAGCAGCGGTGTTAATGGCGTTGGCTGTACCGGAAGTGGGTAACCGGGTGGCGGCAGATGTGACATCATCCATGGAAACTTGGTGCTCCGAAGGTGGCCACATGGCCAATGGCAGCGGGCACATGGTGGGGAAGGTCCTGGGTAGGGTGGCAGGCACCAGTAAGTTTAAAGTACTTTCGGTTTTTAGTGTCTAATAAAGCCGAGTAGAATTGTGAGTCCAGGCTGTGGATCGTACGAAGAATAAAAAACAGGAGAGGTCCTTTGCAGGTCTGGGAGAGGGAGGCTCTGAGCTGGGGTAGGCTTAATTGTAGTATCTGGAGATGCCGGTGCATTGCAGCGAATGTGTATTTCTGGAGTCGCAGGGAGAAATGCTTCTGTAGGATATCAATGTTCTGAACGTAGCGGTTGTCGCGGTTGGGGCCAAATTGGGAAGGTTAAATGTAGACTGTAGTCCGTTGGGGATGATCCGGTTCCGTAGGCAGGTACTCAGAAAGGTAATGTGGCTGTAGTACCTGGTTTGCTTTAGGACGTGGTCGAGTAGTTTCAGAGCCAAAGAGAGTACAAGAGCGTTGCAGTGGGAGAGGGATACACTGAGGTTTTTCCGGACAGAGGAGGGTAACTTCTTTAAGGTGGGCATCCTTAGAACAGGCTTCGCAGTGGGGTTAAAATTGTTACAGAGGTAGTAGGAACTGTCGATGCTGGAGAATCTGAGATAACACGGTGTAGAGCTGGATGAACACAGCAGGCCAAGCAGCATCAGAGGAGCAGGAAAGCTGACGTTTCGGGTCGAGACCTTACTTTACACTCATTTTACATTTCTTTTTCTCTTTCACCACCATTAACAACCCTTTTGTTTTTTGTACTGCACCATCTACCCTCTTGCTCCTCCTTTGCCTCTGTCATATTAAAAAACATATTCCAATACCTTCAGTTCTGAAGAAGTTATTCCAGGCTCAAATATTAACTGTTTCTCCACATATGCTGCCAGACCTGCTGAGTTGCTCCAGCATTCTCTGGGTTTGTTTATTTTCCTTCTTTGCCCAAAGGTGATTATTTACAGAAGCACAGTTAAATGTCAGAATTATTTTTACCAGAAGTAGTCAAGCAGGCAAGTCCTAAATCCACCTCAGTCAATATGTGGATTAAGTCCAATGCTGTTGGCACTAATCTGATGTACAAAGTAACTGTCTACCCAGCTGACCCAACCAAACCCCAAAGACATCATGCAGAAATGATTTGACTTTTTTTTCATGTGACTTATATACTCAGCAAATGAATCTGAAAAAATTTTCCTAAATAATTTTTCCTCTGAAGATAGAATCTATTTAAAATCATGCCTTCAAAAGGAATCTTGAGAGACTAATTACAGCTAGATATTTATAGGAATAATGAGAATACGACTAAGGTTTTCTACTTACTTTCTTCATGCTGCTATTAGACCAGCCTTCCATCCACTGCACAGAACACTTCTTGTAAAAAGCTGGGTTACTTTCACAGTTAATGGTAAAATTGGAGTTGGTGCAGTCCATAATAAGAACAATGTGCAAGTTCTGCTGAATTCCTATATTAAGAAAAAAGTATTTTAGTTTACTTTCAAATAACATTAATAACAACAGGAATATTAGATAGAGTGATCGTTTTTATCCCCTGACACTGCACGTTTAAAAACAAAACTAATAGTTGTTTTTAAGTGACACAGATTGGATGAGTGGGGGTAGCTATGCAGATTTTATTAAGTTCCCATTTTACTGTCATGAGGTGGAAATTTGTCTCAGCCAATCATACCTCTAAACCTGATATTTAATTCTACTGACTGCAATAAAACTGAATATCAAGCAGTGTATAACAAGCGGACAATTTGATGTGACCCACTTTACACCACCACCAGCTGTGACAAAATGTCTACCCTAATATGGAGTTTGATACTTTGATTTTTATCAACTAAGTGATCACTTATTAAATTCAATGTAGTATCAAGACCAAGCATGGTGTTCAGGTAAAGTGGGTTTAAAGAAAGGTATAATTGCTTCAAAATGCTCCAGTGTAAGTCTGTTCCTAAAATTATACAACAAACTCTGATTTTCACATTTCTATTACAAATTAGTGTATCCATATTTTGAATGGATATTGTAACGCTGTTACTGTCCCTGACCAGACCACAACATTTGTACTGCAATCTAGCTAAGAATGGTTTACTTTTAAAGTAGGTAAAGAGCAAGATCCAGGGGACTAAGAAAGGAAATAAAGTGACAAGACGGTAGAGTTTTGAACAAATATTAATACCATGTGCAACTAAGTTCTTACACTCAGAATTAGGACATGGTAAAAATGGGTCATAGATTATGATCAAACATCTCAAATGCATTAAATGACAAATGCAATCAAGACAGATCCTCCAGATACTAATGATTTGGGATCATCAAATCCCATTAAACTTCAAAACGGATTACAATTCTTCACTTTTACTAATTAGGCCTTATATATCAAGAATGATAGAGGTCATACATTGCTGGTTTGCTCAGTAAGATAAAGATAAAGTCACCACAGTCCCACCAGACCAACGGGCTGCTCTCTCATTAGGGAGAAACAATTGGTGATGATTTATCCTGAGTGTCACCATACCTCGGGTGAGGGGAGAGGTTGAGATGGAGAGTCCTTCATGGTAACTTTAGCCAGTGCAGGAATTAAACTCATGCAGTTAGGCATTAATATGCATTGCAAACCAGCCATCCAACCAACTGAGCTAACTGACACCCATGTATAAAAAAAAGAGATAAATACGGGATTTAAATCACAATGTAAACATGTTGCACTGTAATTCCCTTAAGCGTTGATGCTAAATTCCTGATACAGGTGAATGCACCATAAACTGTGCTTTATGTAAACTTTTTTAGCATGTGTACCAAATATGTTTTATTATTAAAACAAATCTGCAGCCTCATGCTGATGTTCAATGAAAGACCACCATGTTAAATTAGGAAATAACATGATCTATCAAGCCAGGTTTCATTCTGGAATCTTCTCCTGCAGCAATGACAACTGGGATCATAACAATATTAACTTTGCCTGAAACTTAAACCTGAACCCGTTTCAGCATTCTGGCATCACAATATGGTACCACACAGAAAGTATCCAAATGTTTTATAATAAAATCAATATTTGACGAGGATGTAACTAACCATTGCTGAACTTTGGAAAAGGTAAAATACTTATCATTCACTAACACAAATTAGAAACGTTTATGTCCATGTTATTGGAATATTAGGCAGATTAAAATTCCATTGTATTTTTAAAATTGCCAAAGTTTACATTTTGTTTTAAAATAGAGTTAATAGGTTTAATAATAAAAGTTTAGAAATAGTTGTAGCATTATTGTTGGCTTTGCATCATAACACATTTCCTTTATTAAATATTGTGGGATAATTCACGGACTGAATTACAGTTTGGCAGATCAAGATGTAATCACCTTTTCTATCATTGTAGCCATCCTCATTGTGGGATTCTGTAACCCAAAAAGTGAAGTTGGTTCTCACACGCAGTGCACACAAGTATTCTGCGAGATATTAATACAGAATTCAAAGGCAGCACTCAGGTTTCTTCACGCTGGTAATGTTAGGGTGGGCTTGAAAATGCATCTTCTGACTCAGAGTTGCAAATACAATCACAAAGGCAGAGGATCACTATTCAAAGATTACTACATATCTCCAGGAAAATTTTAAAACAAGAAAAGATCCACTTGATCGACCATCGAATTAATAACGACTTCCAACCTGCAGACAACACTGTGCCATAAGTGCGAAAAGTAACAATTGTGACACAATTTGACCAACTCTGGAAATTTGAGCTTGTAATCTTCAGAATTTTGTTCAACCAGTCTATATTCTTTTTCCACTCTGTATTAGATCGTTTGATTGTCTCAATCGTGTGTGTGCGTGCATGAGACAGTATGTGTATTTGAGGTTTTTGAATGGGTACAATTTAAGCTGCATAATGGTAGATTAGAAATTCTCTCTCTTCTCTGCTCTTGTTAAAGTTAAGTGTGTTACAACAAATGGAGTTATTTTCTGTTAATGACAAAATCTGGGGTAAATTGATTTTGTCCTGAATAGCAGTCATTTTGGTGATCTCATTGAGATTTTATACTCTTATAAATTTCAGTGACGCTTGTTGAACAATGGAGCATGATTATTGGTATAAACCTTTCAGTTAACTCATGACACTGCAGTGGCAGAGTTAGAATGAGTGTAAGAAAACAAAGAGAAAATGGTAATACTTATCCTTGAGGACCATGGAAGATCACTAACCTTCTTCCAGCACAACTAGCATTTCTGTTGGTGTGTCAAGCAACACTGACCTGAGCTGCTATTTGGGTCCAGGCTAGTTAGGCAGGTGGTGCAGCCCCCTTTGCTGGTCCACAGAAAACAGGATAGCCCTCCTCTCCACCACCTCATCCACCATCACCTCCAAGTACTCTTTTCCAGAGTGAGGTGCCAGCTTCCCATTCTGGGACTTGACTTTTCCCAAAATAGTCTAGCAGCACAGAATGAAGGCCAGTTGCTGGCTTGCAGCATTTGAAGTGGTTCACAGTTGGGTTTAAATATGGTGCCAGCAGCATGAATATTGCTTGGTCACAGCCGCAGTGAGTACTTGCACCTTTGCTGCCACATGACTGTAAAAGAAGTGCTCTGCAGCACCCAGATGCATCAATAATGAGGTCAGCAGTGCTTGCATGAGAAAGATCACAGTGAACCATGATGGGAAACCCTCCAGGAAACTCCCTAAAAATATCACCTAGCCTAAAAATAGAAAAAATCAACCTACTATTTTGAAAATCTTTCTATCAAAGCAAAACTGACTTATCGATAGTTGTTGGTTTCATCCTTACACATTTGCTTGAGCAAAAATGGCAGCACTAACAAAAGAGATTCCATTTCTTCATGATGTTCTGATGAAGAGTCACCACACTCGAATCATTAACTCGGATTTCTCCAGACCAGCTGAGTTTTGCTTGCAATTTCTGCTTTTGTGTCTATTTCTTTAAATCATTTATTTTCGATTGCAGAAAGCAAAGTCGATACTGCTTCTTGTTCAAGAAGCTATTTTAAGTCCAACTTCTCCAGATTATTTGTCTTGGCATGTCTATTTTCAGTTCAACATGGGCATAATATTGCAGTTCTCTAGGCTTCTGGCACCATTGATCCATTTAAGGAGAATTGCAAGATTATGGCCAATGTCTCTGCAATTTCAACCTTTATTTTCTCTAGTATTCTTGTGTGTATCTCAACCAGTCCTGGTGACTTATCATCAGCTTAAGTACAGTCAGCGTATATAAGATCATCTCTTTGTCAATTGGTATGCCATCCAGTGTATCTCAGTTATCATCCTCTTTCATTATGACCTGGGTAACATCATCTTTCTTGACAAAGGCAGGAGCACAGTATTCATTTCCTCAACCATGTCCTCTACTCAAGTCCCCTTTTGTTCCCTGATCAGCCCCACCTCTTATTTTACCATCCTTTTATGCTTCTAGGTTTCCTCTTATCTTGGTTATCAGTCTCTTCTCATATTCACTCTTTGATTTTTTTCATGAGGTTTATCACTTTCCGGCTGAACCTGCTAGATTCATTTAGTGTGGTTCTCACTTGTATTAATCACCCCTATCCAAAGCAGCACCTAACAGCTATCTTTCTGTTTCATTGTATACTCCATCCCTTTCATAATTTAGGGAGTTCTGTATTTGTTTACCATTTCTTTCATCCTCATGGGAATGTACCTTGATGGTACGTGAACTGTTTTCTCTTTAAAGGCAACCCATTTTCCTGTTATAGCTTTTCATGCCAATCTTTGATTCCAATTTATCTAGACTTGATTGGTCTTGGAGTTTAATTCTCACATTTACCCCATTATAACATCAGCACTGTTTTATCTTCTGCCATGAGACTATAGTATAGTCATCTATCTTCCAGTTGTGCCACCAATTAATTACACTGTCTACGTGAAGTACTATAGATACTGGAGATGTGACATAAAACAGGAAGTGCTAGAGAAACTCAGCATATCCGGCAGTCTGTATGAAGAGAGAAAAACAGTGTTAATGCTTGTACTTCAACAACATTTGTAAGTGATTGGGTGGAAAATTATGTTTTTTATGCTGTACATAAGAGGGAGGAGGGACAAGCGGAACAGATGGTGAGGATACAGAAAACAAAAGACAAAGGGAATGCCAGTAGTAGAAGAGAAGATATATCAGTAATGGACAGGTATTAACAGTATTAGTGGTAGGTGTTAATAGCGGAAAGTAGACCAGCTCTGCTGGAAGCAAACCCATGAAACAAGATAGCGGTTGGGTGTGGGATGAGTAAAGGAGGTGCCATCGAAATGGCTTTATTAACTGAGGCCATGAATGTACCCCACCAAGAGACAACACTTGCAAAACCCAAATCAGTGTTCAACATGAAATGTTATTGGACAATATTTGCTAAAAAGCCCTGAGTGTGTGAAGAATTACATTGACTACTCTGAATTGGTTGCCAGTCAGGCTGACAGGGTGGCACACTTGTAGTTACATACACCGAAAGTGACACAGAATTGGACAGCATTTGCTAAATAAATCAGGATACTTGAAGAGTTACACCAAAAATCAATTTAGGGTAGTCAGTCAAGCTCATAGGGTGGCACACCTGTGGTTACTGGATGCTATATATGATAGTACACAGGGCCCTATTCTTTTCAGACAGAAAGAACAGTTACACGCAAGTCATCTATTTCAACTGTATAAAATAGGCAACAACTGTCCTCTGGATCGTTTTTCAGGGCAAGGCCTTGATCAGAGTCAATCTGCCTGGTTTAAAATGTAAACAATGCTTGGCAGTTAACTGTCAGTCAATGTCTAACTGGTGCATTCACCACAACAATGCCTCCACCAATCAGAGTCCACTTGCCAACCAATTAACAGCCTCCTCTCAAACAGTGTAAGCGTTAGTTTCTCCCTTAAATTGGTATTCTAACAAATTGCCTTGATGAATACAAGACGGAAAGCTTCAACAAATGTATCTTTTTTTAAGCAATACACAAATTCTGTACTACCAAATGACATTTTTTCTGTTGAAAGTTTGGAGTTTCTACAGCTAAATCCTTAGCCTTAAAACACACTGCAACAGTGTCTTTTTAAATAAGGAGGTCAGGGAAATTAATTTTTCTGCACAGGCTCACACTTAGAAGTAGCTTACGTGATTCACAGAGAAGCATTAGATCAAGTTCCACAGCAGTAACTGACTTTAAATAATTTACATATTGTCTAAATTAATGGTGAATGCAAGATAGAAATAGAAAGCTGTACAAAATATGTAATACAAGTAAAAGCAGGCATCAATAACTAATCAATTTATGTTTCAGTGTACCAAGTCTCACTATACCTAAGTATCCTTTTACTCTCCTATTTACTTATGAGATAATTAAAATCTCAATAGGATGTTAAAACAGGTACTTTTTCATCTAGGTTGTTATAACAAGTTGCCTGATTCTTAAACCCTAAAATTATCTTTCTAAACTGCTTATTACAAATTGCAGAAACAATGCATGGAAAATGTAAAGAGAGACTGAAAATAATATAAACAGGCACATCTTTCAAAAAGATTAGAATGATTGACATTTAAAATAAAAAACAAATCACGAATTGCACTGAAAGCACTTTAAATTCAAAAGGAACAGTATAAATAAGTTGGATACGCTTATTAATTGCTTTTCTTCATTAAAGGGTGGCATGAAAGAAAAATGAGACAAAGTGCATGACTTTTTCACAATGCTTGCAGGGGTACCACCTTCTAAGATGTGGAGCAGCATGTTTGGCCACATATTGGAGAGGGTTCACAGGTGGGCTAGTGTAGAAATTTGCTCAGTCTAACAGAATAACGGCTTGCCCCTAACCAACTTGCCCTTGTGCCATTTTCCTGAAGGTGTCATCAAGCTATAAATGGTGGCAAACACATGAGGCCTCCTTAATCAAATAGCACCAAATCTTTGTCACAAAGGATAATCTCCCCGAATTTTAGAATCCTAAATCCCTTTCACAAACACAGCATTCCGCATTTCTACAGGAGCAGGTCTGGGATCAGCCCATAGTTGGTGCTTGCAGCTGGCCATTTAAGTGATTAGCTGCCTCTACTCAAATAGGATTTTGAAATTATTGCAGTCTGAAACCAAGAATGTGCAAATTAGAAAATTAAGACCAGATCTATACATCTGTTTTGGCTAGCCAGGGTATCCCTTTGGACAGGTGATGTATCCATGTGGATACAGTCCCATGACATGTTGGGGATGGCAGAACAGCATTCTTTGAGAGGGGAAAATCAGCCATATACCCTTTGTGAAAGTGCATAAAAGGTGCACAAACTCGGCACTGTGAAAACTATAAAAAGGCTAATAAGTCCGTCAGGAAGTGTCAAGATGACAAGTGACAAGACCTGTCAATGTATTTTTATGAATTAGTGTACTCTAGCAAAAGAGTGTAGCCTGCAATATAGAACTTTTAGGTAATATAACTCTTCTTTTCCTGTTGTTTGCATGGCTTGATGTGGATGCTGGGTGATTTTGCAAGGAATGTGAAGGGGTGGGGGAGGATGGTACATGGAAGTAGCTGTCATGGGTGATAAGTGGAGAGGCATAGGAGCGACTGGGTAGTCCAGCGTCCCATGGGATGTGGGCAGAGGGCATAGCATGGAATGGACAAGGTATGATAGTGTGCAGGAATGAAGGGGAGAGTGAGGTTTGGATGAATATTTTGTCTTTTATTACTTTATTTTAGGTATTAGTGACAGTGCTGAAGTCCTGAAACAGCCTTCCTCTACAATTACCATCATTCTCAGATTGCACAGGCTGACTTAAAACAAAGCCTTTATCCTCACAACCCCTCATCCTTTGCCCACCTCTGCACACCTAACACAAGAATAATAATTGGGTCCCAAGTCAGCCTACTGAATACCAGTTGTCCAATTCAGGCGAAATCACTGCTGGTGACTCTGTGCAGGACTGCAGCCCATGTTTAAATGTCACATCACATTGTTTTCCCCGTCCCAAATCTAAACTCTTCTCAGTGGATTCAACAATTCTCTTGCTGATGGAATTTTACACGTACGCTCACACACATATAATAATTTTAAAATTTTCTAAAGAACCACATCCTTTTTTCATCTGGAAAGGAATAATTTACTGGTCATTCCTATATCCCATGGGGGCCTGAAGAGTTAACCACAGAGAGTGCAATAATCTTATTACCTTTGAAGAGGTTCTGATGCTGGAGCCAACAGCAGGTTACAATGCCACTGGTGATGCCTGGGCACTGGCCTGTATGATATTGCTTGAGACAGTCAATCGAAAGTCCGTTCTGAGGAGTTCTATCCAATTTTGGAAACCAGGCAGAATTGGCACATGAGTGACACATGGGCAAAGCCTACAGCGCAGCCTCACCAGGAGAGGTTAGTGTTACTGTGGCAGGAAGAGAATGAGGACCTTTTAAGATGGACTGTGAACGACGTTAGAGGAAGTAGTTGATGGTGGTTGCAACAAATAAAGGAGTTCTCGCTGACTCCTGATATGCCATTAGGGTGTCATCTCCAGTGACCTGCCAGGTCTTTGCTGCTGCATGAGTCAATCTGACACAGGTAAGATCCCAGCAGCCTTCCCATTCAAGTCACATTAAATATAATTAGAGATAGTAGGAACTGCAGATGCTGGAGAATCTGAGATAACAAGGTGTAGAGCTGGATGAACACAGCAGGCCAAGCAGCATCAGAGGAGCAGGAAGGCTGACGCTTTGG